>NC_137352.1:625000-976323 GCF_965287045.1 Carcharhinus amblyrhynchos | reverse complement strand
TAACACTTTGTCAAAAATGAGAAAATTCCATTACTAAATTGTAAGGAATTAGCAAAAACCTCTCCACCAGTAAATGATTCAGACTGAGTGTGCTGAAGTTTGATGTGGAGTCACAGACTATTCCAGGAATATAGCAAATGCTTTGTTTCATATCATATCCCAGTGGCAAAGAATGAATGAGTTGGTTTGGACTTTCGCAAAGAGGAAGAAATCTTTGCATTAGTGTCAATAACTCATCGACTGAATCTGATCAGAGATTCCAGGAAGATTGGTCATCAGGAACCACATTGTCTCTGAAGGAGCGGGGAGGGAGAGACAGCAGTGCCCCTGCAACAAGAATGAGTGTCTCCAGGAAGATGTGAGATAATGGGGAGACTGGGAAACAAGGTAGAATTAGGGACCTTGTGATGAAGGATCCTCTTGGGAAGAGTGATCATTGTATAGTGGAATTTCTGATGCAGATGGAGGAGGAGAAAGTGGGTTCCCGGACATGTGTCCTTTGTTTGAACAGAGGGGAGTACGATAGGATGAGAGAGGAATTGGCGAATGTTGATTGGCGGAGCGCGTTGGAAGGTAGGTCTGCTGAGGAACAGTGGAGGATCTTTAAGGAGATCTTTCTTGGTGCTCAGCAGAAATTTATTCCGATGGTTAAAAAGGACCGTAGGAGGAGAGATAATCAGCCATGGATAACGAAGGAGATAAAGGAGAGTATTGAATTAAAAGCTGATGCGTTTGGAGTAGCAAAGAGTAGTGGGCGAGAAGAGGATTGGGAGAGGTTTAAATATCAACAAAGAATGACAAAGAAGTTGATAAAGAAGGGTAGGATAAACTATGAAGCTGGGCTAGCACTAAATATAAAAAAGATAGCAAGAGTTTTTATAAATATATAAAAAGGAAGAGGCTGACTAGGGTGAACGTTGGACCCTTAGAGGATGAGAGGGGGACTTAGTGGTAGGGGATGGGGAAATGGCTGAGGCCTTGAAATAATTTTTTGTTTCTGTCTTCACGGAGGAGGACGTGAATAATTTGCCGGGTGTTAGAGATGGAAAGATGGTAGGAGTGGAGGTCTTAATGACATTACTGTTACGAGAGAGGTGGTGCTCGACAGACTGGAGGGCTGATTGTGGACAAGTCCCCAGGACCGGATGGAATGCATCCGAGGGTTCTGAAAGAAATGGCGGAGGTGATAGTGGATGCCTTGGTGATTATTTTCCAAACGTCGCTGGATTCCGGGGAAGTGCCGGAAGATTGGAAAACGGCTAATGTTACGCCGTTGTTTAAGAAGGGTGCCAGGCAAAAGGCGGGGAATTATAGGCCGGTTAGTTTAACGTCTGTTGTAGGTAAAATGTTAGAATCCGTGATCAAGGAGAAAATAGCGAGGCATCTTGAGGAGAATTGTTTGATAGAGCAGACGCAGCACGGTTTCGTTAAGGGGAAGTCGTGTCTGACGAACTTATTGGAGTTCTATGAGGATGTGTCTAGGGCATTGGATAGAGGAGAGCCGGTGGATGTGTGTTTCTTGATTTCAGAAGGCGTTTGATAAGGTGCCGCACAAGAGGTTATTACAAATGATCAGGGGGCATGGAGTTGGGGGTAGGGTGTTAGCGTGGATAGAGGATTGGCTGTCAAATAGGAGGCAGAGAGTGGGGGTCAATGGGTGCTATTCGGATTGGCGGTTGGTGACTAGTGGAGTGCCCCAGGGGTCGGTGCTGGGGCCTCAGCTATTTACCATTTATATAGATGATCTGGAGGAGGGAACCGAGTGCAGGGTGTCGAAATTTGCTGATGACACCAAGATTGGTGGAACGGCAAATTGTGCGGAGGGTGTGGAGAGTCTACAGAAGGATCTAGATAGGCTGGGCGAATGGGCCAGGAAATGGCAAATGGAATTTAATGTTGGCAAGTGTGAAGTTGTCCACTTTGGTAGGAATAATGGTAGGAAGGACTATTACTTACAGGGCGATAAACTGCAGCAGGCGACGGTGCAGAGGGACCTGGGGATCCTTGTGCATGAGTTGCAAAAACCCAGCCTGCAGGTGCAGCAGGTGGTCAGGAAGGCGAATGGGATGCTGGCCTTCATAGCGAGGGGGATTGAATATAAAAGTAGGGAGGTCTTGCTGCAGCTGTATAGGGCATTGGTGAGGCCGCAGCTGGAGTACTGTGTGCAGTTTTGGTCGCCACACTTACACAAGGATATTTTGGCCTTGGAGGGAGTGCAGAGGAGGTTTACTAGGCTGATGCCGGAGTTGAGGGGGTTGAACTATGAGGGGAGGCTGAATAAACTAGGCTTGTACTCGTTAGAGTTTAGAAGAATGAGGGGAGATCTCATTGAGACGTATAAGATGATGAATGGGATGGATAGGATAGAGGTGGAGAGACTCTTCCCGCTCAAAAAAGACAGTAGGACTAGAGGGCACAGCCTCAAGATAAAGGGGAGGCGGTTTAGAACGGAGTTGAGGAGGAACTTCTTCACTCAAAGGGTGGTGAATCTCTGGAATTCTCTGCCCGTTGAAGTGGTGGAGGCTGCCTCGCTAAATATTTTTAAGAAGCGGGTTGATGGGTTTTTGATAAGAGAGGGGATTAAGGGTTATGGGGAGAGGGCGGGAATGTGGAACTGAGCCACGACAGATCAGCCGTGATCTTACTGAATGGCGGGGCAGGCTCGAAGGGCTAGATGGCCTACTCCTGCTCCTATTTCTTACGTTCTTATGTTCTTAAGGTCAGGGGAGAGGGTTTAGAATAAGGGATTTATTCTAATAATATGTTAATGAGACAGTATACATCATCACAGGAAATGATGAAATGTCTCATGATGTTCCTTCCTCTTTTGGATGAAAGAGTTGCTGAGGTATAAAGTTAATGTTTTTCTCAGCTCAACAAACTCTATAAATATTCCATATTAGCACAAGACCAAAAAATATGATGTGTTTACAGAGATGAATATGAAAGATGCCATGAGGTTAATTTGAAGATGAGTAGGAGAGTTAACCCCAGTATCCTGGCCAATACTTATCCTTCAATCAACATCCCAAAGACACATTAGCCAGTCATTATCATATTGTTAACCATATCCACAAAATACAGAGAATGACACAACTAATTCGAGCCAGCAGATGGTACACACGGCTGCCACTGTGTGTTGGTTGTGGAGAGATTGAATATTTGTGGAAGGGATGCCAATCAAATGGGGCTGCTTTGTCCTGGATGGTGTCAAGTTTCTTGTGTTGCGAGTGGGGAGTATTCCATCAGACTCCTGACTTGTGCCTTGTAGATGGTGGACAGGCTCTGGGATTCAGGAGATGAGCTACTTGCCACAGGATTCCTAGCTTTTGACCTGTTCTGGTAGCCACGGCATTTGTGTGGCTGGTCCAGTTCAGTTTCTGGTCAACGGTAACTCCCAGATAGTGGGAGATTCAGAAATGGTTAGACCCTCTCTTGTTGGAGATGTTCATTGCCTGACACTTGTGTGGTGAGAATGTCCTTTAGAATACAAGTGGAGATGGGGGGGGTGGGTGATATCGCAGGAGAATACAAACCATCACAGGAATAGGTGGCTGTTGCAGCATGGGGGGGGTGATTGCAGCATGGGGGTGGGGGGTGATTGCAGCATGGGGGGGGTGATTGCAGCACGGGGGTGGGGGGTGATTGCAGCATGGGGGGGGTGATTGCAGCATGGGGGGGGTGATTGCAGCATGGGGGTGGGGGGTGATTGCAGCATGGGGGGGGTGATTGCAGCATGGGGGTGGGGGGTGATTGCAGCATGGGGGGGGTGATTGCAGCATGGGGGTGGGGGGTGATTGCAGCATGGGGGTGGGGGGTGATTGCAGCATGGGGGGGGTGATTGCAGCATGGGGGTGGGGGGTGATTGCAGCATGGGGGTGGGGGGTGATTGCAGCATGGGGGGGGTGATTGCAGCATGGGGGTGGTGATTGCAGCATGGGGGGGGTGATTGCAGCATTGGGGGGGGTGATTGCAGCATGGGGGGTGTGATTGCAGCATTGGGGGGTGTGATTGCAGCATGGGGGGGTGATTGCAGCATGGGGGGTGATTGCAGCATGGGGGGGTGTGATTGCAGCATGGGGGGTGATTGCAGCATGGGGGGGTGATTGCAGCATGGGGGGGGTGTGATTGCAGCATGGGGGTGTGATTGCAGCATGGGGGGGGTGATTGTGCGAGGAGGGGGAATCACAGGTGAGGGAAACAATCTCAGGGCAGAGGATCAATCAGAGGGGGAGTCACAGAAAGAGTTACAGTCATGGGGAGGGCAAAAGGATTGCAGGGCAGATGATCCGGGGGCTGAGAGGGTGATGCTTGTGGGGAGGGAGGGGGAAATGCTCGTGGAGGGGGAGGGAATGATGCTCGTGGGGGGGAGGGGGAGATGGTTGTGGGGGGAGGGGGGTGATGCTCGTGGGGGGGAGGGGGAGATGGTTGTGGGGGGAGGGGGGTGATGCTCGTTGGGGGGAGGGGGAGATGCTGATAGGGATGGGAGTGGGTCGGGAGAGAGGAGATGATTATTTAGTGGGGGGGTGGGGTGGGGGGGGGGTCTCTGGTTGGTTGTGGAGAGCAAGAGCTTCGATCTTTAACATTCGAAACTCCGGGGAATGCGAACCTGGTGCAGAGAGAGGGACTGGATAATGTGAGTGTTCAGTTCATACTCCCTGTTTGCAGTAAGTATGGGGTGGGGTGGGGTGGGGTGGAATCAAGGCCCAGTGGGATAAATGAATCTTCAGTTAGGGGGTTACGTTAATAGGTAATGAAGAGCTGTGGGTAACAGCACAGCTTCACAAACTCCGAGAAACTGTTTTCAAACTGGCTGTGGAAACAAGGTGAGAGTAAGAGAGGGAGAAGTCACTGAGGGATTGACTCCAGAAAGTACATTGAGTAAAGAGTCTAATTTGAGGACAGGGATGAGGGTCGTGTAGAGATGAAGACCATTCATGTCATGTAAGCTTTGCTGGTTAGGCCAGTGTTTATTGCCTGTTACTAATACATTCCACAAATACATAAAGGGCAAAAGAGTAACTAGGGAGAGAGTAGGGTCTCTAAAGGATCAACAGGGTCATCTCTGTGCGGATCCACAAGAGATGGGCGAGATCCTAAATGAATATTTCTCATCAGTATTTACTGTTGAGAAAAGCATGGATGTTGGGGAACTTGGGGAAATAAATAGTGATGTTTTGAGGAGTGTACATATTACAGAGAAGGAGGTGCTGGAAGTCTTAAAGTGCATGAAGGTAGATAAATCCCTGGGACCTGATGAAGTGTATCCCAGGAAATTGCGGGAGGCGAGGGAGGAAATTGCGTGTCCCCTAGCCGAGATATTTGAATCATTGATTGGTAGGAAGAATGGTAGGAAGGATTATTACTTACGGGGCGAAAAACTGCAGCAGGCGACGGTGCAGAGGGACCTCGGGGTCCTTGTGCATGAGTCGCAAAAACCCAGCTTGCAGGTGCAGCAGGTGGTCAGGAAGGCGAATGGGATGCTGGCCTTCATAGCGAGGGGGATTGAATATAAAAGTAGGGAGGTCTTGATGCGGCTGTATAGGGCATTGGTGAGGCCGCAGCTGGAGTACTGTGTGCAGTTTTGGGCGCCGCACCTGCGCAAAGATATTTTGGCCTTGGAGGGAGTGCAGAGGAGGTTTACTAGGCTGATACCGGAGTTGAGGGGGTTGAGCTATGAGGAGAGGCTGAATAAACTGGGCTTGTACTCGTTAGAGTTTAGAAGAATGAGGGGAGATCTCATTGAGACGTATAAGATGATGAATGGGATGGATAGGATAGAGGTGGAGAGACTCTTCCCGCTCAAAAAAGACAGTAGGACTAGGGGGCACAGCCTCAAGATAAAAGGGGGGGCGGTTTATAACGGAGTTGAGGAGGAACTTCTTCACTCAAAGGGTGGTGAATCTCTGGAATTCTCTGCCCGTTGAAGTGGTGGAGGCTGCCTCGCTAAATATTTTTAAGACGCGGGTTGATGGGTTTTTGATAAGAGAGGGGATTAAGGGTTATGGGGAGAGGGCGGGAAAGTGGAACTGAGCCACGACAGATCAGCCATGATCTTATTGAATGGTGGGGCAGGCTCGAAGGGCTAGATGGCCTACTCCTGCTCCTATTTCTTATGTTCTTATGGTAGGTTGTTGCATAAGGTTAAATCTCACAGGATCCAGGGTGAGGTCTCTAAACGGACACAAAATTGGCTTCTTGACAGAAGCCAGAGGGTGATTGTAGAGAGTTGTTTTTCAAACTGGAGGCCTGTGACCAATGGTGTGCCTCAGGGATCAGTGCTGGGCCCACTGTTATTTGTCGTTTATATTAATGATTTGGATGAGAATATAGAAGGCATGGTTAGTAAGTTTGCAGATGACAACAGGATTGGTGGCATAGTGGCCAGTGAAGAAAGTTATCTCCAATTGCAACAGGATCTTGATCAATTGGGCCAGTGGGCTGACGATTGGCAGATGGAGTTTAATTTAGATAAATGTGAGGTGATGCATTTTGGTCGATTGAACCAGGGCAGGGCTTACTCAGTTAATGGTAGGGTGTTGGACAGAGTTATGGAACAAAGAGATCTAGGGGTACATGTTCATAGCTCCTTGAAAGTGGAGTCACAAATGGACAGAGTGGTGAAGAAGGCATTCAGCATGCTTGGTTTCATCGGTTAGAACATTGAATACAGGAGTTGGGACGTCTTGCTGAAGTTGTACAAGACATCGGTAAGGCCACACTTGGAATCCTGTGTACAGTTCTGGTCACCCTATTATAGAAAGGGTATTATTAAACTAGAAAGAGTGCAGAAAAGATTTACTAGGATGCTACTGGAACTTGATGGATTGAGTTACAAGGAGAGGCTGGATAGACTGGGACTTTTTTCTCTGGAGCGTAGGAGGCTGAGGGGTGATCTTATAGAGGTCTATAAAATAATGAGGGGCACAGATCAGCTAGATAGTCAATATCTTTTCCCAAAGGTAGGGGAGTCTAAAACTAGAGGGCAGAGGTTTAAGGTGAGAGGGGAGAGATACAAAAGGGTCCAGAGGGTCAATTTTTTCACACAGAGGGTGGTGAATGTCTGGAACAAGCTGCCAGAGGCAGTAGTAGAGGCGGGTACAATTTTATGTTTTAAAAAGCATTTAGATAGTTACGTGGTTACGATGGGTATAGAGGGATATGGACCAAATACAGGCAATTGGGATTAGCTTAGGAATTTTTAAAAAAGTGGCATGGACAAGTTGGGCTGAAGGGCCTGTTTCCCTGCTGTAAACCTCTCTGACTCTATTTGCCCTCGAGAAGGTGGTGATGAGGTGCTGCCTTGAATTGCTGCAGAGCCCTGAGGTGTAGGTACATCCACAGTGCTGTTAGGGAGGGAGTTCCATGATTTTGACCCAGCGACAGTGAAGGAACAGCGATATACTTCCACGGCAGGCTAGTGAATGAATTGGAGGGGAACATGCAGGTGGGGTGGTGTTCCCCATGCCTCCGCTGCTATGAGAGAATCTGATTTGTCGCTGGGTTGAAGATGATCATTTTGTTACAATTCAGAGAGATTGTGAGGCTGAAATCAGAAACTTCTTTCCTCTTTTCCAGGTCAATTTCTGAACCAAGTTTGGTTTTGACAAGAGAAGAAACGAGATTTTAAAATAGAATCAGACGTCCGTCATCTTTTGTTGAGGGAAAAGACATTTCAGAATCAGATTTTCTCTGCTCTTTACACTGGTGCTGAGTTTATTAACTGGACATTGCATTAATAATTCATCAATCTACAGCAGCTCAGGATCGAGAGCCTGTGATCTGGCAGATACTTCTTAATAAATCTATGCAGAATAGTAAGGGAGGGTAGTTATTATAATAATAAATTATTATTCCAGGAAACATAAGGTTAAATTCCAACAGATCAGTTGAAGAATTTTTTTTAATAATCAGTGGAAATTAAAAGCTCTTCCCAGTAAGAGTGATTGTAAAACATTGATCCCATTGGAAAAACCCAATTGGTTCACTGTTATTCTCCAGGAAGATATGATCCAATCTGACTCCAGTCCTTACCAGTGTTAGCCCAGAGTAACTGGATATAGACTGCATGTTTCAAACAGCCCTTTCACCATCACCTTCTCACACAGCAATAGGACAAAGCTCACCTTCTGAGGAAAGATTATGAAGAAAGTTCTGGATTGGGAGATTTTTTCCCACAATGTGGAAGGTTTCACTTTCTTTCATTTCATTGTCTTTATTGTCTCTGTGATTTGCTGAGGTTCAGGGATCTCCTGTAGATTCCCCACTGCTTCCTCAGCCCTGATCCTTTCAGATCTCAAAGTCAACTAGGTCCGGGCTGGATCTCAGAGCCACTCTGCACTGGATCCTGGCTGGATCTCAGAGCCACTCTGCACTAGATCCTTGCTGGATCTCAGAGCCACTCTGCACTAGATCCTGGCTGGATCTCAGAGCCACTCTGATTAATCACTAATCTGGTTCTTTATTTTTAATAGGATGTTTAATTTTTCTTGAGAAACATTTCCAAAAGAAGTTTAAATTTCAACTTCATTCCCTTGTCAACATTAATAGGGTGGGGTCTGAGGCTGGGGGTTGTGGCACAGTGGTTAGCACTGCTGCCTCACAGCTCCAGGGACCCGGGTTCAATTCCCAGCTTAGTTCACTGTCTGTGCAGAGTCTGCACATTCTCACTGTGTCTGCATGGGTTTCCTCTGGGTGCTCCGGTTTCCTCCCATAGTCCAAAGACGTACTGGTGAGGTGCATTGGCTGTGCTAAATTCTCTCTCAGTGTACCCGAACAAGTGCCAGAATGTGGCATCTAGGGGACTTTCACAGTAACTTCATTGTAGTGTTAATGTAGGCCTACTTGTGACACGAATAAATAACCTGATGGGATGGGGTCCAAGGTTGGTGTTAGTGGGGAAGTGACGAAGGATTGTCTCAACTTTAAAGGTGGAGAATCAAACGGTGGATGTTAGAGTTCTGTAAATATTCAGCTGTTGAATGTTAAAATAATCCAGAGAATTTTAAATTGTTTTAAGATGTGTAAAAGATTTGTATTTTTATTGTTCTAAAACTAATTTTACAATGTACCATTTAAAATGCATATTTTGTCATTTACAATAAAACATTTAACAATAAATTACACATTAGAACAATCTCTGCTTTTTGTTTCCTATCAGAAACAAGCATCATTTCAATGACTCTTCCCCTGCACAACTGAACTGAAACTCGATGTCAGTGCTGGGGGCACAGGGGAGAGGGGGCAGGGGGAGAGGGAGGGGGCAGGGGGAGAGGGAGGAGGGAGTGGGGAGGGGGCAGAGGGAGGGGGCAGGGGGAGAGGGAGAAGCAGGGGGAGGGGGGAGAGGGGACGAGGGAAGGGGCAGGGGGAGAGGGGGCGAGGGAGGGGGCGAGGGAGGGGGGAGGGGGCGAAGGAGGGGGCAGGGCGAGAGAGGGGTGGGGGAGAGGGAAATGCTGCCCCAATGTCAGCATGACCCCAGTGATTGGCAACAGTTGATTAGATTATTGTAGTGAAGACAATGAAATTCAGAGGGAGAGCAAGTGGCTGTGGTCTGGAGGGCACTCCGTCTGCAGGGGCGCACAGTCTGGAGGGCACCGTCTGGAGGGCACTCCATCTGGAAGGCACCATCTGGAGGCTGCCCCGTCTGGAAGGCACCGTCTGGAGGCTGGCCCGTCTGGAAGGCACCGTCTGGAGGCTGGCCCGTCTGGAAGGGTTTGGGTTATTCCACGGTAACTTTCAAAAGGGGAATTGGAAAAATATGCAGGGCTGCGGGGAAAGAGAAAGGAATGGGATTCATTGAATGATGCTTTCGAAGAGCCAGCACAGACATGATGGGCTGAATGGCCTTCTGTTCTGAACAGACCAGCTGGAACGGATGAGCCAACACTCAGTACATTTTGCTGATTATTGTTCTCCCGCCAGCTTCAAAGCACAGCCTGGGATTCCTGGGCCGTGTATGTCCCTGTATCGTCAAGGGGTGAACACAGTCATGGAGTTCCTCAGGAAAGTTTTAATTCTGAATGATCTGGTTACTGGGTGCAGGATGTTAATCAGTAGAGAAAGATCGGTATCTCTGCAGTATGTCTCTGTAAAGTCACTGTGAATGTAGAAAATTCTGTGCAGCAAGATCCCACAATCATAAGAACATAAGAAATAGGAGCAGGAGTAGGCCATCTAGCCCCTCGAGCCTGCCCCGCCATTCAATAAGATCATGGCTGATCTGTCGTGGCTCAGTTCCACATTCCCGCCCTCTCCCCATAACCCTTAATCCCCTCTCTTATCAAAAACCCATCAACCCACGTCTTAAATATATTTAGCGAGGCAGCCTCCACCACTTCAACGGGCAGAGAATTCCAGAGATTCACCACCCTTTGAGTGAAGAAGTTCCTCCTCAACTCCGATGTAAATTGTGCCCCCCTCCGTGCCTTCTGGTTTTGGTTTCCTTTCGAGCAGCAATGTGGCAAAGACCAGGATAGTGGGTTTTGATTAAGAGATAATATTGGTCAGGGACAGCGGGGAGAACGCTCTCATCGCCATCAAAAAATCAGCCTGCAATTTTTAAGATCTGTTCAGAGAGCACACAAGGCTTCAGTTTAATGTTTGGGTGAAAACAGCTGCTCAACATTGCAGCATTCCCTCGGTACGGCACTGGCACATCAGCTTGGAGCACCGACTTACATCTTTGAAATGGGGATTAAATTCACAACTTTCTGCCTGAGCTGTGAAAGCAACACACTGAGCAATGGTTGACACCCTTAACTAATCTTATTGTTAAATGTTCTGAAATTGGAGCTTGATAATTTCGTAGTGAAGTTGGAACACCTTTTCACACAATGTGTTGGAACATATGTGCAGGACTGGGCTGTCTGGTCCCTTGACTCTGCTCTGTTATTTGATAAAATCATGGCTGATCTGATTGTGCTGTTACTTTCCTGTCCAGTCCCTTTAATCTTTCACTCCCTCGTTAATCCAAACGTCTACTCAGTTTTAAGAATATGTAATGGCCCATCCCCCATTGTTCTCTAGGGAAGAGACACCCACAGACTAATGACCCTCTGCCAGAAATATTCATCTCCTACTTAAAAGGGATACCCTTTATTTTAAACTCTGTCCCCTGTTCTATTCCCTCCCACCCTGTCAAACCCTCTCAGAAACTTTTATTTCAATAAGATCACCGCTCATTCTTCGAAACTCTAATATTTACAGGTCTGGTTGTTCATCTATACCTCATAAAATAATCCCCTCATCACAGGAATCAGTCAAGTGAACCTTCTCTGAGCTGCTTCTAATTCAATTGTATCCTTTCTTGAGTAAGGAGACCAGATCTATATACAGAACTCCAGACAAGGTCTCACCAATGTCCTATAAAACTGTAGAGAAACTTCCCAACAGGATCCTGTCAGGAACTTGGCACGCAATCTCAGAACAGAAACTGGAATGGTAATCTGTGATAACAATCTGAGCCAGCTGCTGATTGGTATAATGATAGGGGCTGAGGAAAATCAGCATGCAGCAGGATGCCAGCAGCAGGGAGAGTGGCTGTGGGACAGGAAGAATCTGTTCCACTCAGATAGTCTGGCCCAAAATCTTAACATGAAGGATAAATGGAACTGCAGTGAGGAGTTTCAACTAATAAAAGAGGATATAGGGAACAGGCTAAAAAAACAGAGGTGGGGGGTAGTGTGCGAGAGGAAACAAAGGAAATATAAATACTCCAGGAACAAGAAGGATTATTGGAATTAAAAATAAAGCACTTCATAAAATGAGTGTGATGGAAATGTGTTAAATTTTTGATGTAACAATGTACAAAGAATTAACAACCTATAGTTGTTATACTATAGATACAATAGTTAAGAAAGCCCCACCACCGCCTCTACTTTCTCAGAAGACTAAGGAAATTTGGCATGTCCACTACAACTCTCACCAACTTTAACAGATGCCCCATAGAAAGTGTTTTTTCTGGTTGTATCACAGGTCCTGCTCTGCCCAAGACTGTAAGGAACTACAAAAGGCCGTGAATGTAGCCCAGTCGATCACACAAACCAGCCTCCCATCCATTAACTCTGTCTACACTTCCCACTGCCTCGGCAAAGCAGCCGGGATAATTAAGGACCCCACGCACCCTGGACATTCTCTCTTCCACTTTCTTCCATTGGGAAGAAGCTACAAAAGTCTGAGGTCACGTACCGACCGACTCAAGAACAGCTTCTTCCCTGCTGCTGTCAGACTTTTGGATGGATCTACCTCACATTAAGTTGATCTTTCTTGGCACCCTAGCTATGATGGTAGCACTACATTCTGCACCCTCTACTTTCCTTCTCAATGAACAGTATGCTTTGTCTGTATAGCGCATAAGAAACAATACTTTTCGCTGTATGCTAATACATGTGACAATAATAAATCAAGTCAAATCAAATCAAAACAATCTCTTGTGTAAGAATCCATTATCATAGCAGTGGCAGGCTGGCACAATCTGATACACACAATCCACACAGCATTATTAATAAAACTAATACTTAGACAAACAGAGGTTATTGATATTACAGAGTCCTTTACAGAGTCCTGGTTACAAGCTGGGCATGATCACACTCAAAATATTGCAAGTTATAACCAGAGACAGAAACCATTAAAACTTGGGAAATGTGTGTTACTGGTCCAAACTGCTCTTGTATACTTGAAAGTGGAACTCCAGTTTGGACCATACCAGTCATTTTCCAAGTTTTTTTAGCTTTCCTTTGGCTTGCTAGAAAGGATACGGAATTTGGAAGTCCAGGGCAAGTAAGGATATCGATGGATAGTAAATTAGAGCAATGAAGAGAGTTTTCATTTAGCAATCAGGAAGTGCAAATTAAGCAATAGCAAAGACTCTGTTCGAAGAGTCATCCATACCCAGAATATTGGTTCTATTCTCCACAATGTCAGACCGGCTGAGATTTTCCAGCATTTTCTGTTCTGCTGTGGCAAAGCAATATTGGTTGACAGGTCAACCTCCTGACAACAGTGACTGTGAGGGAACTTTATAAACGTAAGATCATGAAACTAGAGTCACAAAGCCAAGTGGTTCTAATGTGAAAACTTATTTTTACACCAGTGTAGGAGTGGTAAAGGCAATAAATCTCTACAATATAGCAGGATAGTTTTCTAGAATAATGCATTTTGGAGCCAACAAAGCAACAGGCAAGACAAGTGAGAAGCAATGAGCCAGAATTAGTTAACAATCTGATGAAACTCCCAGTCAACCGTGATTTTTATAAACGTATTTTCAGAGGATTTGAGAGAGAGACAGAGAGAGCGGGGAAGGAGACAGAGAGCGGGGGGGGGAGAGAGAGGGAGAGAGAGAGAAACAGAGAGACAGAGAGAGAGACACAGAGTGGGGGTGGAGAGAGAGAGACAGAGAGTGAGACAGAGAGCGGGGGTGGGGGAGAGAGAGACAGAGAGAGGGAGAGAGAGAGAAACAGAGAGACAGAGAGAGAGTCAGAGAGTTGGGGGGGGAGAGAGAGACAGAGAGAGAGACAGAGAGCGGAGGGGGGGAGAGAGAGACAGAGAGAGAGAGACAGAGAAAGGGGAGGAGAGAGAGACAGAGAGAGCACCCAATCATTTTAAATTCCATGAAGAAACTTTCAGGGGGATAAAGGGAAACTCTGTTCCAGGGTTGTTATCAGGTAGCTCACTGAGGTTTAGGGCTGGTTTTGGAATTTTGCCTTGCTGTGAGGTATTGTCGCCCATTCTGCATTATCTTGTAATTATTTCAGTTTGTCAATGCTGCCCTGACAACAAACCTCTCCCAGAAAATGCTGCTCTTCCTGTTCTACTGGATCACAAGATGAGCTCAGATTTCAGAGTTTAAACAAGTGACTGCAGCACATTAATCACCAGGCTTGTCAAAGTGAACAAGTGATCTGTGATTCAGCAAGATTGTCACAGTCAGAGTTTCCAGCCTTCCCATCACTTTAACTATTTTTTATATGTCTTACGACAGACAAAGTGTTTTTAATTGGATATCTGTGACCGCAATGACCCAAAGGCTCTGTTTCCATACTGTATATATCTATGACTCTGAGGGTGGGATTTCCAGCTGCACCCCGGAACCAGAAAATCCCACCTAAGATCAATGGACCTTTGTGTGGTGCGCCGTGCACCCCCCCCCCACCCCCCCCCCCCCCACGATTCCCGTGGCGAATGGGATACGAAAACTCCCCCACGACCAAGGGTCTGTGGTGGGTAACTTGTTGGAAGGTACTCTGACAGACAGGATCTACAGGCATTTAGAGAGGCAAGGACTGATTAGGAACAGTCAGCATGGCTTTGAGAGTGGAAAATCATGTCTCATGAATTTGATTGAGTTTTTTGAAGGGGTAACCAAGAAGGTATTTCTCACCTTAAACGAATGCCCTCCAGTTTTAGACTCCCCTACCTTTGGGAAAAGATATTGTCTATCTAGCTGATCTGTGCCCCTCATTATTTTATAGACCTCAATAGGATCACCCTTCAGCAGTTGATGTTGTCTACATGGACTTTAGCAAAGCCTTTGACAAGGTACCGTATGGTAGGTTGTTGCATAAAGTTGAAGCTCACGGGATCCAGGGTGAGGGAGCCAACTGGATACAAAATTGGATTCTTGGCAGAAGCCGGAGGGTGGTTGTAGAGAGTTGTTTTTCAAACTGGAGACCTGCGACCAGCAGTGTGCCTCAGGGATCAGTGCTGGGCCCACTGGTGTCATTCATATTAATGATTTGGATGAGAACATAGAAGGCATGGTTAGTAAGTTTGCAGATGACACCAAGATTTTCATTGGAATGAATGGTGGACAGTGAAGAAGGTTATCTAGGATTGCAATGGGATCTTGATCAATTCAGCCAGTGGGCTGGTGAATGGCAGATGGAGTTTAATTTAGATAAATGTGAGGTGATGCAATTTGATAGATCAAATCAGGGCAGGACTTACTCGGTTAATGGTAGAGCATTGGGGAGAGTTACAGAACAAAGAGATCTAGGGGTACATGTTCATAGATTCTTGAAAGTGGAGTCACAGGTGGACAGAGTGGTGAAGAAGGCATTCGGCATGCTTGGTTTCGTTGGTCAGAATATTGAATACAGGAGTTGGAACATCTTGTTGAAGTTGTACAAGACATTGGTAAGGTCACACTTGGAATACTGTGTACAGTTCTGGTCACCCTATTATAGAAAGGATGCTATTAAACTGGAAAGAGCGCAGAAAAGATTTACTAGGATGCTACCGGGACTTAATGGATTGAGTTATAAGGAGAGGCTGGATAGACTGGGATTTCATTCTCTGGAGCGGAGGCGGCTGAGGGGTGATCTTATAGAGGTCTATAAAATAATGAGGGGAACAGATCAGATAGATAGTCAATATCTTTTCCCAAAGGTAGGGAATAGTGTAGGTTAGATGGGATTTAGATTGGTTTCACAAATCAGTGCAACATTGAGGGCTGAAGGACCTGTACTGCGCTGTAATATTCTATATTCTATGTTCTATAAAACTGGAAGGCATAGGTTTAAGGTGAGAGATACAAAAGGATCCATCCACAAGGTCAGTTTTTTCACCCAGAGGGTGGTGAGTGTCTGGAACGAGCTCCCAGAGGTAGTAGTAGTAGAGGCGGGAACAATTTTGTCTTTTAAAAGGCATTTAGACAGTTACATAGGTACGATGGATATAGAGGGATATGGGCCAAATGCGGGCAATTAGGATTAGTTTAGGGGTAAAAACTGGGCAGCATGGACATGCTGGGCCAAATGGCCTTTTTCCATGCTGTAAACCTCCGTGACTCTGAGTCAAGCTGTTGAGGGATTGATTGGTGACATTATAATTATTCAGATGAAACCGGTAAATGGATTAATAAGCAGTCTCACATCACCAGGTTAAAATGAACAGGTTTATTTGGTAGGACAAGTCACAAGCTTTCGGAGCTAAATGGATCAGTAACATTGATATCACTTAAATTAATTTGATGGCAAATAATTTTTAAATACTATTTTGAAACAATATATCTCATGTTAATGACAAGAACATAATGATTTTCTAGCAGTTATATCAGGAAGGGAAAAGTTTTGCACTGTTATCTAGCCCAGGGTGAGATATGTTGTAGCTGAGAGATGTGGATACACACTCTCGTGTTCAGGTTAGATCAACCCCAAACCCAGGGCTAAAATAAAAACAAAATACTGCACACACTGGAATCTGAAACAAAAACAGAAAATACTGAAAATTCTCAACAGGTCTGACAGCCTCCCTGGAGAGAGAATAGAACCAATGTTTTGAGTCTGGATGACTCTTTGTCAAAGCTCGGGAATACCTGTTTACTCAAAGTTTGAGAGAACCATAGAAACCCCACAGTGCAGAAAGAGGCCATTTGGTCCATCGAGTCTGTACTGACCATGATCCCACCCAGGCCCTACCCCCCTATCCCTACACATTTACCCGCTAATCCCTCAAACCTAAGCATCTCAGGATACTAAGGGTCAATTTTAGCATGGCCAATCAACCTAACCCGCACATCTTTGGACTGTGGGAGGAAACCAGAGCACCCGGAGGGAACCCAAGCAGATATGGGGAAAATGTGCAAACTCCACATAGACAGTGACCCAAGCCAGGAATCGAACCCAGGTCCCTGAAGCAGCAGTGCTAACCACTGTGTTACCATTCCGCCCATGGCGATGGTATAAGAGGCTGTGGTTTTCGTTCCCAACATTTGTGGTAGAAACAGGAACTGTGTCAACATTTGAAATTAGATTAGTGAAGTTGGAGGGGAGGATACGGAAACAGCAATGAACCAAGTCTTTCCTGGTAATCACTGCTTTTGTTCAGCAAAATGCATTCCATCTGCCACTTTATAAGCCAGCCACTCCCGGGTATCTGTTATTCTATATATAAACCACCCTGATCCCCTCGATTAGATTCCAGTCTGTAACTCACTCCCGGGTATCTGTTATTCTATATATAAACCACCCTGAGCCCCTCGATTAGATTCCAGTCTGTAACTCACTCCCGGGTATCTGTTATTCTATATATAAACCACCCTGATCCCCTCGATTAGATTCCAGTCTGTAACTCACTCCCGGGTATCTGTTATTCTATATATAAACCACCCCGAACCCCTCGATTAGATTCCAGTCTGTAACTCACCCCTGGGTATCTGTTATTCTATATATAAACCACCCCGAACTCCTCGATTAGATTCCAGTCTGTAACTCACTCCCGGGTATCTGTTATTCTATATATAAACCATCCCGAACCCCTCGATTAGATTCCAGTCTGTAACTCACTCCCGGGTATCTGTTATCCTGTATATAAACCACCCCCGAACCCCTCGATTAGATTCCAGTCTGTAACTCACTCCCGGGTATCTGTTATCCTGTATATAAACCACCCCCGAACCCCTCGATTAGATTCCAGTCTGTAACTCACTCCCGGGTATCTGTTATTCTATATATAAACCACCCCGAACCCCTCGATTAGATTCCAGTCTGTAACTCACTCCCGGGTATCTGTTATTCTATATATAAACCCCCCCGAACCCCTCAATTAGATTCCAGTCTGTAACTCACTCCCGGGTATCTGTTATTCTATATATAAACCACCCCGAACCCCTCGATTAGATTCCAGTCTGTAACTCACTCCCGGGTATCTGTTATTCTATATATAAACCACCCTGAACCCCTCGATTAGATTCCAGTCTGTAACTCACTCCTGGGTATTTATTATTCCAGATCAAAGCATTCTAACTTCCCCAACTGGCTAATATCTGATTCTTTGTCTTTAACCTGTTTTTCACTATGATTGATGTTTTCAGTTTGCTAAATGTGTTGTTGTGTAGTTTAATAATCACAGGAAATGCCTTGGTCTTTGCTGATTGCTGGAATGTCCACAATTCCCTACCCCTGTTTCTATCTGACTGTACATCTGTTGATTAGTGAGTTGTGGGCACTGCCCTGTCGGGCCTATTACACAAGGACCTACAGATAGCAGCATTGAGAAAGGTTAAAGTCCTTGAGCAACAAATGCAAACTGTGGTCTAGGCTTGGAGAAAAAGTGAGGTTATGGTTATTTATTGATAGTTTTAAGCAAACAGCCCATGTATAAAACCTTCTGTTTGACTGCACTGAATTATTTTAGTGCGTCGTTCTGGAAAGGAGGTGCAAAGGAGGCCATTCGGCCCAATTTGTTTCTAGCAATACTACATTTTCAACTCCTGTTCTCATTTCCTTCACCATCGCCCTGAATCCTCTCTTTAGGACGGATGTGAGGAGACATTTAGTCAGCCTGTGGAATTCATTACCACAGGAAGTAGTTGATGTCAACATATTGAATGTTGGCAGCTGGATATAGCATTCGGGGCAAATGGGATCAAAGGTTATGGGGAGAAAGCAGGATTAAGCTATTGAGTTAGATGATCAGCCATGATCGTAATGAATGGTGGAGCAGGCTCAAAGGGCTGAATGGCCTCCTCCTGCTCCTATCTTCAGGTTTCTATGTTTGTTTTTAATTGCTAACTCAACCCCAACTTTAATATCTCAGATATATTTGCTGGAGATTTTCAAAGGGATTGAGAAATAGAGCAAAACCTTTTCTGCAGGAAGGAGCGTTTGGAACATAACTTTAAAACCAGAGTTAGACATTTTAGGACAGCAGGTAGGAAACATTTTTCATACAAAGGGCAGTAGAATTTCAGCACGCTCTACCGTAAAAAACAATAAATATTCCTTAAATCTTGGACTAAATTAATGTACCCATGCTAGCCAAGGATATAAAAGGAACTCAGTGCCCAGACCCAAGATACAAATCAGCCATCATTTCCTTTGAATAAATTTCCTGGAACAAGCTTGATGCCCATGATGACCCCCCTGAGGTGAGGCTCCCCCCTCCCTCTCCCCTTCCCCCCTCCCTCTCCCCCCCCACCCCCAGGGTGAGGCTCCCCCCTCCCTCTCCCCTTCCCCCCTCCCCTTCCCCCCTCCCTCTCCCCCCCCACCCCCAGGGTGAGGCTCCCCCCTCCATCCTCTCCCCTTCCCCCCTCCCTCTCCCCCCCCACCCCCAGGGTGAGGCTCCCCCTCCATCCTCTCCCCTTCCCCCTGGTGCCCCTCCGCCCAGTGTGAGGCCCCGCCCCTTCCCCAGGTGAGGCCCCGCCCCCAGAGTGAGGCCCCGCCCCTTCCCCAGGTGAGGCCCCGCCCCCAGAGTGAGGCCCCGCCCCCTCCCCAGGTGAGGCCCCGCCCTCTGAGCGGCTGCCGTTTCCGGTGGGATCTGGCGATGGGCGGGAGAGACCCACCCTGGGACTGGATCCCGATCCCGGACTGGATCCCGGACTGGATCCCGGAGTGGATCCCGATGCTGCTGCTCCTGCTGTTTCCAGGTGAGACCCGGGTCCAACAACAACAACAACTGTGCGCAGTGAAGCCTCACATAGCTGCATTTGTGTAGCACCTTTCACAGCCTCCACCAATGGCTATTGTTTAACTCAGCAAGAGTCAGCCTGTGCACAGCAAGATCCCAGAGGGACATGGCACTGGTCCCAGGAGCAGGTGGTGAGGCTGCAGTGAATGTTGGAATTCCCCTCACTCTGTCCTCAATGCTGAACAGTATTAACGATGTTTCTGTGATGGGATTTCTGAGCTCCATCTAAAGCTCTAGTTCCCTGCTGTGTCCCTCAGTAAAATATACATGTTATTTACAATGGTCACAATCTCAATGCAGCTTTATCCTGTTGCCTCCTGCACTCCTCTCTCCACAGGCGCTGCTGCTCTGGAAGTTTCTGTACCTCCAAAAGATCCGAGGTTTCATTGGTGAGGATACAGAGCTAAGCTGCAACTTCAGATCATCTGTCCCCATCACTCAGCGCCTGACAGTGGATTGGTCTTACCGAGCATCAGAGGGAGGGTCACAGCATGCTGTGAGTTTTAGAAGTGTGTTTTCCTGGGATTGTTGTGGATGTAATGTTTGGTTTCTGAACAATCTGGTGTGTATGTCCCTCCACTTTGGAATCAGTGTTCCAGCAGTATTCTAATCGGAATCGAGAATCTCCCACATCGCTTTCACACGGAGAAGAAATCTGGAACTCTTTTCCTCAATAGGCTAGGGGTCAAATGAAATAGTCAAGACTGTGGTTAATAGATATTTTTGGCTAAGAGGGATATGGAACATAGACAGTTAACGGAATTGAAAAGCAATATCAGTTGTGGTCTGATTGACTGACAGAATTCATGTCTGCAATAGAATCATAGAATCTTACAATGCAGAAGGAGGCCATTCGGCCCATCAAGTCTGCACTGAGCACAATCCCACCCAGGCCCTATCCCCATAGCCCCACACATTTACCGTGCTAGTCCCCCTGACACTAAGGGGCAACTTAGCATAGCCAATCAATCTAACCCGCATACCTTTGGACTGCGGGAGGAAGCCAGAGCACCCGGAGGAAACCCATGCAGACACGGGGAGAACATGCAAATTCCACACAAATAGTGACCCTAGCCAGGAATCAAACCCTGGTCCCTGGTGCTGTGAGGTAGCAGTGCTAACCCACTGTTCCACCGTCTACTACTAGCTTTCCAAATTCGTGTGATACCTTGTGCCATCCCACTGCCTCTCCCACTATCTATTCTTCCTTTTCAATTAACAATCTAATCCTCTTCTGAATGTTTTGATTGAACTTGTCTTCACCACACTGTCAGAGTACTAAAGTCCCAAAGCACTCACTGGGTGAAAAATATCACCTTTGCTTAATTTGCAATTACTTTGAATCTGTGTCCTTGTGTTCTTGATGCTTTCGCTATGGGGAAGTTTCTATCCAGATCTTTCATAATTTTGAATTCCTCTATTCTATCTTTGGTTTGATTTATTATTGTCACATGTTATAGTATACACTGAAAAATATTGTTTCTTGTGCACTATAGAAAAAGCATGGCGTCCATAGAAAAGGTAAGGAAAGGGTGCAGAATATAGTGTTACAGTCATAACTCAGGTGTAGACAAAGATCAACTTAATGCGAGGTAGGTCCTCTCAGCTTTCTCTTCCCCAAGGTTGCCCAGGACTGGACACAATACTCCCACTGAGGCTGAAATGGCGCAAGTAATTCTCCCCTACGCCCCAAAGCCTGTCCACCATTTACAAGGCACAAATCAGGAATATGATGGAATACTTTCCACGTTCTGGATGAGTGCAGCTCCAACAACACTTAAGGACCTCAACCCATCCAGGACAAAGCCCACTTGATTGACAGCTCCTCCACAAACACCCATTGCCTCCATCTACTGCTGGCACACAGTGGCAGCCCTGTGTTCACTATCCACAATATGCACTGCAGCAACTCAGCAAGTCTCCTTAGGAAGTCCTTTCCTGACCAATCATCTCACCATATAGAAGGGCAGCAATTGTCTGGGGAAACCATTACCTGCAAGTTTCCTTCCAAGCCCCACACCATCCTCACCTTCTCCTGCACCCCGGTTTACTGTCCATCACCCTATGCCATCTCCACTTGACTGACACTCCACGTGTGCTTCATTCTTGCAAGGTGCAGATATCTGTGTAGGTGGAATGTGCGCTATTCAGACCTAATAATTCACCCTGGGAATCCCTTCTTCCTGCTGATATCCAAGAGATGAGACAGCTCTGTAAGGGGTGGGGAGTGAATGGCAGTTGCATACAACAGTGTTCTGATTCCAGGACTTTGACCCATCTACAATAGCAATGTTTTTCCAAATCAGGATGGGGAGTGACTTCCTCAGGGAATTTCAGGAGGTGGTATTCCCAGGTCTCTGCTGCCGTTATCTTTCTTGATGGTAGAAGTTGTGGGTTTGGAAAATGGTTTCCCAGGAGCCTTGGTGAGTTCCTGCACTGCATCTTGTAGATGATAGGCACGGCTGCCGGTGGTGGAGGGACTGGATGTTTGTGGATGTGGTGCCAATCAAACGGGGCTGCTTTGTCCTGGATGGTGTCGAGCTTCTCGAGTGTTGTTGGAGCTGCTCCCATCCAGGCGAGTGGGGAGTATTCCATCACACTCCTGACTTGTGCCTTGTAGATGGTGGACGGGCTTTGGGAAGTCAGGAGGTGAGTTACTCTCTGCAGGATTCCCAGCCTCTGACCTGCTCTGGTAGTCACTGTATTATGTGGCTAGTCCAATTCAGTTTCTGGTCAATGGTAACCCCCAGGATGTTGATAGTGGGGGATTCTGTGGTGGAAATGCCATTGTCAAGGAAAGATGGGTAGATTTTCTCTTTCTGGAGGTGGCAATTGCCTGGCACATGTGTGGAATGAAGGTTAGATCGCAAGGGGTTGGAATTGGATGGGACTGAGGATTGGCAGACTGACAGAAAGCAGAGGGTCGGGGTAAATGGGTCCTTCTCTGGTTGGTGAAACGTAACTAGCAGGGTGCCACAGGGGTCACTCTCAGATCTCAACTGTTTACAATCTATATAAATGACCTGCAAGCAGGGACATAGTGCAACGTAGCAAAATTTGCTGATAAAATTGGTGGGGAAGCAGGCAGTGAAGAGGATATGACGAATGGCCTGCTCCTGCATCTAATTTCTCCACCCCCGGCCCTCCAGCTCTGGCCCTCCCTCCTTCCCCTTACATTGGGGTTTCTTTAGCCTGAGCAATATGCATCTTTTGGGAAATCAGAGGTTGATGGTGGGTGGATTAGGTGAAGGAAGAGGAGTGAATGGTGGCAATGTCACTGCTCAGTGTGGTGGACACGCCACTGTGTGGCAGCATTTGGTATTGCAGTGGTTTTTGATCAGAACAAACTGCAGGTTACGCTGAGCAAACAGCAAAGATATTTCACTGAAAGAAAGGTTTGCATTAATATAGCGCCTGTCCTATTACACAGACAAGAAAGTACATTTAAATATAGTCACAGTTGTAGGAATCATTGCAGCATAATTACTCAGAGCAAATTTTAGAAAAAGTAACAAAATATTGATCAGAATTTATTTGTGATATTTATTGAAGGATAAGCATTGCTAGAATATCAGATGATGCCGTGGGATCTTTAACATCCATCTGAGAATGCAGACAGCATCTCAGTTAACATCTCAATCAAAAGGCAGCATCTCTGGGAGTGCAGCACTCCCTCAGTATCGTGCTGGATTGTCAGCCTTGATCGGTGTGGAGTGGGACTCTCTTTGAGCCACAGCAGCAATGCAGACCCTCCCAACGGCATTCGGTGCTTTGGGCACCTTGTGTTCATTCTCTAAAGATATTGGAGAAGGTGCATCAAAAACAACATCAATAGTGACAAACACCAACAGTATTCTCCAGATATTGACCTCAGGGAGCAAGTTAAAAAAATGTGGCATCACCCAGTGTGGAGGAAGGGTTTTATATATCATTGTTCTAACTGCAATGGAATGGATTTTATGTTTGGCTTAGGCCAGTTTGTCCTCCGTTTCTCTCCCAATGTAGATCCTTCACTATCAATCCAAGGTATTTCTAGCCCTCAGTGGCCCCTTCAAGGATCAAGTTGTGTGGAACGGAGAGCTTGGAAAAGGCAATGCCTCCATAATCCTGAAGAATTTGACACAGAGTGACAACGGGACGTTTAGTTGTGTGGTGCAGAATCCACCAGATGTAAGCAGTGATGTGCCGAGCACTGCCCTCACTGTCACTGACAGAGGTCAGAACATAAGAAACAGAAGGAGGATTCGGCCCATCAAGCCTGCTCTGCCGCTCAATAAGCTGGTTAAAGTGTACAGTTGATTATCTGAATGTTCTTGCTCCTAAATGCCCCAATTGAGGTTGAATTTCATCATTTCCCTGTCCAGAGTGGTTAGGGATATAACTGGACAGAATGGAACAAGAGCAGAGGCCACTGGAAAATCTCAGCAGTTCTGTCAGCATCTCTTAGGAGGGAAACAGAATTCATATTTTGAGTGCTTTGACTCTCTCACAACTCCACTGAATGGGGTTCTCTGGATTCTTTCACCAATTAGCTCCAGTTGAGTCCCTGTTGTCAATTCTATCAGGATGAGAACTGTGAGCGTCTTCATAGGAGAGGGCTAATGGAGCGAGGTCAGTCAGTAGCACTCTGGACAATGCAGCTTAATCCTCGAGTCCCAGGTCTTAACCCTGTAACATTCTGTGTTCCACTGCCTCTTTCTCCGCTCTGTGTCAGTCTACCCATCTCCTAGGGATATTAACATGAGACAGTGACTGAAATTCAATAGGGAAAGAAGGAAAGTTTCTTTATAAAGAGAATAGTTAGCCTATGGACTCACTACCTCAGGAAGTAGTTGAGACAAAGAGCTTGGAGGAAAACTAAAAACAACTAACATGAGGGAGAAGGGAATATAAAGATTGACTGACTGTGGGGATGATAGAATGGGGGAGCTTTGTTTAATAGACTAATTGGCTGATGTTTTAATGTGATTTTTCCTCCTTCACAGAGCTGCCGTTTCGTATCAGTGTGGTCGTCATGTTGATGTTGCTGGTGGTTGTTCGACTCTGCTGCTGGTCTCTGTTCTCCTGCTGCGGATGGCCAAAACCTTTGGTTACTTCTCACCCAGCTTCAAAAACACTTCAGTGGAGGTGGTGGATGGGTAGGGTCAGCGGGGACGGGGGTCAGCGGGGACGGGGGTCAGTTCACACACACTGCAGCTCAGTGTAAGTAACGAATGGGGTATTAATGGGCAATTCTTAGCTCTGCCTTGCCCCTTAAAATATCACAATGTGCTTCTTGTAAATTAAATGAATTTTTGTAGCCTCCGTTCATCCATTGTGACAACTGGTTCTGGTGGTGAGCTGTATGTGTCAGGCATTTCTTGGTGTGGCTCAGGAATCCCTCTCTCTGCACACACTCTACCCATGCCCATTGGCTGGAAAGCTGCACGATTCCAGCCCTCTGTTTCCTCAGGGCTGCTGCTTGACCAGTGGGCCCAGGGCTGCTGCTTGACCAGTGGGCCCAGGGCTGCTGCTTGACCAGTGGGCCCAGGGCTGCTGCTTGACCAGTGGGCCCAGAGCTGCTGCTTGACCAGTGGGCCCAGGGCTGCTGCTTGACCAGTGGGCCCAGAGCTGCTGCTTGACCAGTGGGCCCAGGGCTGCTGCTTGACCAGTGGGCCCAGAGCTGCTGCTTGACCAGTGGGCCCAGAGCTGCTGCTTGACCAGTGGGCCCAGAGCTGCTGCTTGACCAGTGGGCCCAGAGCTTACCACCTCCTGATGCCTCTCCAGATGGCTGTCACTGACTGTCTCCCCATTGTCAGGATGTAATATTCACAATGTCACCTGTTGAGTTCAGGTGCAGCAACAATGGAGAACACAGGACATCCCAAAAACAACAGGAAAACAGAAGCTGCACAACCGCTGATTAAAGAACGAATGTAGCAATAATCACAGAACCATTCCGCCCATTGTGACTGTACTGGCTCTTTGACAGAGCAATCAAATCTGTCACACTCCCCGCCACTCTTCCTCCAGGGACTTTCTTTCAGACATTTCCCAATTCCCCCTTTAACACTTTTACAGAATTTACCTTCCAGATTCAACATCACTCTCCACAGCTCCACGACTGAATCTCCCAGCCTCCTCTCCCTCCCAGTCTCCCCTCCCTCCTCTCCCTCCCCTCCCTCCCAGCCTCCCCTCCCTCCTCTCCCTCCCCTCCCTCCCAGCCTCCCCTCACTCCCAGTCTCCCCTCCGTCCTCTCCCAGCCTCCTCTCCCTCCCAGTCTCCCCTCCCTCCTCTCCCTCCCAGCCTCCCCTCACTCCCAGTCTCCCCTCCCTCCCAGCCCTCTCCCCACTCCCAGCCCTCCCCACGCTTTGAGAATCCCCTCACTTGCTGCTCTGAAAGAAAGAGTTAGCCGAGAAGACAGTTTAGCAAGTTTGATTTTTGGATGATACAAATACCGAATGATAAATAATTTGTAGAGGATTGAATTGTGCCATTTGCCTCATGTACCCAACATTAACTGAAGCTATTTCATTGCACAGGGTTGATGAAGGTGGCCTGAGGAATAGGATTTGCCAGCGGTGTGCTGCATGCTTCCAGGTGGGAATCTTAGAACACGGTATCTGATTGCCTCGATAACAATCCCTCTCCTATCCGGTGGGAGAAGAGGGGCAGTGGGCCTGATGGTCATTCACAACCTCATTAGGAGCAGGAATAGGCCATTTAGCGCATCAAACTGGCCCCATCATTCAATAAGATCGTGGCTAATTTATTGTGGTCTTCACTTTCCTGTCTGACTTCTACAACTCCTGACTCACTGGTGATTGGAAATCTGTCTCAGAAAAACCTGAAGGGTTATTAATAACAGAGAGAATGATGGTGTAGGGAAAAGGCATTGAAGTGTCTGAGTAGCCATGATCAGATTGAATGATGGAACAGCTTCAATGGGCTGAATGGCCAACTGCTTTCCCATGTTCCTAACTCAGTATATTCAATGACGCACAGCTCGCTGGGGAAGAGAATTCCATAAACTAACAGCTCTCAGAGAAGAAATTCCTCCTCATCTTTGTCTTAAATGGGAGACCCCTCACTTATAAATGGTGCCCCTTAGTTTTAGATTTTCCAGGAAGGGAACATCCTCTACACCCACAGCACAGTGGGTTAACACTGCTGTCTCACAGAGCCAGGGACCCGGGTTCGATTCCCGGGGGCACGGTGACACAGTGGGTTAACACTGCTGTCTCACAGCGCCAGGGACCCGGGTTCGATTCCCGGGGGCACGGTGACACAGTGGGTTAGCACTGCTGTCTCACAGCGCCAGGGACCCGGGTTCGATTCCCGGGGGCACAGTGACACAGTGGGTTAGCACTGCTGTCTCACAGCGCCAGGGACCCGGGTTCGATTCCCGGGGGCACAGTGACACAGTGGGTTAACACTGCTGTCTCACAGCACCAGGGACCCGGGTTCGATTCCCGGGGGCACAGTGACACAGTGGGTTAACACTGCTGTCTCACAGCGCCAGGGACCCGGGTTCGATTCCCGGGGACACGGTGACACAGTGGGTTAGCACTGCTGCCTCACAGCGCCAGGGACCCGGGTTCGATTCCCGGGGGCACGGTGACACAGTGGGTTAGCACTGCTGTCTCACAGCGCCAGGGTCCCAGGTTCGATTCACCGGCAGCACAGTGACACAGTGGGTTAGCACTGCTGTCTCACAGCGCCAGGGACCCGGGTTCGATTCCCGGGGCACGGTGACACAGTGGGTTAACACTGCTGTCTCACAGCGCCAGGGACCCGGGTTCGATTCCCGGGGGGCACGGTGACACAGTGGGTTAGCACTGCTGTCTCACAGCACCAGGGACCCGGGTTCGATTCCCGGGGAGGCACGGTGACACAGTGGGTTAGCGCTGCTGTCTCACAGCGCCAGGGACCCGGGTTCGATTCCCAGGGGGCACAGTGACACAGTGGGTTAGCACTGCTGTCTCACAGCGCCAGGGACCCGGGATCGATTCCCAGGGGGCACAGTGACACAGTGGGTTAACACTGCTGTCTCACAGAGCCAGGGACCCGGGTTCGATTCCCAGGGGGCACGGTGACACAGTGGGTTAGCACTGCTGTCTCACAGCGCCAGGGTCCCGGGTTCGATTCCCCGGCAGCACAGTGACACAGTGGGTTAACACTGCTGTCTCACAGCGCCAGGGTCCCGGGTTCGATTCCCCGGCAGCACAGTGACACAGTGGGTTAACACTGCTGTCTCACAGCACCAGGGACCCGGGTTCGATTTCCCGGCAGCACAGTGACACAGTGGGTTAACACTGCTGTCTCACAGCACCAGGGACCCGGGTTCGATTCCCCGGCAGCACAGTGACACAGTGGGTTAACACTGCTGTCTCACAGCGCCAGGGACCCGGGTTCGATTCCCAGGGGGCACAGTGACACAGTGGGTTAACACTGCTGTCTCACAGCGCCAGGGACCCGGGTTTGATTCCCGGGGGCACGGTGACACAGTGGGTTAACACTGCTGTCTCACAGCGCCAGGGTCCCGGGTTCGATTCCCGGGGGGCACGGTGACACAGTGGGTTAGCACTGCTGTCTCACAGCGCCAGGGACCCGGGTCGATTCCCCGGCAGCACAGTGACACAGTGGGTTAGCACTGCTGCCTCACAGCGCCAGGGACCCAGGTTCGATTCCCGGGGGCACAGTGACACAGTGGGTTAACACTGCTGCCTCACAGCGCCAGGGTCCCGGGTTCGATTTCCCGGCAGCACAGTGACACAGTGGGTTAACACTGCTGTCTCACAGCGCCAGGGTCCCGGGTTTTATTCCCGGGGGCATGGTGACACAGTGGGTTAGCGCTGCTGCCTCACAGCGCCAGGGACCCGGGTTCGATTCCCAGGGGGCACGGTGACACAGTGGGTTAGCGCTGCTGTCTCACAGCGCCAGGGACCCGGGTTCGATTCCCGGGGGGCACGGTGACACAGTGGGTTAGCACTGCTGTCTCACAGCGCCAGGGACCCGGGTTCGATTCCCGGGGGGCACGGTGACACAGTGGGTTAGCACTGCTGTCTCACAGCGCCAGGGACCCGGGTTCGATTCCCGGGGGCACGGTGACACAGTGGGTTAACACTGCTGCCTCACAGCGCCAGGGACCCGGGTTCGATTCCCGGGGGGCACGGTGACACAGTGGGTTAGCACTGCTGTCTCACAGCACCAGGGACCCGGGTTCGATTCCCGGGGAGGCACGGTGACACTGTGGGTTAGCGCTGCTGTCTCACAGCGCCAGGGACCCGGGTTCGATTCCCAGGGGGCACAGTGACACAGTGGGTTAGCACTGCTGTCTCACAGCGCCAGGGACCCGGGTTCGATTCCCAGGGGGCACAGTGACACAGTGGGTTAACACTGCTGTCTCACAGAGCCAGGGACCCGGGTTCGATTCCCAGGGGGCACGGTGACACAGTGGGTTAGCACTGCTGTCTCACAGCGCCAGGGTTCCGGGTTCGATTCCCCGGCAGCACAGTGACACAGTGGGTTAACACTGCTGTCTCACAGCGCCAGGGTCCCGGGTTCGATTCCACGGCAGCACAGTGACACAGTGGGTTAACACTGCTGCCTCACAGCGCCAGGGTCCCGGGTTCGATTTCCCGGCAGCACAGTGACACAGTGGGTTAGCACTGCTGTCTCACAGCACCAGGGACCCGGGTTTGATTCCCGGGGGCACGGTGACACAGTGGGTTAACACTGCTGTCTCACAGCGCCAGGGTCCCGGGTTCGATTCCCGGGGGGCACGGTGACACAGTGGGTTAGCACTGCTGTCTCACAGCGCCAGGGACCCGGGTTTGATTCCCGGGGGGCACGGTGACACAGTGGGTTAACACTGCTGCCTCACAGCGCCAGGGACCCGGGTTCGATTCCCCGGCAGCACGGTGACACAGTGGGTTAGCACTGCTGTCTCACAGCGCCAGGGTCCCGGGTTCTTTTCCCCGGCAGCACAGTGACACAGTGGGTTAACACTGCTGCCTCACAGCGCCAGGGTCCCGGGTTCGATTTCCCGGCAGCACAGTGACACAGTGGGTTAACACTGCTGTCTCACAGCACCAGGGACCCGGGTTTGATTCCCGGGGGCACGGTGACACAGTGGGTTAGCGCTGCTGTCTCACAGCACCAGGGACCCGGGTTCGATTCCCAGGGGGCACGGTGACACAGTGGGTTAGCGCTGCTGTCTCACAGCGCCAGGGACCCGGGTTCGATTCCCGGGGGGCACGGTGACACAGTGGGTTAGCACTGCTGTCTCACAGCGCCAGGGACCCGGGTTCGATTCCCAGGGGGCACGGTGACACAGTGGGTTAGCACTGCTGTCTCACAGCGCAAGGGACCCGGGTTCGATTCCCGGGGGCACGGTGACACAGTGGGTTAACACTGCTGTCTCACAGCGCCAGGGACCCGGGTTCGATTCCCAGGGGGCACGGTGACACAGTGGGTTAGCACTGCTGTCTCACAGCGCCAGGGTTCCGGGTTCGATTCCCCGGCAGCACAGTGACACAGTGGGTTAACACTGCTGTCTCACAGCGCCAGGGTCCCGGGTTCGATTCCACGGCAGCACAGTGACACAGTGGGTTAACACTGCTGCCTCACAGCGCCAGGGACCCGGGTTCGATTTCCCGGCAGCACAGTGACACAGTGGGTTAGCACTGCTGTCTCACAGCACCAGGGACCCGGGTTTGATTCCCGGGGGCACGGTGACACAGTGGGTTAGCACTGCTGTCTCACAGCGCCAGGGACCCGGGTTCGATTCCCAGGGGGCACGGTGACACAGTGGGTTAGCACTGCTGTCTCACAGCGCCAGGGACCCGGGTTCGATTCCCGGGGGCACGGTGACACAGTGGGTTAACACTGCTGTCTCACAGCGCCAGGGTCCCGGGTTCGATTCCCCAGCAGCACAGTGACACAGTGGGTTAGCACTGCTGCCTCACAGCGCCAGGGACCCAGGTTCGATTCCCGGGGGCACAGTGACACAGTGGGTTAGCACTGCTGTCTCACAGCGCCAGGGTCCCGGGTTCGATTCCCCGGCAGCACAGTGACACAGTGGGTTAGCGCTGCTGCCTCACAGCACCAGGGACCCGGGTTCGATTCCCGGGAGGCACAGTGACACAGTGGGTTAGCACTGCTGCCTCACAGCGCCAGGGACCCGGGTTCGATTCCCAGGGGGCACGGTGACACAGTGGGTTAGCGCTGCTGTCTCACAGCGCCAGGGTCCCGGGTTCGATTCCCGGGGGCACGGTGACACAGTGGGTTAACACTGCTGTCTCACAGCGCCAGGGACCCGGGTTCGATTCCCAGGGGGCACGGTGACACAGTGGGTTAGCGCTGCTGTCTCACAGCGCCAGGGTCCCGGGTTCGATTCCCGGGGGCACGGTGACACAGTGGGTTAGCGCTGCTGTCTCACAGCGCCAGGGACCCGGGTTCGATTCCCGGGGGGCACGGTGACACAGTGGGTTAACACTGCTGCCTCACAGCGCCAGGGACCCGGGTTTGATTCCCGGGGGCATGGTGACACAGTGGGTTAGCGCTGCTGCCTCACAGCGCCAGGGACCCGGGTTCGATTCCCCGGGGGGGCACAGTGACACAGTGGGTTAACACTGCTGCCTCACAGCGCCAGGGTCCCGGGTTCGATTTCCCGGCAGCACGGTGACACAGTGGGTTAGCACTGCTGCCTCACAGCGCCAGGGACCTGGGTTCAATTCCCGGGGGCACGGTGACACAGTGGGTTAGCACTGCTGCCTCACAGTGCCAGGGTCCTGGGTTCGATTCCCCGGGGATTGGGTCACTGTCTGTGCAGAGTCTGCACATTCTCCCTGTGTCTGCGTGGGTTTCCTCCCGGTGCTCCAGTTTCCTCCCATGGTCTGAAAGACCTGCTGGTTAGGTACATTGACTGTGCTAAATTCTCCCTTAGTGTACCCCGAACAGGTGCAAGTGTGACGACCAGGGGATTTTCACAGATGGTATTTGATAAGATGCTACGTCAAAGGCAATTGGGGAAATTAAAAGCTGATGGTGTAGGGTGTAACATTTTGGCATGAAAAGAAGATTGACTAGTTAGCATAAATACAATCCACCACACATGTTAAGGACATGCCGATAACCATTTGTTTTTAATTGAGAATCCTAAGGGAAGACCCAGACTGCGTGGTAACACTCTGCTGAAAAGCATCAGTGAGAGAATGCTGGTTGATCAGGGAGTGACAAGGTGAGTTTTGACAAATGTGAAGATTGTTGGTGGGACTGAGGGAGATGAGGTCCCCCTCAGCTTTGGGGATATGTTGGAGGAAAAGGCTGAATGATGAGACTTTTCAACACACTGAAGTTGGAGATCATGATGGCTATTCTTAACTTTGCCTCTAGACAATAAACCAATGGCCTAAACATTTTCCTAAAGAATGGAACTGAAAATGGCTCCCCTTATCAGTGGTTATCACTGCTGCCTCGTGACGCCAGGGACCCCGAGTTCAGTTCTGGCCTTGGGTCTGTGTGGAGTTTGCAAGTTCTCCCCATGTCTGTGTGGGTTTCCTCTGGGTGCTCCGGTTTCCTCCCACACTCGAAAGATGTGCAGATTGGGTGGGGGATTGGCCAAGCTAAATTGCCCCTTAATGTCAGCGGGACGAGCTAGGGTGAATACAAAGGTTTGGGGGGGGTGTTGGCATAGGGTCTGGCTGGGATTATTGGGGGGGTTGGCGTAGGGCCTGGCTGGGATTATTGGTGGGGGGGGTGGTGCAATGGGCACTGTAGGGATACAATGATAAATGGGACTTTTCCTAGTTGGCAGGATGTGATGAGTGGTGTGTCACAGGGATCAGTGCTGGGACCTCAACTGTTTACAATTTATAGAAATGATTTGAATGAAGGGATGGCTGCTAAATTTGCGGACAACACAAAGATAGCCAGGAAAGTAAATTGTAACAAGGACGTAAGGAGGTTACAAAAGGGACATAGATAGGTTAAGTGAGTGGGCACAATCTGGCAAATGGAGGATAATGTTGGCGTTTATTGGTAGGGGGATTGAATTTAGGAGTCGCAGCGTCACGTTGCAACTGTACACAACTCTGGTGTGGCCGCACTTGGAGTACTGTGTGCAGTTCTGGTCCCCACATTATAGGAAGGATGTGGAGGCTTTGGAGGGGGTGCAGAGGAGGTTTACCAGGATGTTGCCTGGTATGGAGGGGAGGTCCTATGAGGAGAGGCTGAGGGATTTGGGGTTGTTTTCGCTGGAAAGAAGGCGGCTAAGAGGGGATCTTATTGAAACGTATAAGATGATTAGAGGTTTAGATAGGGTGGACAGTGATAACCTTTTTCCTCTGATGGAGAAATCTAGCACGAGGGGGCATGGCTTTAAATTAAGGGGGGGTAGTTATAGGACGGATGTCAGGGGTAGGTTCTTTACCCAGAGGGTGGTGAGGGATTGGAATGCCCTGCCTGCTGCAGTTGTAAATGCGCCTAGTTTGGGGGCGTTTAAGAGATCCGTGGATAGGTTTATGGATGAAAAGGGATTGGTTTAGGTTTAGTGGGTCATTGTTTTCTAACTGGTCGGCGCAACATCGTGGGCCGAAGGGCCTGTTCTGCGCTGTAATGTTCTATGTTCTATGTGGGCAAACGTGAAATTGTCCATTTTGGCAGGAAGAATAAAAAGAAATTTATTGTCCAAATGGAGAGAGATTGCAGCCAGAGTGGATGTTCCCTCTCGTTGGAGAATCTAGAACCAGGGGTCACTGTTTAAAAATAAGTGGTCACCCATTTAAGACAGAAATTAGGAGCATTTTTTGGGGGCAGTGTAGAGGGAGCTTTACTCTGAATCTAACCCTGTGCTGTACCTGTCCTGGGAGTATTTGATGGGGACAGTGTAGAGGGAGCTTTACTCTGTATCTAACCCCATGCTGTACCTGTCCTGGGAGTGTTTGATGGGGACAGTGTAGAGGGAGCTTTACTCTGTATCTAACCCCGTGCTGTCCCTGTCCTGGGAGTGTTTGATGGGGGGACAGTGTAGAGGGAGCTTTACTCTGTATCTAACCCCGTGCTGTCCCTGTCCTGGGAGTGTTTGATGGGGGGACAGTGTAGAGGGAGCTTTACTCTGTATCTAACCCCATGCTGTCCCTGTCCTGGGAGTGTTTGATGGGGACAGTGTAGAGGGAGCTTTACTCTGTATCTAACCCCGTGCTGTACCTGTCCTGGGAGTGTTTGATGGGGGGACAGTGTAGAGGGAGCTTTACTCTGTATCTAACCCCGTGCTGTCCCTGTCCTGGGAGTGTTTGATGGGGGGACAGTGTAGAGGGAGCTTTACTCTGTATCTAACCCCGTGCTGTACCTGTCCTGGGAGTGTTTGATGGGGGGACAGTGTAGAGGGAGCTTTACTCTGTATCTAACCCCGTGCTGTCCCTGTCCTGGGAGTGTTTGATGGGGACAGTGTAGAGGGAGCTTTACTCTGTATCTAACCCCGTGCTGTACCTGTCCTGGGAGTGTTTGATGGGGGGACAGTGTAGAGGGAGCTTTACTCTGTATCTAACCCCGTGCTGTCCCTGTCCTGGGAGTGTTTGATGGGGGACAGTGTAGAGGGAGCTTTACTCTGCATCTAACCCCGTGCTGTACCTGTCCTGGGAGTGTTTGCTTTGTTTATTGTAATAAAGTGAATCCTGTGTGTGATTATTTTGCTTCTCAGGATTCTGATGAGGAAGACGATGATTTCCATCGGTTTTACCCTGCGTCTGAATCGATTGCCTCGTCTGGAGCAGTTGTTATCCTCGATCCTTTCAGCAAAATGCTGCCAACGCGATGAATCATTGGGTTATTCACTGCTCCACTCAAGAGTTTGAACCTGGGCAGATGGTGGAGGCAATAGTTCCACAGTCACTGCTAAAAACAGTGCGGGGCTGGGGGGGAGTGGGAGGCTGGGGATGGGGGGAGTGGGAGGCTGGGGCTGGGGGTGGAGTGAGGGAGGCTGGTGGGGAGTGGGAGGCTGGGGCCGGGGGGAGTGGAGTGAGGGAGGCTGGGGATGGGGGGAGTGGGAGGCTGGGGCAGGGGGTGGAGTGAGGGAGGCTGGGGGTGGGATTTACATTGCTCACACAGTGAGTAGCAATTATCTGCTTTCCAAGAGGCTACTTAACTTCCTTGTTAACCCTGATCATGATAGCTTGTCACTGCAGAGGAGTTAATGTTTGAGGATGAACACTGCTGGCCTGAAACTGAGTTCTCTCTTTCAGAGATCAGATATCTCCAGCATTTTCTGTTTTTATTTCGGCACCTGCAGTATTTTGCTTTTGTGCTGGGAGCGTATTGAGAAGAAAAGTATTATTCCAAATGTTTTGAAATCAGTAAATAGACTACAGCTGGATAATCACATTCACTTCTGGGCACTAGAGATTAGAAAGGCTAGCAAGGTATTGGAGCGAGTGTGGAGGAAAGCAGGAATAGTGCCAGGGACTTCAGTCAGGTGAAGTTAGTTTGGAGAAGCTGGGATTGTTGTTCTAGCAGGGAAGGTTAGGGATGATTTAATGAAGGTTTAGAGTGAGTAAATACAGAAAGACAGTGCTTCAGTAGTAGAGAGAGTCAGCAACCAGAGGGGGAACTGAAGATAATTTTACTGACACGGTGTGTTGTAATCTGGAATGCACTGCCTGAAAGAGCAGATTCAATAAGAACGTTCAAACAGGAATTGGATAAGTAATTGTAAAATCTGTGGGGAAAGAGCAGGAGCGTGGGATTAATTAGATAACTGGAACAAGCATGATGGTCTCCTGTGGTATCAAAATATTTGAGTAACAATCTATCTTTGCAAAATACTGTTCGGTGCAACGAGGAATCTCTGGTTTAAATGAAGTTACATTAACAGTATTTGTGGTATTTCAGCATTCATCGTCTATTTCTATATTTTATATATCTGATGTAGAGGATGAATTGAAAGATGCAAGTTCTTTCTTTCTAAATCATCAGTGGCCCATCACAGGAACACAAGGAGACCATTCTTCTCCTCAAAACAAAAAAAAAGGAGTGGCACAGTGGTTAGCACTGCTGCCTCACTGTGGTAGGGACCCGGGTTTGATTCCCGACTTGAGTCACTGTCATGTGGAGTTTGTATGTTCTCCCTGTGTCCGCATGGGTTTCCTGCGGGTGCTCCAGATTCCTCCCACAGTCTGAAAGATGTACTGGTTAGGGTGCATTGCACGGAAACAGGTGTGTGGAGTGTGGCGACTAGGGGAATTTCACAGTAACTTCATTATACTGTTAATGTAAGCATTACTTGTGACTAATAAACTAATATTAACTGTTCCACAATTCATTTAAATCACAGCCATTTTTTACCTCGATAACATCCATCAGTTTTTATTCCTTTAATAACACAATCCAAGAAAAGCACACATTTATATATTGCCTTTCACAAATTGAGGATATGCCATAGTGCTTTACATTTTGAAATAGTCACTCTTGTAATGTAGGAAATGTGTCAGCAGTTTGCAGAGCAAGCTCCCAGAAATAGCAACATAATAATCAACCAAAATCTCTTACACTCCCTCAGTACTGACCCTCTGACAGTGCGGCACTCCCTCAGCACTGACCCTCTGACAGTGCGGCACTCCCTCAGCACTGACCCTCTGACAGTGCGGCGCTCCCTCAGCACTGACCCTCTGACAGTGCGGCACTCCCTCAGCACTGACCCTCTGACAGTGCGGCACTCCCTCAGCACTGACCCTCTGACAGTGCGGCGCTCCCTCAGCACTGACCCTCTGACAGTGCGGCGCTCCCTCAGCACTGACCCTCTGACGGTGCGGCACTCCCTCAGCACTGACCCTCTGACGGTGCGGCACTCCCTCAGCACTGACCCTCTGACAGTGCGGCACTCCCTCAGCACTGACCCTCTGACGGTGCGGCACTCCCTCAGCACTGACCCTCTGACAGTGCGGCACTCCCTCAGCACTGACCCTCTGACAGTGCGGCGCTCCCTCAGCACTGACCCTCTGACAGTGCGGCGCTCCCTCAGCACTGACCCTCTGACAGTGCGGCGCTCCCTCAGCACTGACCCTCTGACAGTGCGGCGCTCCCTCAGCACTGACCCTCTGACAGTGCGGCACTCCCTCAGCACTGACCCTCTGACAGTGCGGCACTCCCTCAGCACTGACCCTCTGACAGTGCGACACTCCCTCAGCACTGACCCTCTGACAGTGCGGCGCTCCCTCAGCACTGACCCTCTGACAGTGCGGCGCTCCCTCAGCACTGACCCTCTGACAGTGCGGCGCTCCCTCAGCACTGACCCTCTGACAGTGCGGCGCTCCCTCAGCACTGACCCTCTGACAGTGCGGCACTCCCTCAGCACTGACCCTCTGACAGTGCGGCGCTCCCTCAGCACTGACCCTCTGACAGTGCGACGCTCCCTCAGCCCTGACCCTCTGACAGTGCGGCACTCCCTCAGCACTGACCCTCTGACAGTGCGGCGCTCCCTCAGCACTGACCCTCTGACAGTGCGACGCTCCCTCAGCACTGACCCTCTGACAGTGCGGCGCTCCCTCAGCACTGACCCTCTGACAGTGCGGCACTCCCTCAGCACTGACCCTCTGACAGTGCGGCACTCCCTCAGCACTGACCCTCTGACAGTGCGGCGCTCCCTCAGCACTCACCCTCTGACAGTGCGGCACTCCCTCAGCACTGACCCTCTGACGGTGCGGCACTCCCTCAGCACTGACCCTCTGACAGTGCGGCGCTCCCTCAGCACTCACCCTCTGACAGTGCGGCACTCCCTCAGCACTGACCCTCTGACAGTGCGGCGCTCCCTCAGCACTGACCCTCTGACAGTGCGGCGCTCCCTCAGCACTGACCCTCTGACAGTGCGGCGCTCCCTCAGCACTGACCCTCTGACAGTGCGGCACTCCCTCAGCACTGACCCTCTGACAGTGCGGCACTCCCTCAGCACTGACCCTCTGACAGTGCGGCACTCCCTCAGCACTGACCCTCTGACAGTGCGACGCTCCCTCAGCACTGACCCTCTGACAGTGCGGCACTCCCTCAGCACTGACCCTCTGACAGTGCGGCGCTCCCTCAGCACTGACCCTCTGACAGTGCGGCGCTCCCTCAGCACTGACCCTCTGACAGTGCGGCGCTCCCTCAGCACTGACCCTCTGACAGTGCGGCACTCCCTCAGCACTGACCCTCTGACAGTGCGGCGCTCCCTCAGCACTGACCCTCTGACAGTGCGACGCTCCCTCAGCCCTGACCCTCTGACAGTGCGGCACTCCCTCAGCACTGACCCTCTGACAATGCGGCGCTCCCTCAGCACTGACCCTCTGACAGTGCGACGCTCCCTCAGCCCTGACCGTCTGACAGTGCGGCACTCCCTCAGCACTGACCCTCTGACAGTGCGGCACTCCCTCAGCACTGACCCTCTGACAATGCGGCGCTCCCTCAGCACTGACCCTCTGACAGTGCGACGCTCCATCAGCCCTGACCCTCTGACAGTGCGGCGCTCCCTCAGCACTGACCCTCTGACAGTGCGGCACTCCCTCAGCACTGACCCTCTGATAGTGCGACGCTCCCTCAGCCCTGACCCTCTGACAGTGCGGCACTCCCTCAGCACTGACCCTCTGACAGTGCGACGCTCCCTCAGCACTGACCCTCTGACAGTGCGGCACTCCCTCGCCCCCTCAGCACTGACCCTCTGACAGTGCGGTGCCCCCTCAGCACTGACCCTCTGACAGTGCGGCACTCCCTCGCCCCCTCAGCACTGACCCTCTGACAGTGCGGTGCCCCCTCAGCACTGACCCTCTGACAGTGCGGCGCTCCCTCAGCACTGACCCTCTGACAGTGCGGCGCTCCCTCAGCACTGACCCTCTGACAGTGCGGCGCTCCCTCAGCACTGACCCTCTGACAGTGCGGCGCTCCCTCAGCACTGACCCTCTGACAGTGCGGCGCTCCCTCAGCACTGACCCTCTGACAGTGCGGCGCTCCCTCAGCACTGACCCTCTGACAGTGCGGCGCTCCCTCAGCACTGACCCTCTGACAGTGCGGCGCTCCCTCAGCACTGACCCTCTGACAGTGCGGCGCTCCCTCAGCACTGACCCTCTGACAGTGCGGCGCTCCCTCAGCACTGACCCTCTGACAGTGCGGCGCTCCCTCAGCACTGACCCTCTGACAGTGCGGCGCTCCCTCAGCACTGACCCTCTGACAGTGCGGCGCTCCCTCAGCACTGACCCTCTGACAGTGCGGCGCTCCCTCAGCACTGACCCTCTGACAGTGCGGCGCTCCCTCAGCACTGACCCTCTGACAGTGCGGCGCTCCCTCAGCACTGACCCTCTGACAGTGCGGCGCTCCCTCAGCACTGACCCTCTGACAGTGCGGCGCTCCCTCAGCACTGACCCTCTGACAGTGCGGCGCTCCCTCAGCACTGACCCTCTGACAGTGCGGCGCTCCCTCAGCACTGACCCTCTGACAGTGCGGCGCTCCCTCAGCACTGACCCTCTGACAGTGCGGCGCTCCCTCAGCACTGACCCTCTGACAGTGCGGCGCTCCCTCAGCACTGACCCTCTGACAGTGCGGCGCTCCATCAGCACTGACCCTCTGACAGTGCGGCACTCCCTCGCCCCCTCAGCACTGACCCTCTGACAGTGCGGTGCCCCCTCAGCACTGACCCTCTGACAGTGCGGCGCTCCCTCAGCACTGACCCTCTGACAGTGCGGCGCTCCCTCAGCACTGACCCTCTGACAGTGCGGCGCTCCCTCAGCACTGACCCTCTGACAGTGCGGCGCTCCCTCAGCACTGACCCTCTGACAGTGCGGCGCTCCCTCAGCACTGACCCTCTGACAGTGCGGCGCTCCCTCAGCACTGACCCTCTGACAGTGCGGCGCTCCCTCAGCACTGACCCTCTGACAGTGCGGCGCTCCCTCAGCACTGACCCTCTGACAGTGCGGCGCTCCCTCAGCACTGACCCTCTGACAGTGCGGCGCTCCCTCAGCACTGACCCTCTGACAGTGCGGCGCTCCATCAGCACTGACCCTCTGACTGTGCGGCACTCCCTCAGCACTGACCCTCTGACAGTGCGGCACTCCCTCAGCACTGACCCTCTGACAGTGCGGCACTCCCTCAGCACTGACCCTCTGACAGTGCGGCACTCCCTCAGCACTGACCCTCTGACAGTGCGGCACTCCCTCAGCACTGACCCTCTGACTGTGCGGCACTCCCTCAGCACTGACCCTCTGACAGTGCGGCACTCCCTCAGCACTGACCCTCTGACAGTGCGGCACTCCCTCAGCACTGACCCTCTGACAGTGCGGCACTCCCTCAGCACTGACCCTCTGACAGTGCGGCACTCCCTCAGCACTGACCCTCTGACTGTGCGGCACTCCCTCAGCACTGACCCTCTGACAGTGCGGCACTCCCTCAGCACTGACCCTCTGACAGTGCGGCACTCCCTCAGCACTGACCCTCTGACAGTGTGGCACTCCCTCAGCGCTGACCCTCTGACAGTGTTAGATGGGAGGCACAGGTTAGTAAATGGTTACTATGAATGAAGAATTAGCTGCAGTTTCACTATACCCCAGCAGGTGGAGATGTTTTGCTGTTCAAAGCTCAGTACCGCCACCAGCAGAAAGAAAGCTGAAGTGCAGTCTTTCATTGCCCTGGATTTTGTAACCACTGCGCTTGGACACTGGGATTTTCACTGGGATTGACACTAAATTTACGGTATAATTTTGGCACCATCTCCTCCCAGGAGCTCTGGGACCTGTGTGAACAGAACAAGCAACGGCAGAACTTCCAAACCAATAAAGATGAGGAATGGTTAATGAGCAATGCAGAGTTCAAATATGGAATTGTATTTAAATATTTAATTCATATCAAACTCTGCACAGATAGCCAGTGAAAAGAGAAAAACATTGGGTTAAAAGTGAGTGATATACAAGGCAAAAAAAAACAAAATGTAAAGATTTAATTGTAGTCTTTAAATTTTCAATATAACTATAATCCAACAGGATGATCCACACCAATGAAAGCTGACATTCAAGATTCTAGTTTTTTTATTCGAAGTGCTGGGTGGATTTGAGACTGGGAATGTTTCAGATCTGACTTTTAGACCTGTTCTCAGGCACCTCCATACACACTCTGCATTGCGCTGCCTGTGGACCCAAATCCTGCAACTCCCATTGGAGTCTCAAACTGCACATCACAGGAAAACTGCTGCTCCCTTGCCACATCCCTCCCAGGTTGGAGAGTGCCTCCCCCTGGGGTGCCACAGACATTGCCCCACCCCCGCATTACTGACCCCCTTCCCCCACCACCTCTTCCGTCACCCAGATCAATCGTGGGTCCCTCCCCCTGTGATCTCAGGCAGAGTGGCAGTGGACCCACCTCTCCCCCCCCACCACCTGTCTCAAACAGAGAGCTGATGGACATTCAGAACTGACCCCTCACTAACCCTCACTGATTGGTGTTAACAAATTGTCCCTAAATTAGTCGTCCCTCAATCTGGTTCCTTTCTTGTGGGGTCCAATAGGTGTAGACAAAGGCCATAGGGGTGGCAGAGGGCACTCACAGTGTTAGAATGGCAGCGGGGGCTTGTTGGGCCGAAGGGCCTGTTTCCTGTGCTGTGTTGTTCTTTGTTCTTTGATGGAGCGTCCAAATCGGATTTTTATGGAGCGTGTCTATTTCCCGCCGATTCTGGATGGGTGAACACGGTGGTAAAGGGGCAAGTGCCAGCCCATTAAGTCAATTTAAATGGATGCAAATATATTTAAATGGCTGCCACACCCATCTCAACCATGGCCATTTTCAGGCCTTGGGAAAAGTGGAATCAGTGCAGAGGCAGCGCCGATCGCCTGAAACACAACGGTAAAATCAAGCCCTCAGTGTCAGAGGAATTATCTGACACTAATCAAAATTTATCACCTTGTTAAAAGATTTACTTACACCTGAATGGACAAGCTAAGAGCTTTCCTGATGTGTTTAGCGATAGAGAGATATATTTTGTGTTTTATATTTCAACACTAAGAAGGTACTTCAGACAGCAATTCCCTGAGTGACAATATTCCAGATCTAAATCCAGACAGGAATTCTTGGAGTACGTGAGAATAATGCTAAACTATCAGTGTGTGACCCTGAGCAGCAAGGCAGTAGCAGCCTGAATATAAGGAATGGAGTTAAACTCCGATATCCCTCGTTCCAGATACAATGATAGGTGCACAATAAATATATTTTAACAAAGACTTTGGACAAAATACAAACACTGCACTGATGTGGAGATGCTGGTGTTGGACTGGGGTAAACACAGTAAGAAGACTCACAACACCAGGTTAAAATCCAACAGGTTTATTTGGCAGCAAAAGCTTTTGGAGTCTCACTCCCACTCACCTGATGAAGGAACTTGAGGATCTGAAAGCTTTTGCTGCCAAATAAACCTGTTGGATTTTAACTTGGTGTTGTGAGAGTTGAAATGCAGAGTGTCAGACAGTTTATGTACAACATTGTCAATGGACAAGACACCAACACCAATCTTTCTCACAGTGACACAACCTGTGCTGAATCAGCAGGTCAGGTCACCATAGTCCACGATGACCACTGGTTCCCCCCTTTGAGGGGGTCAGCTAACTGGCAGTGATTTAACCTGAGGGTTTCATTAAAGGGAAGTCGTGTCTGACAAATTTACTGGAGTTCTATGAGGATGTGTCTAGGGCAGTGGATAGAGGAGAGCCGGTGGATGTGGTCTTTCTGGATTTTCTGAAGGCGTTTGACAAGGTACCTCACAAGAGGTTATTGCAGAAGGTCAGGGGACATGGAGTTGGGGGTAGGGTGTTAGCGTGGATAGAGGATTGGTTGTCAAATAGGAGGCAGAGAGTGGGGGTCAATGGGTGCTATTTGGATTGGCGGTTGGTGACTAGTGGGGTACCCCAGGGGTCGGTGCTGGGGCCTCAGCTATTTACCATTTATATAGATGATCTGGAGGAGGGAACCGAGTGCAGGGTGTCGAAATTTGCTGATGACACCAAGATTGGGGGAAAGGCAAATTGTGCGGAGGGTGTGGAGAGTCTGCAGAAGGATCTAGATAGGCTGGGCGAATGGGCCAGGAAATGGCAAATGGAATTTAATGTTGGCAAGTGTGAGGTGGTCCACTTTGGTAGGAAGAATGGTAGGAAGGACTATTACTTACGTGGCGAAAAACTGCAGCAGGCGACGGTGCAGAGGGACCTCGGGGTCCTTGTGCATGAGTCGCAAAAACCCAGCTTGCAGGTGCAGCAGGTGGTCAGGAAGGCGAATGGGATGCTGGCCTTCATAGCGAGGGGGATTGAATATAAAAGTAGGGAGGTCTTGCTGCAGCTGTATAGGGCATTGGTGAGGCCGCAGCTGGAGTACTGTGTGCAGTTTTGGGCGCCGCACCTGCGCAAGGATATTTTGGCCCTGGAGGGAGTGCAGAGGAGGTTTACTAGGCTGATACCGGAGTTGAGGGGATTGAGCTATGAGGAGAGGCTGAATAAACTAGGCTTGTACTCGTTAGAGTTTAGAAGAATGAGGGGAGATCTCATTGAGACGTATAAGATGATGAATGGGATGGATAGGATAGAGGTGGAGAGACTCTTCCCGCTCAAAAAAGACAGTAGGACTAGGGGGCACAGCCTCAAGATAAAGGGGAGGCGGTTTAGAACGGAGTTGAGGAGGAACTTCTTCACTGAAAGGGTGGTGAATCTCTGGAATTCTCTGCCCGTTGAAGTGGTGGAGGCTGCCTCGCTAAATATTTTTAAGAAGCGGGTTGATGGGTTCTTGATAAGAGAGGGGATTAAGGGTTATGGGGAGAGGGCGGGAAAGTGGAACTGAGCCACAACAGATCAGCCATGATCTTATTGAATGGCGGGGCAGGCTCGAAGGGCTAGATGGCCTACTCCTGCTCCTATTTCTTATGTTCTTATGTTCTTATGTCACCACACCTCAGGCCAGGGGCACGGTTAAGAAGGTGGGCCTTCATGAATAACCTCAGTCATTAAAATAATTGAACCCACGCTGTGGACATTGCTCTGCATCACAAAGCAGCTGTCCTGCTGACTGAGCTAAAGTAACCCCAGTGCGCCAAGTCACTGAACAGTAGAATGAAGAAGCTGGAGACGGTTCCTTTTCGGTTTGGGGTGGCATGGTGGTTAGCACTGCCACAGACTCGGGTTCAATACCCGCCTTGGCTCCCTATCTGTGTGGAGTCTGCACATTCTCCCTGTGTCTGTGTGGGTTTCCTCCAGGTGCTCTGGTTTCCTCCCACAGCCCAAAGATGTGCGGGTTAGTTGGATTGGCCATGCTAAATTGCCCCTTTGTGTCAGGGGTATTAGCAGGGTAAATACATGGGGTTATGGGGATAGGGCCTGGGTGGGATTGTGATCAGTGGAGACTCCTTCCTGCACTGTGGGCATTGATGTGGATCCTGATTCTCCAATTTTGCCCAATCAGGAATCCAGCAGAGTCTCTGAGACTGGCTGGAACTTTTCCTTGCAGAATCTGGGATCGCTGCAGTTTTGCTTTGCCTCCAAGAGAAAGTGAGATTATCAGCCCAAGGAAACTGTTCAATGGAATAGACAATCCTTTGTCCGAGTTGTTCCTCTTCACCTCAGGAGCTCTTTAGTTTTCAATCAACATTCACCCCTCAGTCTGTCTGGTTTTACAGGTTGGGGGGGAGAAGCTGTTGACTGGAATATCAAACTGAGTTCTGGCGGCAGCACAGATAGTTTTGATCCTTGTTGGCGAATTGCCCACGGGTGAGGGGAGTAGGGGAGGAAGAATCAAAATTCTTGCAGAATTCATCATTCACTTAACCCTGCGTCTCCCAGTTCCCATAGAGTGTCTGCCTCGTTCCATACAATAGAATGGATACACAAACAAAACCAGGAAAAATGCTGGAAAATCTCAGCAGGTTTGAGAGTGAATCGAGCTAACGTTTCGAGTCTGGGTGACCCTTTGTCAGAACTAAAGGCAAGCAAAATCGGACAAGGTTTATCCTGTCAGGGTCAGGGGGGCAGTGTAATTGACAGGGATTACAGAGACAAACGCAATGTAAATGGTAACGATGACGGCTCAGAATGGCGCTGATATAGCGTCATTGGTGGTAAAAAATATTGGCCTATCAGTAACTTTCAAAATCCTAAACACCTTAATTAAATCACCCAATAATCTATATAGAAGGTGTACTGGCCTTCATTAATCGAGGGATTGAGTTTAGGAGTCGGGAGGTAATGCTACAACTTTATAAGACCCTTGTCAGACCCGACTTGGAGTACTGTGTGCAGTTCTGGTCGCCTCACTACAGGAAGGGTGTGGAAGCTATTGAGAGGGTGCAGAGGAGATTTACAAGGATGTTGCCTGGATTGGGAGGCATGCCTTATGAAGATAGGTTGAGGGAATTCAGTCTTTTCTCCTTATAGAGACAAAGGATGAGAGGCGACCTGATAGAGGTTTATAAGATGACAAGTATAGGCTAGTGGGTCATTGTTTTTGTAACTGGTCGGCGCAACATCGTGGGCCGAAGGGCCTGTTCTGCGCTGTAATGTTCTATGTTCTATGTTTTAAGAGGTATAGATCAGGTGGATTCTCGGAGGCTATTTCCCAGGGCTGAAATGGTCGCTACGAGAGGACACAGGTTTAAGGTGCTGGGGAGCAGGTACAGAGGAGATGTTAGGGGTAAGTTTTTCACTCAGAGGGTGGTGAGTGAGTGGAATCGGCTGCCTTCGGTGGTGGTAGAGGCAAACTTGCTGGGGTCTTTTAAAAGACTTCTGGATGAGTACATGGGATTTTATAGGATTGAGGGTTATAGGTAGGCCTAGTAGGTAGGGATATGATCGGCACAACTTGTGGGCCGAAGGGCCTGTTTGTGCTGTAGTGTTCTACCTATCTACACCAATTCCCCATGCATACAGCAAAATTCCCCTTGTGCATGTACCCCAATTTCCTTAGCATGTGCACCCCAATTCCCGCAGTGCGTGCACCCCAATTCCCGCAGTGCGTGCACCCTAATTCCCGCAGTGCGTGCACCCCAATTCCCGCAGTGCGTGCACCCCAATTCCCGCAGTGCGTGCACCCCAATTCCCGCAGTGCGTGCACCCCAATTCCCGCAGTGCGTGCACCCCAATTCCCGCAGTGCGTGCACCCCAATTCCCGCAGTGCGTGCACCCCAATTCCCGCAGTGCGTGCACCCCAATTCCCGCAGTGCGTGTACCCCAATTCCTGCAGTGTGTGTACCCCAATTCCCTCCCATCTGACCTGCCAGCGATTGTGAAGTGCTGTATGAAATGTTACTTTGTCATATCCCCTGCTCCTTACTCTAGCCCAAATCCTTATTTGATTATTTTCCTTTAATAAAAGTTGTGCTGGCAGTTTTCAGTGAGAAATATTAAACGGGGTGAGTTTACAGAGAGGACTGACAGCTGGAAGGTTATTAACTCTGTTTCTCCAGATTCTGCCACAGCTGCTGAATATTTCCGGCATGTTCTGTTTTTCTGCTCCTGAGGAGTGAGCTGTTGAGTGGACTGATTGCACTGTCCACAAACTCCGTGTGGGGGAGTTTAGAACACTCCGTTTCCAGAGGAACAACTTCTCTGGGCCTTGGCAGCCCACAGAGACACAGCAACCACTGCTGCCAAGAGCAGCCACAAAGCTGGGAAAATATCAATGACAGAACGTACTGTGTAATCCTGACAAACATCTCCAAGAAAATCATTTTACTTCTGGAAAGTTCTATTCCTGGAACAATACTGACTGAGCACAAACTGTTCCAACTGGGCCGGAATTGTCTACAATGAAGTCACATGTCACACACTATGTGTCCATTCTGTTTTACATTCTTCATCTCCAAATTCAACTTTTTCTATTATTGTCAAATAATTTATCTGCTGCAACTTTCTGTAGCCCTGAGATCTCCTGCTGCTCTCAGCAATGGCCAGGTCTGGATTTCACTGGCATCTGCCACATCAGCACTCTAAGCAAATGTTGTCATTGGCCATGGCACTTCCTGGATCGAGTTTATCCAGCATCCAGATTCACTCATGGAGAATTGTCGCTAAGCACTGGATGGTGACCAAATGTTGGAGGGTGGAAATTGGTGTCTATCAGGGAAACAAGTTACATTCTGTCTGATACTAGACTCACACTCAGTGACCAAACATTTCCTCAATTACAAATCGATGAATCTTGTGGAGATAATGTCCTGTCCTCACATTGGGGATATTGTTAGGAAGCAACTCAGAAACCCCAAGGTATGTTGTATAGCCTGACTAGACTCCCAGTACTTTTTTGGCATTAGTGTGGGAATATGGTGTTTCACTCTATTGACACAAGCGGAAATGTCTATTAAAACGGATGTGATTTTAACAATAGTTTAAATATACTCTGATAGCTCTTCTTTAAGCAATATTAGTACATAGAACATAGAACACTACAGCATAAACAGGTCCTTCGGCCCACAAGTTGCGCCGATCACATCTATACCTACCAGGCCATAGAACTATCTGTAACTCCCAATCCCATTAGATCCCATATACTCATCCAGAAGTCTTTTAAAAGACCCCAGCGAGTTCGCCTCTACCACCACTGACGGCAGCCGATTCCACTCACTCACCACCCTCTGAGTGAAAATCTTACCCCTGACATTTCCTCTGTACTTGCATCCCAGCACCTTAAACCTGTGTCCTCTCGTAGCAACCATTTCAGCCCTGGGAAATAGCCTCTGAGAATCCACCCTATCTATTCCTCTCAACATTTTATAAACCTCTATCAGGTCGCCTCTCAACCTTCATCTCTCCAGGGAGAAGAGACCCAGCTCCCTCAACCTATCTTCATAAGGCATGCCTCCCAATCCAGGCAGCATCCTTGTAAATCTCCTCTCTACACTCTCTCAATAGCTTCCACATCCTTCCTGTAGTGAGGTGACCAGAACTGCGCACAGTATTCCAAGTGGGGTCTGACAAGGGTCTTATAAAGTTGCAGCATATTCCTCAAGAACATAAACTGTATTTCAAAATCAGTTAACAAAAACACACATGCTTACGTGCACTATGAGTCCTCAGGCTGCCAGAACAGCTTTGGAGAGACACTATTTTCTATCTGGTCCCAAACTACAGTCTCTGAAGAGAAAGAGCTCTTGCTCCCTGCAGACCCAAGCAGAAGCTGCGCGCTTGTCTCCAAGTGTAGCTCCTCTCATTAGCACATGACTCAGCCTCTGTCAATTAACCTAATCGAACCCTAACTCTGAAACCCAACCCAAAAAATAATCAAAACTGCATTAGATTAGATTAAAACAAACATCCAATAACTAGGATCAATTATTCATAGAATTATAGAATCCCTACAGTGCCAAAGGATGCCATTTGGCCCATTGAGCCTGAACTGACAACACGCCCTATCCCCATAACCCCATGTATTTACCCTGCTAATTCCCCTCACAATAAGGAGCAATTTAACATGGCCAGTTAATGTAATTTGCATGTCTTTGGGGTGTAGGAGGAAACTGGAGCACCCGGGAGAAACCCATGCAAACATGGGGAGAAAGTGCAAATTCCACACACCTGCGGCTGGAATTGAACCCAGGTCCCTGGTGCTGTGAGACCACTGTGCCACTCTGCATTCTCAGTATAAGACCATAACACATAGGAACAGAATTAGGCCACTTAGCCCATCGAGTCTGCTCGACCATTCAATCCTGTTTGATTCTTTTCTCATCCCCATTCGCCTGCCTTTTCCATAACCCCTGATCCCCTTATCAATCAAGAACCTATCTATCTCTGTCTTAAAGACACTCAATGATCTGGCCTCCACAGCCTTCTGCAGCAAAAAGTTCCACAGATTCACCACTCTCTGGCTGAAGAAATTCCTCCTCATCTCTGTTTTAAAGGATCGTCCCTTTAGCCTGAGGTTGTTCCCTCTGGTTCTAGTTTTTCCCACTAGTGGAAACACCCTCTCCACGTCCACTCTATCCAGGGCCTCGCAGTATCCTGGAAGTTTCAATAAGATCCCCCCTCATCCTTCTAAACTCCAACAAGTACAGACCCAGAGTCCTCAACTGTTCCTGATACGCAAAGCTCTTCATTCCAGGTATCATTCTTGTGAACCTCCTCTGGACCCTTTCCAAGACTAGCATATCCTTCCTTAGATATGGAACCAAAACTGCTCACAATGCTCCAAATGGAGTCTGACCAGAGCCTTATACAGCCTCAGAAGTACATCCCTGCTCTTGTATTCTAGCCCTCTCAACATGAATGCTAACATTGCATTTGCCTTCCTAACTGCCGACTGAACCTGCACATTAACCTTAAGAGAATCTTGAACAATGATTCCCAAGTCCCTTTGTGTTTCTGATTTCCGAAGCATTTTCCCATTTAGAAAATAGTCTATGCCTCCATTCCTCCTTCCAAAGTGCAGAACCTCACACTTTTCCACATTGCATTCCATCTGCCACTTCTTTACCCACTCTCTTCCGCAGCCCCCCTGTTTCCTCAGTGCTACCTGTTCCTCTCCATATTTTTGAGTTATCTGTAAACTTGGCAACAGTGCCTTCAGTTTCTTCTTCCAAATCATTAATGTATATTGTGAAAAGTTGTGGTCCCAGCACTGACCCCTGAAGCACACCACTAATCATCAGCTGCCATCCTGAGAAAGACCCCTTTATCCCCGCTCTCTGCCTTCTGCCAGTCAGCCAATCCTCCATCCATGCCAGGATCTTACCCTTAACACTATGGGCACTTAACTTATTTAACAGTCTCTGATGCGGCACCTTGTCAAAGGCCTTCTGGAAATCTAAATAAATCACATCCACTGCTTCTCCTTGTTACCTCCTCAAAGAATTCTAACAGATTTGTCACATATGACCTTCCCTTGACAAAGCCGTGCTGACTCAGTCCTACTTTATCATGCATTTCCAAGTACTCTGCGATCTCTTCTTTAATAATGGACTCTAAAATCTTGCCACTGACTGAAGTCAGGCTAACCAGCCTATAATTTCCCATCTGCTGCCTCTCTCCCTTCTTAAACAGCAGTGTTACATTCACTACTTTCCAGTCCTCTGGTACCCTCCCTGCCTCCAGTGATTCCTGTGGGCTGCCTAAAGACAAGTCAGCAATGATTAAACAGAGTGAGCTCGTAAACATATCCTTCACAAGAACATGATATACATTTTTAAAGGCACAGTATCATCACACTTTCTTCTTTAAAGGATGAACCATCAATGTGAAAAGATGACTTCATTTTTCAAACCCTCTAGTTTCACACTATTAGTACTCTATACTATAAATACACATCTTATTAAATCTACATATGCAAATGTAACAGTAGTATAGTCCAGTTCAGTACTTTCCATCCAACATTGAACATTTCTTCTCTTTTCATCAAAGTCATGATAAAGCATCACAATTACATTCTCGCTTCTTTCTTTTCTCATCACACCATTATTGTTCAACTGCTTCCTCTTCCTTTTCAAAGCCTCCTTCTATTTTCAATCCTGTTTTGACTCCAAGTCCAAGCTCAGTTTCATTGTCACAATTGTAAATTGGTTCTGGTGATGTCTTCGGAGAGCTAGGCAGGATCTGGAGGATAAAACTTTAGATAAAAGCAAATTACCGCAGATGCTGAAATCTGAAACCAAAAGAGAAAATGCTGGAAAATCTCAGCAGGTCTGGCGAGAAAAGAGCTGATGTTTTGAGTCCAGATGATTCTTTGTCAAAGCTGACAAGGGTAAAACTTTGGATTGGATGAAAACTGGCAGAAAGCACTGTGGATTTTTAATTTGCTTTGCAGAGTCCAAACAGTTCTTGATTTTCAAGTTCCCAAAACATCGAAACAAAATAATCTTTTTCCAGAAGGTTGAGCTGTGCACAGATTTTCTCAGAGATAACTTGTCCCTTTGTTTTCTCAACTTCACGTGTGTGTGTTCAGGGCGTTTTAGAAAGGTCACTTTATCTCAGTCTCCTTTCTTGCTAACTGGCCTTAGTTCTTCTGTTGGCAGTCTAACTCAAACCTTCTGTTGCAAACTCAATATTCTCCCCAGCATCTCCAATTGTATATCTTTCTGTTCCAAGGTAGTTTATCAATTCCTTTGTTTGTTCTGGATCTTCATCATTATTGTCTGCATATTCTTTGGTAAAGATATATAGTAGATTGGTGTATCTGGTGTCAGGATTTGTTGTAATTATGGTTTTAGCAATCATTGTGACAGTTATGTAGTTGTGAAAACCATTGTAATTTACTTGAACAGTGCTGTTTGCCTGGGTATTCATGTCTGTGCAAGCTACATGGATTCATTATCCCTGCAGTTCATTTTGAACGATGCTACAATTTCATCAGTCTCAGTTCACGTTGTTGTCCTTTTGTCTGCAGCAATAAAGTGCTTCCACTCCTCAATCTCCATCTTGAGATCACACATGACTGCTGATTTATCTACATTTTTCTTCCAGACGATGAGCTGTTTTTGACAATCCTTCAATTTATATTCAGTTAATTTCAACAACTTGGGAACAGGCTCAAAATCAGTCATTTCTTCTTGCAACTGTCTCTCCAGCTGTTCAACTTCCTTAGTTACATCATTGTCCAGTAACGAGTTCTCCTTTCCCACTTCACCAATTTTACATTGTTTAAAGTTTATTCATCAGTGTCACAAGTAAGCTTACATTAACAATGCAATGAAGTTACTGTGAAAATCCACCCTCTGGCGCCTGTTCGGGTACAGTGAGGGAGAATTTAGCATGGCTAATGCACCTAACCAGCACGTCTTTCGGACTGTGGGAGAAACCAGAGCACCCGGAGGAAATCCATGCAGACATGGAGAGAATGTGCAGACTCCATACAGACAGTGACCCAAGCCGGGAATCGAACCTGGGTCTCTGGCGCTGTAAGGCAGCATTGCTAACCAGTGTTAGCCACGCTACCCCATGCACTCACCTGCCTCCATTCTTGTCATCATTATCTGAGATTTGTAACTATCCACCAGCCCTTTGTAACGTTTGATCAAGACTTCTGGCTGGTGCATCTCAGACTGAGTAATTGTCAACTTCCCCTTCTGGCCCTGTGCCAACTTGTGTGGATTACTCTATATGGATATTGCTCAATCATTTTCATACTTCCGAGTTTATTCCACATCTATCTCCATGTGATTCTAATAATCCTTTGATGTTATTTTTTATTTCCCACCCCCCCCCAGAAGATAACTCAGTATTTATTCCAATGTCTGATTACATCCTCATCTCCAATCTCCACTTCTTGAGAAGGTGAGAGGGCATGGGATCCAAGGGCCTTTGGCCTTGTGGATCCAGAACTGGCTTGCCTGCAGAAGGCAGAGAGTGGTTGTGGATGGGTCTTTTTTGGCATGGAGATCAGTCACCAGTGGAGTGCCCCAGGAATCTGTTCTAGGACCCTTGCTGTTTGTCATTTTCATAAATGACCTGGATGAGGAAGTGGAGGGATGGGTAAGTAAGTTCGCTGATGACACGAAGGTCGGTGGTGTTGTGGATGGTCTGGAAGGATGTCAAAAGTTGCAGCAGGACATAAATAGGATGCAGGACTGGGCGGAGAAGTGGCAGATGGACTTCAACGCGGATAAATGTGTAGTCGTCCATTTTGGCAGAACCAGTGGGATGAACGAGTACACTATCAAGGGCAGGAGTCTTAGTAGTGTTGAAGAGCAGAAGGATCTTGGGGTCCGGGTCCACAGGACTCTTAAATCGGCCTCGCAGGTGGAGGATGTGGTCAAGAAGGCGTATGGTGTACTGGCCTTCATTAATCGAGGGATTGAGTTTAGGAATCGCGAGGTAATGCTGCAACTTTATAAGACCCTAGTCAGGCCTCATTTGGAGTACTGTGCGCAGTTCTGATCGCCTCACTATAGGAAAGACGTAGAAGCTATTGAAAGGGTACAGAGGAGATTTACAAGGATGTTGCCTGGACTGGGAGGCATGCCTTATGAAGTTAGGTTGAGGGAGCTGGGACTCTTCTCCCTGGAGAGACGAAGGTTGAGAGGCGACCTGATAGAAGTTTATAAAACGTTGAGAGAAATAGATAGGGTGGATTCTCAGAGGCTATTTCCACGGGTTGAAATGGTCGCTACGAGAGGACACAGATTTAAGGTGCGGGGAGGAAAGTACAGAAGTGATGTCAGGGGTAAGTTTTTCACTCAGAGGGTGGTGAGTGAATGGAATCGGCTGCCGTCAGTGGTGGTGGAGGCGAACTCGCTGGGGTCTTTTAAAAGACTTCTGGATGAGTATATGGGGTTTAATGGGATTGGGGGTTATAGATAGGTCTATGGATTGGTAGGTGTTGATGTGATCGGCGCAACTCGTGGGCCGAAGGGCCTGTTTGTGCTGTAGTGTTCTATGTTCTATGTTCTAATTTGAGGAAATGTCAAATTCAGAATCATCTGGATTCAGTTCTTCACTCTGATTGTTTTACTCCTGAGCTCTCCATAAACTCCTTGAATAACTTTGGCATAAAAGTTGATCCTGATGTGATTGGATTTCTGTGGACGGTTGTATTTGGTGATAACTTTAAGTAACTTCTCTACAACAGTTAGCTGTAATATTGCATCATGGAATGGCACCTGGAAATCTAGTAGACACATCCATTATGGTCAACAAATATGATTCTCACTTTTTGTTTTCAGCTGGGGTCTGACACAATCAATTGTGACCCTCGTAAAAGGCTCCTCAGATGCTGGAATGGTATCTAGGGCTCTGGTTTTATTATTGCTTGAGATTGTATGACATGAATGGCAAAATTCAACTCCATCCTGATGCATTCCATACAAAAGAAGGTTTTTGTATTTTTGCTTGAGTTTTCCTTACTCCTAAATGACATTCTACTGGACCCTCATACACTGACTGCAACACTACCTTTCTATAGCCAGTGGGCTATAGAACATAATAAACATCTACCTATTTATCATCTGCCTGAATATGTAGAGGTCTCCACTTCCTCACAAAGACATTATTTATATTATAAACATGGTCTAAGACATAAGACCATGAACTTATTTTTAATGTAATGAATCTCTGGCATACATTCAGACTCTTGTTCTGTTTAAACTCTCTGAAACAATTGCTTTGTCTCTACATTTTTCTGTTGTAATTCTGCCAACCTTCCCAAACTAAAGATATCCACTTCATTCTCCACCGCTTCTCGTTCTTCCTCAACTATCTGATCAAAAATGGTGAGTTTATCTTTTTTTTGATTTTTCCTCCTGTCTCAGTTTTGTGACCTTGTTACCACACAGACAGGAAAATCCCAGGATTTCCTTCTTACAACACCTTACTTGTTTGATTTTCCACTAGTTTTACACTGGGCATCACTCCCCCCCACCACCCCCCACCATGATCCAGCGATATCATTACCCAAAATAAACTGTATTCCTGGACAAGATCATTTCTCTTTTACTCCTACCACCACTTCACCACTTTTCACTCCAACCCTATGTTATAGAATAGAACACTACTCTTTTCACTCTGATTTCCACATATTACCATCATTTCTGGCAATTCCTCTTCCAAACTACCTATCTCCTCAGCTCTTAGCACTGAAGATAGACTTGATCCTGTAGCTTTAAAATCTTCACTCCTTTACCTACTCTTCCTGGTACAGATAAGTAAATCTTACCCACGCATGTAAATTCTTTAAAAGAGATCTGGCACTTGCTTATGAAGCGGAGATGCTGGCGTTGGACTGGGGTAAACACAGCAAGAAGTCTCACAACACCAGGTTAAAGTCCAACAGGTTTATTTAGTAGCAAATGCCACTAGCTTTCGGAGTGTTGCCCCTTCGTCAGGTGAGTGCAGAGTTCTGATCACAAACAGGTCATTATATGCCCAGTTTCTATCCCTCACAGATTGAAATTGATGTTGAAAACCAAACTTTGATTCAGGAATCAATTCAAAATCATCCCTTAGAATCATAGAACCCTACAGTGCAGAAAGATGCCATTCGGCCCATCAAATCCCTACAGTGCAGAAGGAGATTATTCGTCCCATTGAGTCTGCACCGATCACAATCCCACTCAGACTCTATCCCCATAACACCACATATTTACTCTGCTAATACCCCTGTCAGTAGGATTAATTTAGCACGGCCAATCAACTTAACCCACTCATCTCTGGACATCTCATCCCCCCTTTTACTGCTCCTCTCACAGTTTTACATATTTGCACTTCCGACATTCCAAGTTCAAATTCTCTTTACAGTTCCTGAAGTTCTAATTCTCTCTCTTTTTGTTCTTGCAGTGCTGTTCTTTCTTTTTCCTTTTCCTCTGCTCTTAATCATACTTTCAAACGATTTCATTTCCACTTCCTTTGCCATTGCCTCTAATTAAAGCTGTTTCATTTCTTTTTCTTGATCAAACTGTTTTCAATCTTTTGCTGTTTGTTCCTTTCTCTCACTCTTGCTCTGGTTTCTAATTCAAGCCATTTCATTTGTAATTGAATTTGAGCCATTTCCAATGATTCCATCTGTGACAGTCTGAAATGCTGCATTATCGCTGCAAGTATCGTCTCCTTCCTCACTCCTTCAAGTAAAGGCAACTGCAGCTTGTTTGACAATTCCAAAAGTTTTGTTTTAACCACATTCTGTAAACCACCGCTAATGACTTCTTCCACACCTAGGAAAACTTTGGCCAATGTAAGAGCCATTATTCCACAAGGCACTTCCCTACTTAAACTAAATGAATGCAACACCTGAAAAGAAATAAGAGCAGTTAGCATTCACTGTTCAATAATCCTAAATCAAACAAGGAATTATGGATTTTAATCTTGCAAGAGCCTTCAATTTTGTTAGGGAAAAAGTCAGAAAGCCTGACTAGACTCCAACTTCTTTTTTATTTTGACATTAACATGATGATAAGGTGTTTTACTCCAGGTGTGATTCTGTTAACACACTAAGAAGCTTTTATCAGAGCAAACTTTATTTTAGCAATACAGTTTAAATATAATGAATGAATTAGCTTAACTTCTATCAACTGAAATATTTAAATATAAGATACAATTCTTAACTGCTAATCTATCTCTATTAGTTTCAATTTAAGCAATATTCCTCACATAAACTCTTCTTCAAAATCAGCTAGTGAACAACAGGCTTATATGTTGGTATGCAGATCACTAGTCCTCAAGCCTTCAGAAAACCTCTGGAAAGAGAGATACCTATTTTCTTGTGGGTCCCAAACTGCAGTCTCCAGAGAGAGAGAGAAAAGAGCTCCTTCTCCTTGCAGACTCAAGCAGAAACTGCCTGCTTCTCTCTGTAAGCGTAGTTCCTCCCATTGGCACATGACATGGCCTCTGTTCATCAATCTAATCAAACCTTACTCTAAGACCCCAGAGGACAACCCAAAAACAATCAAAACTACATTAGATCAGATTAAAACAGATACCCAATAACTAGGATCAATTATTCTTCTGCATTCTCTGTGGAACTCTTTGCCACAGAAGGCTGTGGAGGCCAGGTCATTGGGTGTCTTTAAGACAGAGGTAGATGGGTTCTTGATTAACAAGGAGATCAGGGGTTATGGGGAAAAGGCAGGGGAATGGGGATGAGAAAAATATCAGCCATGATCGAATGGCAGAGTTGGGCTGAGTGGCCTAATTCTACTTCTATGTCTTATGGCAATCTCATGTAGGCTGCCTGGAGCAGACAAATTGGCAGCAATTAAATAGAGTTCTAAAACATATTCCTCACTCAAACTAGGCAACTAGGGGATTTTCACAGTAACTTTATTGCAGTGCTAATATAAGCCTACTTGTGACAAGACGAAATAAACAATGATATAAATACATTTCTTAAAGACACAGTATCAATACCCTCCATTATCTTATATTGCACTACCACCCTGTTAAATGGGATAGGCTTCAAAATAGATCTAGCGACTCAGACTGGGCATCCATGAGACACTATGGGCCATCAGCAGCAGAATTGTACTCAGCCACAATCTGTAACCTCATGTTCTAACACATCCTCCACTCTACCATTACATTAAGATAGGGGAACTAGTGAAGACTGCTCAAGGGCATGCCAAGAGGTGCACCAAGCATACCAAAGAAATAGTACCAACCTGGTGAAGCTACAACACAGGACTGAGTCTAGACTAAAAAGTGGCAGCAACGTGTAATGGATAAAATGATTCCACAATCAATAGATCAGATCAAAGCTCTGCAGTTACATCCAATTATGAATGGTGGTGGGTAATCAAATACCTAACCATAGGATGTTTCACAAATATCCCCATTCTTAAAATGGAGAATTATCCAGGCATGTCCTGTACACAAAAAGCAGGACAAATCCAATCTAGCCAATTACTGCTTTATCTATTTTCAGTCACCAGAAAAGTGAGAGAGGATGTCATTGCCGGGAATGTCAGGGGCACTGGGTGATGTAACTCCAACATCATCCAGCACAAAGCAGCTGTCCCGATAGACATCCCATCCATCAATGATGCAGCGTAGCATCTACAAGATACACTGCAGCAACTCACCAAGGCTCCTTTCGACTAACCACTAAGATTCATCTTAAGCCCAAATGAAAGTTGTGCAAAATTATGAATTTTATAACAAAGAAAATCATATAAAATTAATCATGTCATCTCTTTAAATAACCCCAAATAGGAAACCCAGTTTGTACAATCAAGTCACTTATGAAAGCACCTTTAAAGCCTGCGAGCTCTACTATCTAGAAGGACAAGGCAGCAAATGGGAAAATCATCACCTGGAGTTTCGTCTCTCAGCCATTTCCTATGCTGATTTGGGAATATATTGCCATTCCTTCACTGTCACTGGGTCAAAATACTGAACTCCCTTCCTAACTGCACTGTAGATGTACCTACATACAGTAAGAAGTCTCCCAATGCCAGGTTAAAGTCCAACGGGTGTATTTGGTAGCAAAAGCCACTAGCTTTCGGAGCGCTCCCTGCTCCTTCATCAGGTGAGTGGGGACTCCCCACTTCTTGCTGTGTTTACCCCAGTCCAACGCCGGCATCTCCACATCATGAGGTACCTACATCATAGGGACCGCAGTGATTCAAGGCAGCTGATCCCCACCACCTTCTGATGGGCAATTAGGGATGGGTAATAAATGGTGACCTAGTCAGCAAAGTCCACATTCTCTGAACAAATACAATCAGATAGGACCACATTTCCTGGGATCAAGGATTGACCCCATTGGTAGTGTCTGTCCCTGATATAGAGTTTGAGGCTCCTGTTATTACTTCCTTTGATGTGATGTTGATTATCCTGTTTGGGGTGGGGGTAATGCCCTCTGTTTGGGGTGGGGGGTTAATGCCCCTATTTGGGGTGGGGGGTTAATGCCCCTGTTTGGGGTGGGGGGTAATGCCCCTTGTTTGGGGGGTAATGCCCCCTGTTTGGGAGGTTCATGCCCCCTGTTTGGGGTGGGGGGGTAATGCCTCCTGTTTGGGGGGGTTAAAGCCCTCTGTTTGAGGTGGGCGGGTAATGCCCCCTGTTTGGGGTGTTAATGCCCCCTGTTTGGGGTGGGGGGGTAATGCCCCTGTTTGGGGGGGGTTAAAGCCCTCTGTTTGAGGTGGGCGGGTAATGCCCCCTGTTTTGGGGGTTAATGTCCCCTGTTTGGGATGGGGGGTTAATGCCCCCTAGCCATGATCTTATTGAATGGCGGGGCAGGCTCGAAGGGCTAGATGGCCTACTCCTGCTCCTATTTCTTATGTTCTTATTTGGGGTGGGGGAGTAATGCCCCTGTTTGGGGGGTTAATGCCCCCAGTTTGGGGTGGGGGTAATGCCCCCTGTTTGGGGTGGGGGTAATGCCCCCTGTTTGGGGTGGGGGTAATGCCCCTGTTTGGGGTGGGGGTAATGCCCCCTGTTTGGGGTGGGGGTAATGCCCCTGTTTGGGGTGGGGGTAATGCCCCCTGTTTGGGGTGGGGGTAATGCCCCCTGTTTGGGGTGGGGGTAATGCCCCCTGTTTGGGGTGGGGGTAATGCCCCTGTTTGGGGTGGGGGTAATGCCCCCTGTTTGGGGTGGGGGTAATGCCCCTGTTTGGGGTGGGGGTAATGCCCCCTGTTTGGGGTGGGGGTAATGCCCCTGTTGGGGGTGGGGGTAATGCCCCCTGTTTGGGGTGGGGGTAATGCCCCTGTTTGGGGTGGGGGTAATGCCCCCTGTTTGGGGTGGGGGTAATGCCCCTGTTTGGGGTGGGGGTAATGCCCCCTGTTTGGGGTGGGGGTAATGCCCCTGTTTGGGGTGGGGGTAATGCCCCTGTTGGGGGTGGGGGTAATGCCCCCTGTTTGGGGTGGGGGTAATGCCCCTGTTTGGGGATATTCTCCCCCGGGAAGGGGGGGTTTGGGGTTTTTTGCGGAGTGGGGGCGGAGCTGCAGGAAGTGACGGGAATTCCCGGGAGGAGAAACTGAAAAAAAGTTTCTTCCCAGATTCCGGGAGTTTGGGATCCGCCCGGGATTTGGGATCCGCCCGGGATTTGGGATCTGTCCCGGGGGGAGTGTCCCGGGATCCGGGGGGAGTTTGGGGTCTGTCCCGGGGGGAGTGTCCCGGGATCCGGGGGGAGTTTGGGGTCTGTCCCGGGGGGAGTGTCCCGGCTCCGGGGCGATGCCGCCGGGGTTCCCGGGGAGTTGGTGCCGAGTTTGGGGAACTTGCTGAGTTTGGTGCCGGTGATGCGGCTCCTGTCCCCCCCGGGCTCGGGGCCGCTGCTCCGGCTGATCCTGGCCGCGCTGCTGCTCCCGGGACCGGCACAGGCGGTGGCCGCAGCCGCGGGGCTCCGGGTCCGGGTCCGCTTGGCCGATGGACAAGTGGCCGAGGAGACTCTGGAAGCCGATACTGACCAGGACTCCATCAGCATCGAGTTCAAGAGAGGAGACGGCAGCCTCATCACCCTGATCGCCGACTTCAGACAGGTAGGAGCGAGAGGAGACCCCCCCCCCCAACCGCGGGGAGGGAGGAGACCCCCCCCCCCGTCGGGAGGGAGACCCCCCCCCCGTCGGGAGGGAGACCCCCCATCTTCGGGACAACTGGGGCAGTGTACACCCCAACTCATCCCCTCCCCTACCCCCCTGGGTACAGGGACATCCACCACCCCACACTGGGACTGATTTAGAGACACTTCTACCCTGCGGGCAGGAGGCAAACAGTCCAAATTTCGTGGAGTCTCAGTTGGTGTATAATGTGCAGCCAGTGGTGATAATGGGACACATTTTGTAAGTCAGAGATTCTGCTTCCTTGTCACTGCCACGTTCTCATTGTATTAGTGACAGCAGCAGAGTGTCAGGCGGGGGTAGTCGGCACTCAAAAGTTGGACTCTGCCAGGAAGAGGGGCCAAAGAAGGGGTGAGATCAGTGGTGAAAACGGGGTGGGCTGTGAACATAGTTCAGTTTAAACTCGTGTGGTGAGATGATGGGATCCCAGGAGCAGGGTCAGATTCAGATCGGGAAAATGGAGGTAGAACATCAGTGAATGATGTTGAAGATGTAGGGAGAAAGTTGGAATTACAGGAGAAGCAAAGTTTGAAAAGTGTCCAGCAAGGGAAATTGACAGGGTTAAACTGTTTATACTTCAATGCAAGAAAGATTACAAACAAGGCAGAGGAGAGTTAAGGACACATGGCAGCATGATTTCATTGCTATAATGGAAACCTGAGTAAAGGAGGGGCAAAATTGGCAGCTCAATATCCCTAGTTATAGATTCTTCAGACACAATACAGTGGGAGATAAAAAAGGAGGGAAAGTAGCACTAATGGTTAAAGAATCAATTCTGGTTGTGAGAAGGGATGATGTGCTAAACAGGTCAACCAATTATAGGTTGAATTTAGACATTAAAAGGTGCAGTTACATGATTGGGGATATACTACACACCCCAAAATAGCAAAAGGGAGATAGAAGAACAAATATGAGGCAAATTTCTGCCTGTAAGAACAAGAGGGCAATAATAATCAGAGACTTTAACTATCCCGATATCAACTGGGATTCAGACATTATAAGGGGCACTGAGGGAAAAGAATCCATGCAGTGTGTCCAGGAATTTTTTTCAACCAATTAGTGACAAACCCAATGAAAGGAGATGCAATTCCAGACTTAGACTTGGGGAACGAAGAAGGCCAAGTGAGTGAAGTGGCAGTTGGCGGCCTTAACAGGGATGGTGATCACAATTCAGTTATATTTAGCAGTACTGTGGGAAAGGACAGCAAGAAAGCTGGAATAAAAACTTTGAACGCGGGACAGGCAATTTTTGTAGGAATGAGAAAGGGGTTTGGCTGAGATGGACTAGCCAGCACTGCTAATGGATAAATCTGTGGAAAATGCTTAGGAAATCAGAAGCACAAAGGGACTTGGAAGTCCTTGTTCAAGATTCTCTTAAGGTTAACGTGCAGGTTTGGTTGGTAGTTAGGAAGGCAAATGCAATGTTAGCATTCATGTCGCGAGGTCTAGAATACAAGAGCAGGGATGGACTTCTGAGTCTGTATAAGGCTCTGGTCTGACCCCATTTGGAGTATTGTGAGCAGTTTTGGGCCCCATATCTAAGGAAGGATGTGCTGGTCTTGGAAAGGGTCCCAAGGAGATTCACAAGAATGATCTCCGGAATGAAGAGCTTGTTATGTAAGGAACAGTTGAGGACTCTGGGTCTGTACTCGGAGCTTAGAAGGATGAGGAGGAATCTTAGAACATCGAACATAGACCAGTACGGCACAGTACAGGCCCTTCGACCCTCGATGTTGTGCCGAGCTATGTCCAAACCCAAGATCAAGCTATCCCACTCCCTATCATTCTGGAGTGCTCCATGTGCCTATCGAATAACCGCTTGAAAGTTCCTAAAGTGTCTGACTCCACTATCACAGCAGGCAGTGTATTCGTTTGGACTAAAGCTCGTTTTCCCATCCCCCTGACAAATTAGTTTAAACCACCCCCCCCCCCCCCCCCCCCGCTGCCGAAGAGCCGTAGCAAATTTCCCTCCCAGGATATTGTTGTCCCTCTGGTTCAGGTGCAAACTGTCCTGTTTGTACAGGTCTTATTTAAACTTGCAGGATACTGCGAGGCCTGGATAGAGTGGACGTGGAGAGGATGTTTCCAGCAGTAGGAAAAACTAGAACCAGAGGGCACAACCTCAGGCTAAAGGGACAATCCTTTAAAACAGAGATGAGGAGGAATTTCTTCAGTCAGAGGGTGGTGAATCTGTGGAACTCTTTCCTGCAGAAGGCTGTGGAGGCCAGGTCACTGAGTGTCTTTAAGACAGAGATAGATAGGTTCTTGATTGATAAGGAGATCAGGGGTTATGGGGAAAAGGCAGGAGAATGGGGATGAGAAAAAGATCACCATGATCGAATGGGGGAGCAGACTCGATGGGCCGAGTGGCCTCATTCTGCTCCTGTATCTTATGGCCTTACAAAGAAGGAAATTTATATATAGATGCAGAGGATGTGGAAAGAGTTTTAAATAAATATTTTGTCTCTGTGTTTACAAAGGAAAGGGATGATGCAGATTTAGTATTCCAGCAGGAACACTGTGAGTTATTGGACAGGAGAATCATAAAGAGAGAGGAAAGACTCAAAGATTGGAATCCTTGAAAGTTGATAAGTCGCTAGGATCAGATGGATTGATTCCGAGGCTGCTGAAGGAGGTCATGAAGGAGATAGCAGATGATCTGAGGATGATTTTCCAATCCTCACTCGATAGAGGAGATACCGGAGGACTGGAGAAATACAAACATAGGTCCTTGTTTAAAAAGGAATTGAAGGAAATGCCAAACAATCCTAGGCCAGCTAGTTTTACATCAGTGGTGGGCAAATTAGTGGAATCAATCCTGAGAGGATTAACTGTCATGTAGAAAGATATGGACTGGTCAGGGATGGCTAGCAGGGGTTTGTTAAAGGAAACTCTTGCCTCACAAATCTGACTGAATTCTTAGAGGAAGTGACAAGAAGGTTGATGAAGACAGTGCAGTGAATGTTGTGTACATGGATTTCAACAAGGCATTTGATAAGGTCCCAGATTGGTCAAAAAAGTAAAAGCCCATTGGATACAGGGTAATAACCTCCACCACCTTAATCCTGAACAGCAGTGCCTCATAAGGCTGTGTTCTCAGCCCTCTACTATACTCCTTACACACCTATGACTGTGCGGTCAAATTCCCCACCAATTCGATTTTCAAGTTTGCTGATGACACCACTGTAGTGGGTCAGATCTCAGATAATAAGAACATAAGAAATAGGAGCAGGAGTAGGCCATCTAGCCCTTTGAGCCTGCCCCACCATGACGAAACAGAATCCAGAAATGGGATAGAGAATCTGGTGAACTGGTGTGGGCAACAATAATCTCTCCCTCAATGTCAACAAGACAAAGGAGATTGTCATCGATTTCAGAAAGCATAAAGGAGAACATGCCCCTGTCTACATCAATGGGGACAATGTAGAAAAGGTCGAGAGCTTCAAGTTTTTAGGTGTCCAGATCATCAACAACCTGTCTGAGTCCCTCTCCCCTCCGCCCCCCCTCCCCCCCCGACCCCATGCCGACACTATTGTTAAGAAAGCCCACTAACACCTCTACTTTCTCAGAAGACTAAGAAAATTTGGCATGTCAGCTATGACTCTCACCAACTTTTACAGATGCACCGTAGAAAGCATTCTTTCTGGTTGTATCACAGCTTGGTATGGGCTCCTGCTCTGCCCAAGATCGCAAGGAACTACAAAAGGTTGGGAATGTAGCCCAATCCGTCACACAAACACTTCCTGCTACCTCAGCAAAGCAGTAAGAAGCCTTACAACAGCAAGAAACCTGACAACACCAGGTTTAAGTCCAATCGATTTATTTGATAGTAAACTCACAAGCTTTACTATCAAATAAATTGGTTGGACTTAAACCTGGTGTTGTCAGACTTCTTACTGTGTTTACCCCAGTCCAATGCCGGCATCTCCACATCAAGTCTTACAACACCAGGTTAAAGTCCAACAGGTTTATTTGGTAGCAAAAGCCACTAGCTTTTGGACCGTTCGCTGCTCCTTCATCAGGTGAGTGGGATTTCAGTTCACAAACAGGGCATATAAAGACAAACTCAATTTACAAAATAACGGTTGGATTGCGCGTCTTTACAGGTAATCAAGTCTTAAGGGTACAGACAATTTGAGCGGACAGAGCGTTAAGCACAGGTTAAAGAGATGTGTATCGTCTCCAGACAGGACCGTTAGTGAGATTTTGCAAGTTCAGGCAAGTCGTGGGGGTTACAGATAGTGTGACATGAGCCCAAGATCCCGGTTGCGGCCATCCTCATTTGTGCCGAACTCTACAAAGCAGCCAGCATAATTAAGGACCCCAAGCACCCCGATCATTCTCTCTTCCACCTTCTTCTATTGGGAAAATGATACAAAAGTCTGAGGTCACGTACCAACCAACTCGAGAACAGTTTCTTCCCTGCTGCTGTCAAACTTTTGAATGGACTTACCTTGCATTACGTTGATCTTTCTCTAAACCCTAGCTATGGCTGTAACACTACATTCTCCACTCTCTCATTTCCTTCTGTATGAATGGTATACATGCAAGAAACAATACTTTTCACTGTATGCTAATACATAATAAATCAAATCAAAAATATAGCAGACTGGGTCAAAAGTTGGCTTAGCAACAGGAAACAGAGGATAACGGCTGCCCTTCTGAATGTAAAATTGTTTCAAGTGAGGCTCCACAAGGTTCTGTGTTGGGACCATTGCTGTTTGTGTCATATATATTAACGGGGTGGCACGGTAGCACAGTGGTTAGCACTGCTGCTTCACAGCTCCAGGGTCTTGGGTTCCATTCCTGGCTTGGGTCACTGTCTGTGTGGAGTTTGCAAATTCTCCTCGTGTCTGCATGGGTTTCCTCCGGGTACTCAGGTTTCCTTCCACAATCCAAAGATGTGCGGGTTAGGTTGATTGGCCATGCTAAGAAATTGCCCCTTAGTGTCCAGGGATGCATAGGTTAGAGAGATTAGTGGGGATAATATGTAGGGATATGGGGTAGGGCCTGGGTGGGATTGTGTTTGGTGCAGACTCGATGGGCCGAAGGGCCTCTTTCTGCACTGTAGGGCTTTATGATTCTATGATGATTTGGATGTGAACATGGGAGGCATTATTGGAAAATTTGCAGATGACACAAAGATTGGTTGAGTAGTGGATAGTGTAGAGAAAGGAGGCAAAAGATGGGCAATTACAGGCTGGTTAGTCTGACCTTGGTAACTGGCAAGATTTTAGAGTACATTATTAAGGTTGAGATTTCAGAAATCTTGGAAGTGCACGGTAAAATAGAGTGAAGTCAGCATGGTTTCAAGGGGAGGTCATGCCTGACAAATCTGTGAGAATTCTTTGAGGAGATAACGAGCAGGTTAGACAAAGGAGAGCCAGTGGATGCTAGCTACTCGGATTTCCAGAAGGCCTTTGACAGGGTGCCACACAGGAGGCTGCTGAGCATGATGAGAGCCCATGGTGTTAGAGGCAAGGTACTGGCATGGATAGAAAATGTGTGGGTTAGGTGGATTGGCCATATTCAATGCTCAATTGCTCCTTAGTGTCAGGGAGACTAGCAGGGTAAATACATGGGGTTACAGGGATAGGTTTGAGTGGGATTTGTTGTCAGTGCAGGCTCGATGGACCAAGTGGCCTCCTGCACTGTAGGGATTCTATGGAAGATTGGCTGACTGATAGAAGGCAGAGAGTGGGGACAAAGGGGTCCTTTTCAGAATGGCAGCTGGTGACTAATGGAGTTTCACAGAGGTCAGTGTTGGGATCACAACTTTTCACTCTATACATAAATGATCTAGATAGAACATAGAACATTACAGCGCAGAACAGGCCCTTCAGCCCACGATGTTGCACCGACCAGTTAAAAAACAATGACCCACTAACCTAAACCAATCCCTTTTCGTCCATAAACCTATCCACGGATCTCTTAAACGCCCCCAAACTAGGCGCATTTACAACTGCAGCAGGCAGGGCATTCCAATCCCTCACCACCCTCTGGGTAAAGAACCTACCCCTGACATCCGTCCTATAACTACCCCCCCCTTAATTTAAAGCCATGCCCCCTTGTGCTAGCTTTCTCCATCCGAGGAAAAAGGCTATCACTGTCCACCCTATCTAAACCTCTAATCATCTTATATGTTTCAATAAGATCCCCTCTTAGCTGCCTTCTTTCTAGCGAAAACAACCCCAAATCCCTCAGTCTCTCCTCATAGGACCTCCCCTCCATACCAGGCAACATCCTGGTAAACCTCCTCTGCACCCTCTCCAAAGCCTCCACGTCCTTCCTGTAATGTGGGGACCAGAACTGCACACAGTACTCCAAGTGCGGCCGCACCAGAGTTGTGTACAGTTGCAACATGACGCTGCGACTCCTAAATTCAATCCTCCTACCAATAAACGCCAAGACACCGTATGCCTTCTTAACAACCTTATCTACTTGAGTCCCAACTTTCAGGGATCTATGTACCCATACACCTAGATCCCTCTGTTCATCCACACTATTCAAAGTCCTCCCGTTAGCCCTATACTCGACACATCTGTTATTCCTACCAAAGTGAATTACCTCACACTTCTCCGCATTAAACTCCAGTGGAGGAACCAGGGCATTGTGGCCAAATTTGCAGATGATACAAAGGTAGGCAGAGGGACAGGTAGTATTGACGAAGTGGTAGGATGCAGGAGGAATCGGGCAGAGTAGGAGAGTGGGTAAAGCAGTGCCCTGATGCAATACAATGTAGGAAACTGTGAGATTGCACATTTTGGTAGGAAGAATAGAGGTGTAGACTATTTTCTGAATGGAGAGAGAATTTGGAAATTGGAAGCACAAAGAGACTTAGGAGTCCTTGTTCAGGATTCTCTTAAGGATAACTTGCAGATTGAGTTAGGAAGTTAAATGCAACGTTAGCATTCCTTTCGAGAGGACTAGAATACAAAAGCAGGGATGCACTGCTGAGGCTTTATAGGCTCTGGTGAGGCCAAATTTGGAATGTGTGAGCAATTTTGGGTCCTGAATCGAAGGATGGATGTGCTGGTCCTGGAGAGAATTCAAAGAAGGTTCACGAGAATGATCCCATAATGAAAAGCTTGATGTATGAGGAGCGTCTGAGGACTCTGGGTCTGTACTTGATGGAGTTTAGAAAGATGAGAAGGGATCTCATTGAAACGTACAGAATAATGAAAGGCCTGGATAGAGTGGGTGTGGGGAAGATGTTTCCATTAGTTGGAGAGACTAGGATCCGAGGACATGACCTCAGAGTAAAGGGGCAATCCTTTAGAACCAAGATGAGGTGGAATTTCTTCAGCCAGAGGGTGGTGAATCTGTGGAATTCATTGCCACAGAAGGCTGTGATGTCTTGAAAGAGCTGCTCAAAATTGAGTGGAAAAGATAGAGTTGACATAATAAAATTGTTTCCCTTGGTGGAGAATTCTAGAATCAGGAGACATAAAGTCAAGATAAATGACAGTAGGTGTAGAGGAAACATGAAGAAGAACTTTTTTATGCAGAGGTTGATGGGTGTCTGGAATTCACTGCCCAGACTGGTGGTCGAAGCAGGAACCCTAAACTCTTTTCAAAAAGTACCTGGATCTGCAGCTTAAGTGGTGTAAGCTACAGGGCTATGAGTCGGGTGCAGGAATTTGATTTATTATTGTCACATATATTAGTATACAATAAAAAGTATTGTTTGTTGCGATGTACAGACAAAGCATAATGTACATTGAAAAGGAAAGGAGAGAGTGTATAATGTAGTGTTACAGTCATTGCTAGGGTATAGAGAAAGATCAACTTAGTGCAAAGTAGGTCCGTTCAAAAGTCTGACGGCAGTAGGGAAGAAGCTGTTCTTGAGTCGTTCAGTACGTCAGAGACCTCTGTACCTTTTTCCCGATGGAAGAAGGGGGAAGAGAGTATGGCTGAGATATGTGGGTCTTTAGTTATGCTGGTTGCTTTTCCGAGGCAGCGGGAAGTGTAGGCAGTGTCAATGGATAGGAGGCTGGTTGTTTGATGGACTGGGCTCATTTACAACTCTTTGTAGTTTCTTGAGGTCTTGGACAGAGCAGGAGCCATACCAAGCTATGATGCAACCAGAAAGATACGTTCTATGACGCATCTGTAAAAGTTGGTGAGAATTATACTAGACATGCCAAATTTCCTTAATCTTCTGAGAAAGTAGAGGCGTCAATGGGCTTTCTTAACAATAGTATCAGTATGGAGCGACCAGGACAAGTTGGTGGTGATCTGGACACCTAAAAGCTTGAAGCTTTGGACCATTGCTACTTCATCCTTATTGATGTAGACAGGGGCATGTCCTCCACTGCACTTCCTGAAGTTGACGACTATTTCCTTCGTTTTGTTGACATTGAGGAGGGGCAGTTTTTGTACAGTGTGTGCAGGAGGGTTTCCTGACACAATATATGGATAAGCCGACAAGAGGTGGGACCACATTGGACTTGGTATTGGGTAATGAATCGGGCCAAGTGTTAGATTTGTTTGTGGGAGAGAATTTTGGAGATAGTGACCACAATTCTCTGTCTTTCATTATTGCAATGAAGAGGAATAGGGTCACACGGCAGGGCAAGGTTTATAATTGGGGCAGGAGTAATTATGATGTGATTAGGCAAGAATTAGGGAGCATAAGATGGGAACAGAAACTGTCAGGTGTGGGCACAAACGAAAAGTGGAGCTTGTTCAAGGAACAAATACTGTGCGTCCTTGATAGGTATGTCCCCCTCAGGCAGGGAGGAAATGGCCATGTGAGGGAACTATTATTCACAAAGGAGGTTGAATGTCTTGTTAAGAGTTAAAAAGAAGTGTAGGTAAGGATAAAAAAACAAGGTTCAGTTGGGTCACTTGAGGGTTACAAGGTAGCTAGGAATGAGTTAAAAAAGGGCTTAGGAGAACTAGCTGGGGACATGAGAAGTCCTTGGCGGGTCGGATAAAGGAAAACCCCAAGGCTTTTTAATCATGTGAGAAATAAAAGAATGACCAGCGTGAGGTTAGGGCCGGTCACGGATAGTAGTGGGAACTTGTGCATGGAGTCAGAAGAGATAGGAGAGGTGTTGAATGAATACTTTTCTTCAATGTTCACCAAGGGCCTTGTTTTTGAGGATGTGTGTGTGATACAGGCTGATAGGATGGAGGAGGTAGATGTTCTGAGGGAAGATGTATTAGCAATTTTGAAAAACCTGAGGGTGGGTAAGTCCCCTGGGCCAGATGGGATACATCCTAGGATACTTTGGGAGGCAAGGGATGAGCTTGCGGAGCCTTTAGCTTTGATCTTTGGGTCCTCACTGTCCTCGGGGATTGTGCCAGAAGACTGGAGAGTGGCGAGTGTTGTTCCTCTCTTCAAGAAAGGAAATTGGAATGACCCTGGTAATTATAGGCCAGTTAGTCTTTCTTTGGTGCTCGGTAAGCTAATGGAAAAGGTCCTGAGGGATAGGATTTATGACCACTTGGAAAGATGCAGCTTAATCCAGGATAGTCAGCATGGTTTCGTGAGGGGCAAGTCCTGCCTCACAAATTTGATTGAATTCTTTGAGGAGGTAACTAAGTGTGTGGATGAAGGTAGAGCAGTTGATGTCGTATACATGGATTTTAGTAAGGCGTTTGATAAGCTTCCCCATGGTAGGTTCATGAAGAAAGTAAGGAGGTGTGGGATAGAGGGAAATTTGGCCGATTGGATAAGTAACTGGCTGTATCATAGAAGACAGAGGGTGGTGGTGGATGGAAATTTTTCAGACTGGAGACCAATTACCAGTGGTGTACCACAGGGTTCAGTGCTGGGTCCTCTGCTAGTTGTGATTTTTATCAATGACTTGGAAGAGGGGGGCTGAAGGGTGGGTTAGTAAATTTGCTGATGACACCAAGATTGGAGGAGTAGTGGATGAGGTGCAAGATACAAAGAGACATTGATAGGATGCAGAGCTGGGCTGAAAAGTGGCAGATGGAGTTTAACCCTGATAAGTGTGAGGTGATTTACTTTGGTAGGACAAACTTGAATGCTGATTACAGGGTCAACAGCAGGATTCTGAGGAATATGGAGGAACAGAGAGATCTTGGGGTTCATATCCACAGATCTCTGAAGGTTGCTACTCAAGTGGATAGAACCGTGAAGAAGGCTTATAGTGTGTTAGTGTTTATTAACAGGGGGTTTGAGTTTAAGAGCTGTGGGGTTATGCTGCAACTATACTGGATGTTGGTGAGACCACATTTGGAATATTGTGTTCAGTTCTGGTCACCTCACTATAAGGAGGATGTGGAAGCATTGGAGAGAGTGCAGAGGAGATTTACCAGGATGCTGCCTGGTTGAGGGAGCTGGGACTTTTCTCTTTGAGGAGCAACTTAATAGAGGTTTATAAGATGATGAGGGGGATAGATAGAGTGAAAGTTCAGAGACTATTTCCTCGGGTGGATGTAGCTGTTACTAGGGGGCATAACTATAAGGTTCATGGTGGGAGATATAGGAGGGATGTCCAAGGTAGATTCTTTACTCAGAGAGTGGTTGGGGTGTGGAATGCACTGCCTGCTGTGATAGTGGAGTCGGACACTTTAGGAACTTTCAAGCGGTTATTGGATTGGCACATGGAGCACTCCGGAATGAAAGGGAGTGGGATAGCTTGATCTTGGGTTCGGACATAGCTCGGCACAACATTGAGGGCCGAATGGCCTGTACTGTGCTGTACTGTTCTATGTTCTATGTATGTTCTTTTATTGTCATTGCACCAATTCACCAGATTCTCTCTTTTCTATACTCTGTCTTGTCATTGTTTGAGATCCAACCCACTATGGTGGTGTCATCAGCTAACTTTAAAATTGAGTTGTAGAGGAATTTGGCCACATAGTCGTAGAAAGATGGGATTGGTTAGAGCACCTGGGTTTCTTCGGATTGGCATGGATAAGGTGGGCTGAAGGGCTGCTTTTTGTGCTGTAACGTTTTATGGTTAAATGGTTGACTTTGAGGCAACAGCTGCTCATTCAAATCTCAGACATTGGTCAAACAATCTGAGAGGAATTGCAAAGTGTTGCCATCAATCCCTGCATTCATCTCCCATTCTGATTGTGTCTTCCTCTTTTTCCACCTCCCAACAATTTTCCTTTTGTTTCACCTTCTTCCAGACCTGTACCATATGGACTGGAGCAGGCTGTCATCTCCACCTTCTCAAAGGCACTTAGGGATAGGTTATAAAAATGTTCGCCTAGCCAATGATACCCATGTCCCATGAAAATGCAAAACAAAAATTCTGCAGCTTGTTTACGATGGTGAACAACAGGAGAGATTCTCAGTCAGTTGGGGAGCAGGAATTGGTGCAGAGTTAACAAACCATCTCCTACTAAATTGGGATTGTCTTATTCTGCTGGAGGGTGGACAGTGTTGCAGAAACAGCCTGTAATTGAGCAGAAGTCTATTTACAAATTTGTGATGGTGTGGACATTAATTTTTTGGCAGTTGCAGAGCTTGTGTCTGTGCCTCCTGTTGGGCCCTGGTTATTGATTTGGTTGGTTTTATAATTAATGTTTGTACTTCACTGCTCAGAGAAAGATTATCATAACCAATGTCAAGAAGCCCAACTCTAAACAAAGTATCATGGGAATTATCTGAATTTTCAGCTTCTTGTATTGGAATTATAAATATTATCGGAATCTGGTAGAAGTTTACTGTGTTTGTGTTTTAAATAGTGGATCTGATGAGCAGCTGTGCTTCTGAGCTCAACAATCCCAGAAATGCATTCATTCATCTCCATCTTTTGAGAATTTGATCAGTTTTGTGCTTGCTCAGTGAGTCTGACTGCATCTTGAGTTGTGTCCAGTTTAAATCCCAGAAACTTGTGTACAGTTCAAAACCCTCACAAAGTGTCATAAAAGTTTGTGGGAGAACTATGCAGAAAGGGTTAATCTTGAATACAATTTGACAAAGCAGATAAATAAGAATCAACATGTGCTTTACGTTGCAATACAGTTCGATGGCTATCAACACTAACCTGCACTATAACTTTGATGGTGCTTCACAAAGACATAATTAAATAAATGCTGACCTTGTGCTGTGTAAGCCAATATTAAGGTAGGGTCAAAGAGGTAGTTTTTAAGCAGCATCTTAAAGGAGAATAGGGAGGTTGAGAGATTGAGGGAGCGAATTCCAGAGTTTAGGGCCCAGGCAGCTGATGGCACAACTACTGAAGGAGGAGTGATTAAAATATTCAAGAGACCAGAGTTAGAGAAGCGCAGAGATCTTGGAACATTCTGTGGCTGGAAGTGATTCCAGAGATAGGCAGGAGATCTTGCTAAGTGAGATGGTCAATTTAAGGAGGGGTGGTGCAGATCTTTGTATTAATGTCAGGGTCACAGCTCCCTGAGAGCTGAATGCCTCATCCCCTTCAATCATGGATTTGCATTGGAAAGACATCAGAATTGGCAGAATAAAAGACACTGATTATTTGTGACTTTTCAATTATCAAAAAAAGCTGGCCACATTCCTGAAACTCATCTTGTGACTCACTCTGCCTGTACTCTGCTTGCCATCTTTGGCTGCTGGGAGATTTTCTTGGATTGGAGTTATTTTTAGGCGTATCCTCCTCCTCCACACCTCATTTCCTTCCCACTTATTCCATTTGCCCCCAGTTCCCACACTCTACCCCCATTCTCTATCCAGTGACCTCAGCCCCGACCCGTTTAGTTTTTCAGCAGGTTCTTTCTCGATCAGTTACTCTGTTCGGTGACTCGAGACCACCCTTTCTGGTAATGGATTTCTCTCCTCCGTCCCTTTCCATACACCTGGATAATATTGGGGGACCCGGGAGGGTCATTCCGTTGTGATTAGGATAGGGTGCCTGTGTTTTACCCACATGTCAACCTCTCTGTAAATAGATTTCAATAACTGTGAATGAGGTATGATTTTCTTTGATTCAGAAACACTTCTTCAATGGGGAGAACATTCACAACACATTCTATTGAATCTGTTAACAAATGTGTAGAATCAGTGCTTCAGTGCATTTCATTCTGAACTCTCCCTGACCTGAGGATCAACCCTCACTGCTGCAGCTCTACATAGTGGCAAAAAGTGGGAAAGTTACGTAGGAAATAATGGCTTTCTCTATGGTCCCTTCAATCCCACACTGCTGCAATGCAGGAAGTCGGGGGTAAATTTGTCAAATTAATTTGGAATTGTTTTTAAATGTTTCATCTTGTACATTAGAATCATAGAGTTCCTACAGTGCAGAAAGAGGCCATTCAGCCCATTCAATCTGCACAGACTAGCTGATAGAGGTATGTTGCCCAGGCATGGTGGCAAAGTGGTTAGCACTGCTGCCTCACAGTGCCAGGAACCCAGATAAAATTCCAGCCATTGTAAATTGTCCCTTAGTGTCAGGGGACTTGCAGAATAAATACATGGGGTTATGGGATTAAAGCCTGGGTGGGATTGCTGTTAGTACAGACTTGATGGGCCAAACGGCCTCCTTCTGCACTGTAGTACTTCTCATTCTCGGCCCTATACCTTCTACACCGACTGTCACGTTTACCATGGCCACTTCACCTAACCCGCACATCTTTGGACTGTGGGAGGAAACTGGAGCACCTGGAGGAAACCCACGCAGACTCGGGGAGAATGTGCAAACTCCACACAGACAGTGATCCAAGGCCAGAATCAAACCCAGGTCCCTGGCACAGAGAGGCAGCAGTGCTAACCCACTGTGCCGCCCCATCTTATGTTGAAATGCCCAGCAGATGTGTCAGAGAATCACAGTGCAGAAGAGGCCCTTCGGCCCATCCAGTCTGCACCAATACACGAAAGGCCCTGACCTGCCCACCTAATCCCACTTGCCAGCACTTGGCCCATAGCCTTGAATGCTATGGCGTGCCAAGTACTTATCCAGGTACTTTTTAAAGGATGTGAGGCATCCCGTCTCCACCACCCTCCCAGGCAATGCATTCCAGACCCTCACCACCCTCTGAGTAAAATAATTAATCCTCAAATTTCCTCCTAAACCTCCCAGCCCTCACTTTAACTTGTGTCCCCTTGTACCGTGCGGCATGTAGCACAGTGGTTAGCACTGCTGCTTCACAGCTCCAGGGTCCTGGGTTCGATTCCTGGCTCAGGTCACTGTCTGTGTGGAGTTTGCACATTCTCCTTGTGTCTATGTGGGTTTCCTCCGGGTACTCCGATTTCCTCCCACAGTCCAAAGATGTGTGGGTTAGGTTGATTGGCCATGCTAAGAAATTTCCTCTTAGTGTCCAGGGATTGTAGGTTAGAGGGATTAGTGGGTATAATATGTAGAGATATGGGGATAGGGCCTGGGCGGGATTGTGTTTGTTGCAGACTCGATGGGCCAAATGGCCTCTTTCTGCACTGTAGGTTCTATGATTCTATGTAACTGACCCTTCCACTAAGGAGAGCAGCTGCTCCCTATTCACTCTGTCCATGCCCTTTATAATCTTGAATACCTCAATCAGGTCGCCCCTCAGTCTTCTCTGCTCTAGAGAAAACAACCCAAGCCTATCCAACCTCTCTTTATAAATTAAATGCTCCATCCCAGGCAGCATCCTGGTGAATCTCCTCTGCACCCCCTCCAGTGTGTTCACGTCCTTCCTATAATGTGGCGACCAGAACTGCACACATTACTCCAGCTGTGGCCTCACCAAAGTTCTTTACAACTCCAACATGACTTCCCTGCTTTTGTAATCTATACCCGATTGGTAAAGACGAGTGTGCCACTTGCCTTCTTCACCATCCTATTAACGTCCTTCCACTTTCAGAGATCTATGGACAAACATACTAAAGTCCCTTTGTTCTTCGGAACTTCCCAGTGTCAGACCTTGGAGTACTTTCTTGTCAAATTACTCCTTTCAAAGTGCATCACCTGACACTTTTCAGGGTTAACTTCCATCTGCCACTTATCCGCCCATTTGACCATCTCGTCTACATCTTCCTGTAGCCCAAGACACTCAACATCGCTGTTAACCACCCGACCAATCTTTGTGTCATCGGCGAACTTACTGATTCCGCCTCCCCCCCCCTCCCCCCCACACACATAGCCACCTATGTCATTATATAAATGATGAAAAATAGGGGGCACAGCACGGATCCCTGTGATATGTCACTGGTCACTGGCCTCCAGTCACTAAAACAGCCATCTGTTACCAGCCTCTGTCTCCTCCTGCTAGGCCAATTATGAATCCACCTTGTCAGGTCACCCTCTATCCCGTGTGCATTTGCCTTAATAAGTCTCCTGTGGGGGACTTTGTCAGAGGCTTTGCTGGAATCCATGTAAACTACATTGACCACACTACCCTCATCCACATACCTGGTTACATGCTCAAAACATTCAATCAAATTTGTTAGACATAACTCCCTCTGACAAAACCATGAGCAAACCTTGCCACTCTAAATGGAGATAGATTCTCTCTTTCAGAATATTCTCCAGTAGTTTCCCAACTACAGATGTGAGACTCACTGGTCTATAGTTCCCTGGCTTGTCTCTTCAATCTTTCTTAGATAGTAGGACCCACATTAGTTGTTCTCCAGTCCTCTGTCGCTGCTAATTTAGAGTTTAATTGTTCTGGGGAATGACAGGTTACTGATGTTTAGTGTGTAATTAAGTGTGGCTCTTTGCTGGAATTGTTTAGGCAGCAGGTTTTTAAGTCCTGTTTTCTTGTATTGCATCATAGGTGATGACAGTGAGAGATTGACAAATGGGAAGGTGGGTGTTAAGGTTGATTCTCACGATATGTGCACGAGGTGTGCCCTCGGTTTTGCAGTAACTTGTCCTGATCCTTTAGGGATTAAGTGTCCCTAAAATCAGGTATTCACTTGCCTTTCCAGCTTTTGGCCAGGCCCCAAGGGCATTTTGTTTAATTTATTCATTCACAGGATGTGGGTGTCGCTGGCTAGCTCAGCATTAATGCCCATTCCTAATTGCCCTTGAGAAGGTGGTGGTCAGTTGCCTTCTTGAACCGCTGCAGTCTATGTGGTGTAGGTATATACCCACCCACTGGGAGTTCCAGGATTTTGATCCAGTGACAGTGAAGGAGCAGTGATTTATTTCAAAATCAGAATGGTGAGTGGCTTGTAGGGGACTTGCAGGTAGTAGTGTTCCCTTGTATCTGCTGATCTTGTCTCCCAGTGTTTGTGTGGTGGTGGTCACAGGTTTGAAGATGCTGCCTAAGGCACCTTGGTGAGTTCCTGCAGTGCATCTTGAAGATGGTACGCACGGCTGGCACTGTTCATTGGAGAGAATGAATGTTTGTAGATGTGGTGCCAATCAAATGGGCTGTTTTGTGCTGGATGGATTCCTCAGTGTTGTTGGAGCTGCACTCATCCAGGCAAGCAGAGAGTATTCCATTACATTCCTGACTTGTGCCTTTTAGATGGTGGACAGGCTTTGGGGAGTCAGGAGGTCAGTTTGTTACAGCATTCCTAGCCTCTGACCTGCTCTGGTAGTCACAGTATTTATATGGCTTGTCCAGTTGAGTTTCTGGTCAATGGCAACCCCAGGATGTTAATGGTGGGGGATTCAACAATGGTAATGCCAAGTAGAGATGTTTAGATTCTGTCTTGTTGGAGATGGTCATTGCTTGAGACTTGTGTGGCACGAATATTACTTGCCACTTGTCAGCCCAAGCCTGGATACTGTCCAGGTCTTGCTGCATTTGGGTATGGACCGCTTCAGTAGCTGAGGAATCTTGTATGATGCAGAACATCATCGAACATCCCCACTTCTGATCTAATAATGGAAGGAAGCTCATTGATGAAGCACTTGAAGATTGTTGGGCTGAGGAACTCCTGCAGTGATCTCCTCAGACAGAGCGTTTCTGAGAGATCCGATGCTGAAAGTGTTAATGTTTTAAAATTGGAAGGGTTGTTGCCAAGGTTATTTGCAATTAAATTGGTTGTAGTCCAGAGGGATTCATCTGTGTCAAGCCAGGGGCAGATGGTATTGTCACTGGACTGGTAATCCAGATTTGGACTTTGGACCACTACATCTTCTGATATTTTCAGAATGTGTGGCAACCTTTACCACCGCCCCCCCCCCTGCTACAGGAGAAACTTCCTTCCTGTCGGGGAACACTTCAGCAGTCATGGGCATTCCACCTCTGATCTTTGGGTAAGCTTTCTCCAAGGTGGCCTTCACAACACACAACAATGCAGAGTCGCTGAGCAGAGAAATCATAGAAATCCTGCAGTGCAGAAAGAGGCCCTTCGGCCCATTGAGTCTGCACCGACCACAATCCCACCCAGGCCATACCTCCATATCCCTACATATTTTACTCACTAATCCCTCTAACCTACGCATCCCTGGACACTAAGGGGCAATCAACCTAATCCACACATCTTTAGACTGTGGGAGGAAACCGGAGCACCCGGAGGAAACCCACGCAGACAGGAGGAGAACATGCAAACTCCACACAGACAGCGGCCCGAGCCGGGAATCAAATCCAGGTCCCTGGAGCTGTGAAATAGCAGTGCTAACCGCTGTGTTACCGTGCTGCTGGATCAGAAGAAACTGATAGCCAAGTTCTGCACATATGAGGACAGCCTCAACCGGGATCTTGGGTTCATGTCACACTATCTGTTACCCCCACGACTTGCCTGGGCTTGCAACATCTCACTAACTATCCTGTCTGGAGACAATACACACCTCTTTAACCTGTGCTTAACCCTCTCTCCACTCACGTTGTCTGTACCTTTTAAGATTTGAATATCTGTAAAGACTCACATTCCAACCATTATCTTGTAAATTGAGTTTGTGTCTGTATATGCCCTGTTTGTGAACACATCTCCCACTCACCTGATGAAGGAATGAGACTCTGAAAGCTTGTGTTGTCAAGTAAACCTGTTGGGCAATAAATGCTGGCCAGGCAGCAACATCCCATGAACGAATAATAAAAAGAATCTATATGGATCGAGTTAAGGTGCTAAAACAAATTGGTGGGGGTGGTATACAGAGCACCAAATTGTAGTGGTTATGTTGGGAAAAGCATTAGACAGGAAGTCAGATGCATGTGTTAAAGGAACATCTGCGATTATGGGTAATTTTAATCTGCATATGGATTGGGAGAGTCAAAGTAGTCACAATACAATAGAGGAGAAATTTCTGGAATGTGTACAGGACAGAAATATGTTGAAGAACCAACAAGGGTACAGGCCATCTTGGATTGGGTATTGTGCAATGAGAAATGATTGGTTGGCAGTCCAGTTGGGGGAGAACCTTTTGGGGCGGAGTGAACATAATGTGACAGAATTCTTTGTCAAGGTGGATAATGATGTAATTGATTCTGAGACCAGGGTCCTCAATCTCAATTAAGATAATTATGATATTGTGAGATATGATGGACTGGGAAACATTACTGAAAGGAAGGACAGTGGACAGGCAATAGCAGGCATTGAAGAAACTCCAAAAGTTGTTTATTCCTGTTTGACACAAGAGTGGTCAGGGAACTGTGGACAAACCACGGCTTACAGGGGAAATTAGAGATGGTAGATAGTAAATAAAGGATCATCCAGACTTGAAATGTTGGCTGTATTCTTTCTCCATAGATGCCATCAGACTTGCTGAGATTTTCCAGCATTTTCTGTTTTTGTTAGAGATCGTATCAGATTCAAAGAAGAAACAAAGTGAAAGCAATAGACTGGAGAATTGAGAGCAGTTTAAAATTCAGTAAAGATGGACTAAGAAATTGATTACAACAGGGAAAATGGAGTATGGAAGTAAGATGGTGCGGGACATAACGATTAATTGTAAAAGCTTCTATAGATATCTAAAGAGAAAAAGATTGACAATCAGAAAGGGAAAAATTCATAACAGGCAACAAAGAAATGGCTGAGGAACTAAATTTGCACTTTGCTTTTGTCTTCACAAAGGAAGACATGAATAATGTACCAGAAGTTCTGAGAGAAACAAGTTTTTGTGAGGAGTTGAAGGAAATCAGTATTAATAGAGAAATGGTTTTGGGGAAATTGGGTCTGAGAATCTTCATCCCAGAGAATTTAAGGAAGTGCCCTGGAAATAGATCCATTGGTCACTTTCCAGATTTTTTTTGGACTCTGGACTGGTTCCCACAGATTGGTGGGTTGTTAGGAATGGGTTAACAGACCTTCCAATTAAGTTCTAATTTGATGTCAGTTGTTCAATAGAAGTCACTGATATAAAGGGACCACAGGGTGGCACAGGGTATTAGAACATAGAACATAGAACATTACAGCGCAGAACAGGCCCTTCGGCCCACGATGTTGCGCCGACCAGTTACAAAAACAGTGACCCACTAGCCTATACCAATCCCTTTTCGTCCATAAACCTATCCAGAGATCTCTTAAACGCCCCCAAACTAGACGCATTTACAACTGCAGCAGGCAGGGCATTCCAATCCCTCACCACCCGCTGGGTAAAGAACCTACCCCTGACATCCGTCCTGTAGCTACCCCCCCTTAATTTAAAGCCATGCCCCCTCGTGCTAGCTTTCTCCATCCGAGGAAAAAGGCTATCACTATCCACCCTATCTAAACCTCTAATCATCTTATATGTTTCAATAAGATCCCCTCTTAGCCGCCTTCTTTCCAACGAAAACAACCCTAAATCCCTCAGTCTCTCCTCATTGGTGGAGAATTGTATGTGGAGTTGGATCAGAAACATAAAGGTAGTTTATGAAGAAGTAGAACTTGTGTCTCCTTCACTGAACAGCAACCGAGAGGCTCAAACATGGCAGCGAGATGGAGAGAAAACAGGGAACTACAGACTAGTGAGCTGAACGTCAGCAATGGGGAAGTTGCTGAATCCATTGTCAAGGATGTCATAGTTCAGCATTTGGAAGGCAGTGATATAATCAAACAAAGTCAGCACGGATTGACAAAGGGGAAAACATGCTTGACAAATCTGTTGGAACTTCTATCAGAACGCCCCTCAGCCTCCATCTTTCCAGTGGAAGCAATCCAGGTTTATCCAACCTCTCCTCAAACCTAAAACCCTCAAAACCAGGCAACATCCTGGTAAACCTTATTTGTACTCTCTCCAAAGCATCCACATCCTTTTGATAGTGTGGCGACCAGAATTGCACACAGCATTCCAAATGCGGCCTAGCTAAAATTTTATACAGCTGCAACATAACTTGTCAACTTTTATACTCAGTGCCATGGCCGATGAAGGCAAGCATGCACATCAGCACAAACACATCAGGCAAATCAGCACAAATGGGTATGATCTAGTGGCCATTACAGAAACGTGGTTGCAGGGTGACCGGGACTGGGAACTGAATGTCCAGGGGTATCAGACATTTAGGAAGGATAGACAGGAGGAAAAAGGAGGTGGGGTAGTTCTGTTAATAAAGGATAATATCAGGGTGGTAGTAAGAGAAGATATAGGGTCCATAAGAACATAAGAAATAGGAGCAGGAGCAGGAGTAGGCCATCTAGCCCTTCGAGCCTGCCCCGCCATTCAATAAGATCATGGCTGATCTGTCGCTGCTCAGTTCCACATTCCCGCCCTCTCCCCATAACCCTTAATCCCCTCTCTTATCAAAAACCCATCAACCCGCGTCTTAAAAATATTTAGCGAGGCAGCCTCCACCACTTCAACGGGCAGAGAATTCCAGAGATTCACCACCCTTTCAGTGAAGAAGTTCCTCCTCAACTCCGTTCTAAACCGCCCCCCTTTTATCTTGAGGCTGTGCCCCCTAGTCCTACTGTCTTTTTTGAGCGGGAAGAGTCTCTCCACCTCTATCCTATCCATCCCATTCATCGTCTTATACGTCTCAATGAGATCTCCCCTCATTCTTCTAAACTCTAACGAGTACAAGCCTAGTTTATTCAGCCTCTCCTCATAGCTCAACCCCCTCAACTCTGGTATCAGCCTAGTAAACCTCCTCTGCACTCCCTCCAAGGCCAAAATATCTTTGCGCAGGTGCGGCGCCCAAAACTGCATACAGTACTCCAGCTGCGGCCTCACCAATGCCCTATACAGCTGCAGCAAGACCTCCCTACTTTTATATTCAATCCCCCTCGCTATGAAGGCCAGCATCCCATTCGCCTTCCTGACCACCTGCTGCACCTGCAAGCTGGGTTTTTGCGACTCGTGCACAAGGACCCCGAGGTCCCTCTGCACCGTCGCCTGCTGCAGTTTTTCGCCCCGTAAGTAATAGTCCTTCCTACCATTCTTCCTACCAAAGTGGACCACCTCACACTTGCCAACATTAAATTCCATTTGCCATTTCCTGGCCCATTCGCCCAGCCTATCTAGATCCTTCTGCAGACTCTCCACACCCTCCGCACAATTTGCCGTTCCCCCAATCTTGGTGTCATCAGTAAATTTTGACACCCTACACTCGGTTCCCTCCTCCAGATCATCTATATAAATGGTAAAAAGCTGAGGCCCCAGCACAGACCCCTGGGGCACTCCACTAGTCACCATCCGCCAATCCGAATAGCACCCGTTGACCCCCACTCTCTGCCTCCTATTTGACAACCAATCCTCTATCCATGCTAACACCCTACCCCCAACTCCATGTCCCTCGACCTTCTGCAATAACCTCTTGTGAGGTACTTTGTCAAACGCCTTCTGAAAATCTAGAAAGACCACATCCACCGGCTCTCCTCAATCCACCGCCCTAGACACATCCTCATAGAACTCCAGTAAATTTGTCAGACACGACTTCCCTTTAACGAAACCGTGCTGCGTCTGCTCTATCAAGCAATTCAAAGAGCGGAATCATTGTGGGTGGAGATAAGAAATAGTAAGGAGAGAAAGTCACTGGTGGGTGTGGTCTATAGGCCCCCAAATAATAACTTTGAGGTGGGGCAGGCTATAAACAGGCAAATAATTGATGTGTGCAAAAACAGAATGGCAATAATTATGGGGGATTTTAATCTGCATATTGATTGGTTGACTCAAGTCGGACGCAGTGGGCTTGAGGAAGAGTTCTTGGAATGCTGTCTGGATAGTTTCCTTGAACAGTATGTAACAGAACCTACGAGGGAGCGAGCTGTCTTAGATATGGTGTTGTGTAACGAGGCAGGTAGAATTAGGGATCTTTTTGTGAGGGATCCTCTTGGGACGAGTGATCATAGTATGGTTGAATTTCTGATGCAGATGGAGGGTGAGAAAGTAGGGTCCCGAACCTGTGACCTCTGTTTGAACAGAGGGGAGTATGATAAGATGAGGGCGGAATTGGCGAATGTAGATTGGGGGCGCAGATTGGTTGGTAGGATGGCTGAGGAACAGTGGAGGATCTTTAAGGAGATCTTTTTCAGTACTCAGCAGAAATATATTCCGATGGTAAAGAACGACTGTAAGAGAAGGGATAACCAGCCATGGTTATCGAACGAAATAAAGGAGAGTACTAAATTAAAAGCCGGTGCATACCGAGCGGCTAAAAATAGTGGGTGATTAGAAGACTGGGAGAGATTTAAAAAACAACAAAGAACGACTAAGAAAGCGATAAAGAAAGGAAAGATAGAGTATGAAGCTAAACTAGCTCTAAATATAAAAAATTATAGTAAAAGTTTTTACAAATATATAGAGAAGAGGAGACTGGCTAGAGTGAATGTTGGACCCTTGGAGGACGAGGGGGGGGATTTAACGGTGGGTAATGAAGTGAGACTTTAAATAAGTTTTTTGTGTAGGTCTTCACGGAGGAGGACACAAATAGCTTATCGGATATTAAAAATAGAGGGATGGTAGGAGATGAGGTCCTTAATACAATTACTGTCACGAGAGAGGTAGTGCTTGATAGACTAATGGGACTGAAGGTGGACAAGTCCCCGGGACCGGATGGAATGCATCCCAGGGTTCTGAAAGAAATGACAGAAGAAATAGCAGATGCCTTAGTAATTATTTATCAAAATTCGCTGGACTCTGGGGAAGTGCCGGAAGATTGGAGAACGGCTAATGTTATGCCACTGTTTAAAAAAGAAAGCAGACAAAAGGCGGGTAACTACAGTCCAGTTAGCTTAACATCCATAGTTGGAAAAATGCTAGAATCTGTCATCAAAGAAGAAATAGCGAGGCACCTAGAAAAGAACGGTTCGATCAAACAGACGCAGCACAGATTTGTGAAGGGGAAGTCGTGTTTAACAAATTTATTGGATTTCTATGAGGATGTGACTAGTGCGGTAGACAGAGGGGAACCGGTGGATGTAGTGTTTCTAGATTTCCAGAAGGCGTTTGATAAGGTGCCTCACAAAAGGTTGCTTCAGAAGGTTAGGGTGCACGGAGTTGGGGGTAAGGTGTTAGCGTGGATAGAGGATTGGCTGACTAACAGGAAGCAGAGAGTTGGAATCAATGGGTGCTATTCTGATTGGCAGTTTGTGACTAGTGGAGTGCCGCAGGGATCGGTGCTGGGGCCTCAACTATTTACCATTTATATAGACAATCTGGAGGAGGGGGGCTGAGTGTAGGGTAACAAAATTTGCTGATGACACAAAGATGAGTGGAAAAGCAAATTGTGTGGAAGGCGCGGAAAGTCTGCAGAGAGATCTGGATAGGCTGAGTGAGTGGGCGAGGACCTGGCAGATGGAGTATAATGTTAGCAAGTGTGAGGTTATCCACTTTTGCAGAAATAATAGGAGAAGGGATTATCATTTAAAGGGTGAAAAGCTGCAGCATGCTACTGTGCAGAGGGACCTGGGGGTCCTTGTGCATGAGTCGCAAAAACCCAGCCTGTAGGTGCAGCAGGTGATCAAGAAGGCGAATGGGATGCTGGCCTTTATAGCGAGGGGGATAGAATATAAAAGCAGGGAGGTCTTGCTGCAACTGTACAGCGCACTGGTGAGGCCGCAGCTGGAGTACTGTGTGCAGTTTTGGTCCCCTTATTTGCAAAAGGATATATTGGCCTTGGAGGGAGTGCAGAGAAGGTTCATGAGGCTGATACTGGAGATGAGGGGATTGGCTTATGAGAAGAGATTAAATAGACTGGGCCTGTACTCGTTGGAGTCTAGAAGGCTGAGCGGGGATCTTATAGAGACTTACATAATAATGAAGGGGCTAGATAGGGTAAAGGTAGAGAGATTCTTTCCACTTAGAAAGGAAACCAGAACTAGAGGGCACAGCCTCAAAATAAGGAGGGGGGGGGGCTGCAGTTTAGAACAGAATTGAGGGGGAACTTATTCACTCAAAGGGTGGTGAATCTCTGGAATTCTCTGCCCATTGAAGTGGTGGAGGCTACCTCATTGAATATATTTAAGTCACGGGTAGATAGATTTCTGAATTTATTGGATTTTTATGAGGATGTGACTAGTGCGGTAGACAGAGGGGAATGGGTGGATGTGGTGCCTTTGGATTTCTAAAAGGCGATTGATAAGGTGCCTCACAAAAGGTTGCTACAGAAGGTTAGGGTGCATGGAGTTGGGGGTAAGGTATTAGCGTGGATAGATGATTGGCTGTCTAATGGGAAACAGAGAGTTGGTATCAATGGGTGCTATTCTGATTGGCGGTTGGTGACTAGTGGAGTGCCGCAGGGATCGGTGCTGGGGCCTCAACTATTTACCATTTATATAGACAATCTGGAGGAGGGGGCTGAGTGTAGGGTAACAAAATTTGCTGATGACACAAAGATGAGTGGAAAAGCAAGTTGCGTGGAGGGTGTGGAAAGTCTGCAGAGAGATCTGGATAGGCTGAGCGAGTGGGCGAGGACCTGGCAGATGGAGTATAATGTTAGCAAGTGTGAGGTTATCCACTTTTGCAGAAATAATAGTAGGAGGGATTATTATTTAAAAGGCAAAAAGCTGCAGCATGCTACTGTGCAGAGGGACCTGGGGATCCTTGTGCACGAGTCGCAAAAACCCAGTCTGCAGGTGCAGCAGGTGATCAAGAAGGCGAATGGGATGCTGGCCTTTATCGCGAGGGGGATAGAATATAAAAGTAGGGAGGTCTTGCTGCAACTGTACAGGGCACTGGTGAGGCCGCAGCTGGAGTACTGTGTGCAGTTTTGGTCGCCGCACTTGCGGAAGGATATATTGGCCTTGGAGGGAGTGCAGAGGAGGTTCACTAGGCTGATACCACAGATGAGGGGGTTGGCCTATGAAGAGACACTAAATAGACTGGGTCTGTACTCGCTGGAGTTTAGAAGGATGAGGGGGGATCTTATAGAGACATATAAGATAATGAAGGGGATGGTTAGGGTAGAGGTAGAGAGATTCTTCCCGCTCAGAAAGGACAGCAGGACTAGAGGGCACAGCCTCAAGATAATGGGGGGGCAGTTTAGAACGGAGTTGAGGAGGAACTTCTTCACTCAAAGGGTGGTGAATCTCTGGAATTCTCTGCCCGTTGAAGTGGTGGAGGCTACCTCGCTAAATATATTTAAGACACGGGTAGATAGGTTTCTGATAGACAGGGGAATTAAGGGTTATGGGGAGAAAGCGGGAAAGTGGAACTGATCCACTTCAGATCAGCCATGATCTTATTGAATGGCGGGGCAGGCTCGAAGGGCTAGATGGCCTACTCCTGCTCCTATTTCTTATGTTCTTATGCTGTATGCTTTCTTGACTACCTTATCCACCTGTGCTGCCATTTTCCAAGATCTGTGGAGCTGTACACCTAGATCTGTCTGTGTGGTCATGTTCCTAAGGGTTCTGCCATTTACAGTCTAATTCGCACCTGAATTTGATCTTCCAAAATGAATCACCTCACATTTGTCTGGATTAAACTCCATCTGCCATTTCTCTGTCCCAGTCTGCAATTGTTCTATATCCTGCTGTATTCTTTGACAATTCTTGTTACTATCTGCAACTCTACCAATTTTTGTGTCAATCATAAACGTACTAATCAGACCACCCACGTTTTCCCCCAGATCATTTATTTTTATATATATATAAATGGTGTATGCATTACAAACAACAAAGGTCCCAGCACTGATCCATGTGGAACACCACTAGTTACTGATCTCCATTCTGAAAAGTGCCCTTCCATCAATATTCTATGACCAAGCCAGTTCTGTATCCATCTAATTTTAAGTTGTAAGTTTATTTATTAGTGTCACAAGTAGACTTATATTAATACTGTGATGAAATTACTGTTTAAATCCCCTAGTTGCCACACTCTGTGCCTATTCAGGTACACTGAGGGAGAATTTAGTATGGCCAATGCACCTAACCAGCATGTCTTTTGGACTATGGGAAGAACCCACTCAAACACTGGGAGAATGTGCTGACTGCACACAGTGACCCAAGTCGGAAATCGAACCTGGGTCCCTGGCGCTGTGAGGCAGCAGTGCTAACCACTGTGTCACCATGCCACCTGCACACAATGGATCCCATGAGACTTTACCTTTTGTATCAGCCTGCCATGAGGGACCTTGTCAAATGCCTTGCTAAAGTCCATGTAGACAACATTCACCACCTTTCTCTCATCAATCATTCTTGTCACCTCCTCAAAAAACTCAGTCATCAAATTCCCTGCACAAACCATGTTGCCTGTCACTAACAAGTCCATTCACTTCCAAATGTGAATAAATCCTGTCTCTCAGAATCTTCTCCAACAAATTTGTCACTGCTGACATCAAGCTCACCGGCCTGTAATTACCGGGATTATCTATTTCCCTTATTAAACAAAGGAACAACATTGGCAATTCTGCAGTCTTCTGGAGCCTCACTTGTGATCAAAAGAAATGCAAAGATATGTGAAAGGCCTCAACTAATTCCTCCCTTGCCTCCCATGGTATCCTGAGATAGATCCCATCTGGCCCTGGGGACTTGTCTACCATAATGAACATAAGAACTTAAGAAATAGGAGCAGGAGTAGGCCATCTAGCCCTTCGAGCCTGCCCCGCCATTCAATAAGATCATGGCTGATCTGTCGCTGCTCAGTTCCACTTTCCCGCTTTCTCCCCATAACCCTTAATCCCCTCTCTTATCAAAAACCCATCAACCCGCGTCTTAAAAAATATTTAGCGAGGCAGCCTCCACCACTTCAACGGGCCGAGAATTCCAGAGATTCACCACCCTTTGAGTGAAGAAGTTCCTCCTCAACTCCGTTCTAAACCGCCCCCCTTTCATCTTGAGGCTGTGCCCCCTAGTCCTACTGATTTTAAGACACCCAACACTTCATATCCACGAGACAATCTGAAATTCCAGTGTTATTAAACATTTGAAATTGGTGGCCAGGTCATGTTAAGCACAGATACAACATATAGGTCTAATACAGATAGGAAATATACAGTAAATGGCAGAACCCTTAAGAGTATTGATAGACAGAGGGATCTGGGTGTACAGGTACACAGGTCACTGAAAGTGGAAATGCAGGTGGAGAAGATAGTCAAGAAGGCATACGGCATGCTTGCCTTCATCGACCAGGGCATTGAGTTTAAAAATTGGCAAGTCATGTTACAGCTTTATAGAACCTTAGTTAGGCTGCACTTTTGTGGTGAATATGGTGTTCAGTTCTGGTCACCACACTACCAGAAGGACGAGGAGGCTTTGGAGGGGGTACAGAAAAGATTTACTAGGATGTTGCCTGGTATGGAGGGCGTTAGCTATGAGGAGAGGTTGGGGAAACTTGGTTTGTTCCCACTGGAATGACGGAGGTTGAGGGGAGACCTGATAGAAGTCTACAAGATTGAGAGGCATGGACAGAGTTGATAGTCAGAAGCTTTTCCCCAAGATGAAAGAGTCAATTACTAGGGAGCACAGGTTTAAGGGGCAAGGGGCAAGGTTTAACAGAGATTTATGGGGCAAGTTCATTTACACAGAGTAGTGGATGCCTGGAACTCACTGCCGGGGGAGACAGTGGAAGTAAATACAATAGTGAGTTTTAAGGGGCATCTGGACAAATACATGAATAGGATGGGAATAGAGGGATATGGTCCCTGGAAGGATAGGGGGTTTTAATTCATTCGGTGCAGGCTTGGAGGGCCGAAGGGCCTGTTCCTGTGCTGTAATTTTCTTTGTTGTTCTTTGAATATCACATCCTGTGCCCTCATTAGTGTACAAGATTATGAGAGACATGAACAGAGTAGATAAGGAACAGCTGTTCCCTCTTGGTTGAAGGCTCAGGCACGAGGGGACACAGGTTCAAGGTGAGAGGCCGGAGGCGTTGGGGGAATGTGAGGAAAAACCTTTTTATCCAGAGGGGGTGATGGTCTGAAAGGTGCTGCCTGGGAGGATGGTGGAGGCGGGATGCCTCACATTCTTTAAAAAGTATCTGGATGAGCACTTGGCACATCACAATGTTGAGGGCTATGGGCCATGTGCTGGTAGATGGGATTAGGTGGGAGGGAGTTCAGGTGTTTCTAATGTGTCAGTGTGGACTCAATGGGCCAAAGGGCCTCTCCGGTACTGCACGGTTCTATAATGAGAGAGAGCGGTCCAGTACTCACTGGAGTAATTCTGGAGTTGTTGTGAAACCACTAATTCTGCCTCCAGTCCAAAGTGATGGTAGCAGTAACTTCAGTTGAGCTGGAATTTCTCATTCGTGTTTTCTCAGACTTTTAATATTTTACTGCAAGACGTCTTTCAGAGAATTAGTGTGTTAATATTTAACTGGCATTAGGTATATATTAATGTAAATCTTTAATATTGTGATGAATTTATTATCCAGTCAATGATTAACTAGTTAACCCACTACCTTGTAATTGGTGCTGTTATTGTGTTGCTTTCTTTCAAGCTCAGAACATTTGATCTTATTTGCAAAGTGATATTGTAATAGTTTTCTGTGATGGAGCATTTTCAGAATGACCTTTTGTAAAACTTTATTGCAGCAATCTGTTGATTGTCAGTTTGTAAATTCCAGTTCATTCTGAATTGAAGTGTTTATTTGATATTTGGGTGGTTTAAAAGTTTAACCCGTTCCTTTAAAGCTTCAAAACAAATATCCCATGAGGTCAGTCAGAGGCTTGTGGGAATTTCTATAGATTGACAGCTATCTGTAATTCCTGAGTTCTCTCCAAGAGCAGGTTATCAGGGGCAGAGAAACTCTCAAAAAGTGATTGTCCTTCAGATACTGTTGGTATTTTGAGATGTAACTGAAATATGCTAAAGCTAAGACTTAAAAAGTGAGGAGGATAACTGGAGGAGGGTCATTTAGCATCCAAAGCCACTCATTCAGGCTATATTTGTGTATACAGTGTTGATTTGATAACGTTTAAATTTAAGTAACAAAGTTTATAGTTACTTTCTGAAATAGAAATGTTCAAGTCAAGGAGTTTCTCTCTGTAGATCCAAGAGATGCTGTAGCCCCACCGTTGGCAGAAGAATGGAATTGCAGTGTGACATGTTTACATGCTGTTAACTCATTCACTGTCATGGAGTAATCAATCTCCATCCACTTCTGCAGGTTCTGGGGGACTCTTACACCCACTGCTCATCTTTGTAACCTCAAGAGGGACATAAGTCACTTCACTGTCACTCTGACAAGTTGGGGCGGAGGGGGTGATGTGTTTTATAAGAGGGAGAGGGGCTCTAGATCAGTCAGTGGAATACTAGAACTCCCTATACTGTGAGTTGATGGTACTGAGTGGTGTTGTGCAGTTTAAGGATCTGGAGCTGGTGGTGCCTATGCCTGGCTCGATGGTGGATCTGAAAATAGAGCTTGCTCGAAACCACAGCCAGGACCATAGAGCAGAATTCAGTGGAAGAAATCAGAGTGCCAGACACAAGCCCAGTGTTAGCTTTCTCTTGGCTACAGATAGTCTCACTTCTAAATTCAAGGTCCACTTCAGAAAGTTGAGCTGTAATCCAGTTGGAGATCTCAGTGTCCTCACAAAGAGCTGCTGTCTTTACGTGAGATGTTAAATTGAGGCCCTGTCTGCCCTTGAGTGGATGTTAAAGATCCCATAAGAATGTTGCAAGAATAGGAGAGGAGTCATGGGAGGTGGGTGCAAAGATTTTGGGACCAGCATTGGTTCCCCTGTTTTCAGTTCCCTAATCCAAAGGTCACATTGTGGCTATTGGCTCATCAGATTTCCGAGAAAGCTCACTCTGAGTGAGAGTCAGACACGGGTCCATTGTGTGCACAAGTTTCCCACTCGGGATCAAACGTATCAACAATTTTACTCTTCACACTCTGTCCCAGACTGAATGACCAGCTCTGTGACTGCTTGGAGCAACGTTGAGAACTCTCTGCAGTGCAGCCTTGTGACCTTTCTCTGGCCATAGGCACCTAGGCTGAGGCTGGGCCTAGTGGATGTTGGAACTAAAGTGTTGGAATTTACCCACCCATCTGTCTGTGAGCAGTGATCTTGTTGAAACTTGACACCAGAGAGGAAGCTGGAAACTGAAATGATTGGGGGTTGGTGGGGGGTGTCTGTATGAGATGCTGCAGCTGTGGGCTCTGTCCTGCATCCTGTCCTGACAGGTAATTAATTATTGAAAGTCCTCCAGACTAGTGTGGTTCCCAGAGTGTGGCAGCAGCCTCCCCCCCACCCCCAATCACATGTGATGTTTTCTACCCCATCCCCCCTCAGCTCCCCTGTGTGAGGTTCTCTCCTCCCTGCTCCCCTATATGAGGTGCTACGCCTTCCCCCTGTCCCTTCCCTCCCTTCCTCCCTCCCTGTGTGAGGTTTGCCAGTGTGTGAGGGGGGCCCTCAGAATTCTCTAGCAGATGTTCAGGATGTTGCTCTGGAGGAAGTTCTCAATCCACAAGGGCACTGAGGCTCTAAGCAGCTTTCTAGCATCTCAGCATTCACTTTTACCCAGCTCACTTTCATTTTCCACCTCTCTGTGCTCCCTTCCTGCTCAGTAGGTTCAAAGGTCAGAGTCCAAATATGTCATAATCCTCATGTACGTTAGCTGTTGCTGATCACAGTCAATGTGGAATATTACTTGTACATTCCCATCCCCCTCCCACGCCAGCATCTTGCTTGGTTCCTGGTGGATACACTTGAACCTTTGACTCTTTTCCCTTGACCTATACCCTTTGAGAGTGACCACTGCCTTTGTTTTCACTATTGCGTGCAGGGTTGCAGAGAGATTCAGCTTGTGCGATTCTAAGAACTGGGGCACAAATGATGGGCTGGACAGCCTCATTCTGCACTGTAACAATTCAGTTTCACATCTCATTTCTGGACTGCCATCAGACCCATTCTTCTCCAAAGGCTATAAAGAGGGTGATCAATGGCTCCTTCAGGGATAGTTTTGAGGGAGGTGAGGAATAGAGAATGGGGAAATGCATCAGCTGTAGGAATGGCTCTTAGATTGTGCACTGGCCTGAGTCAGATAGTAACATGTTGTTCCCTGAGCTCCGTCTCAAAGTTGAATGCCCTCTCCGTATTTGATTAGCTGCAATGTACTTTTTCAAACTCTCCCAAATCTCAATCCCATCCCTATTGCCAACCCTCATCTGTGAAAAATAGAAATATCACTGCTTATTTTACTCTGTGATTGAGAATTAAAATCCATAATTTTCCCTCCTCACAATCTTCTTTCCTTGGATATTCTCTCACTTACTGACTGGCTCCTCAGACTGTTTCCATCTACTTTCATTTTTATTCATCAAGTTAAAGAGAGAGAAATTAGGTGGAGATGCTGAGCCCTGTCCCCCTCCCCCCACCCCGGCCAGGCTCACTGACTTGTTGCCCCTTTCCATGAATGAAGCTACTTTTTGCTGTAGTTTGGGATTTGCAGGGACTTTCCAGATGGATCTGCTTCTGCCTCAGACTCTTATCTGCTCATTAACTGCTGCTTATTGGACCTTTCAACATTCAAAATGTTTGATAACAGACGAGGTTTCAAAATGTGACGTGGAGTCAGGAACTGATCAAAGACAGTAATAATTTTATATAAAATAAAATCTTTCAAGTTCTGAGTTGAGTGAGCCTAGAGCTTTCTAATGAACTGCCCCTGAATTCAGGGCAAGTACAGAGTTCCAGCCAGAGGGAGGGTGATGGGGAAGGGAGCCAGCCTTGTGAATATCTGTTGGTTGTGAGTCAGTCCAGCCAATATTCAAATGAGTGTAATAACAATTTAAAAACCCTCTGCGTTATCTCTTTCTCTGGAACCTGAGTCTAGGCTTTTGTGATTTACTGATAGCAGGAAATGATGTCAGATTGGAAGCTGCAAAATGACAGATTTTGCTGAATTTAAAAAGAGGAATTTTGGGAGTGAGAAAGCTCATTTTCATAGTCATAGAATCATAGAAAATCATAGAAACCCTACAGTATAGAAAGAGGCCATTTGGCCCATCAAGTCTGCACCACCCACAATCCCACCCAGGTCCTACCCCCATATCCCTACTAATCCTTCGAACCTACGCATCCCTGGACACTAAGGGGCAATTTTAGCACAGCCAATCAACCTAACCCGCATATCTTTGGACTGTGGGAGGAAACAGGAGCACCTGGAGGAAACCCATTTTGGGTTTGAGTTTATCCAGTTAGCAGCTCTGAAGATTACCCAGAACGTAGACTTGCTCCCCAGGTTTCTATGTAATTTTAATTGGTGTTTAATGGTCAAATGGATTAGTGGGAGAGGGGAGTGAGATGAGGGGTGGGGTGGGAGACAGTAGAAATGGGAGAAATTGGTGGGAGGGGGAAAATTTGGTGGTTTCTGGCGCCATCCAGTGGACAGAGATTTCTGATCAGATCCTTTCCTGAAATTGTTTTAAACCTTAATCCCTGATATCGTGGCAATTTTTAGAACATAAGAAATAGGAGCAGGAGTAGGCCATCTAGCCCCTCGAGCCTGCCCCGCCATTCAATAAGATCATGGCTGATCTGTCATGTCTCAGTTCCACATTCCCGCCCTCTCCCCATAACCCTTAATCCCCTAGCCTATAAGAATTTTTGATGAAAGGTTACTGATTTGAAACGTTTATCTCTGTTTCTCTCTCCACCAATGTGTCTAATTGGCTGAATACTTCCAGTATTTTCTGGGTAATGGAAATTCTGACTAAAAACAGAAAACTCTTGAAGCATACAAAGTTTTTGTGATTCATTTTACTCGGAACTTCCCCACTCCCAATGTCAGGCTTACTGGTCTATGATTCCCTGTTTTCTCTTTATCTTTCTTTTTAAATAGAAGTATTAGCCTAACACCAGTCATTGGGAAAGTGCTAGAATCACTTATTAAGAACTTTATAGCAGAATCTTTAGAAAGTTACAGTGTGACCACACTGAACCAACATGGCTTTTTAAAAGTGGAATCTTATTTAATTAATCTTTTTGATGAAGTAACATTTAAGGTGGATAAAGGGGAATCTGTAAATGTATTTGTACATGGATTTTCAAAACGCTTACTGTGCCACATCAAAGGTTACCACTCAGATGAGAACTCATGATGTGGGGGGAGAGAGGAGAGATGGAGTGGGCAAGTTGACATGGATAAATGATTGATTAGCTATTAGGAAGCAGAGATAAATGGGTATTTTTCATGTTGGCAAGCTGTACCTCAAGTGCCACAGGGATCAGTTCTAGGTCCTCAACTATTTACAATTTATGTCAAACATTTGGATGAAGAGAGCAAGTGTATGGTAGCTAAATTTGCCCTGATACCAAATTGTCAAGAGAAGGCAGAGAACCTGAAAAGGGATTTAGACAGGTGAAGTGGGTGAGCAAAAATTTGGCAAATGGAGCATAATGCAGACAAATGTGAACTTGTCCATTTTGGCAGGAAGAATAGAAAAACAACATACTGTTGAAATGGGGAGAGGTTACAGAACTGGGTAGTTCAGAGGGATCTGGATGTCCTGATATAGGAATAACAAAATGAGTATGCGGGTAACAGCAAATGATTAGGAAGGCAAGTGGCATTTTAGCAATTATTGCAAAAGGAACATAATATATAATTAGCAAAGCTTTACTGCAGTTCTACAGGGCCTTGGTGAGACCACATCTAGTGTACTGTGCACAGTTTTAATCTCCTTATTTGAAAGATATACAATTGCTTTAGAAGTAGTTCAGAGAAGGTTCACTTGCCTCATTCCTGGGATGAAGGGCTTTTATTTTATGAAGTGAGCTTAAACAAGCAGGGCCTATATCCATTGGAGTTTAAAAGGATCATATTGAAGCATATAACATCCTGAGGTGATTTGATAGGATGATACAAGGAGGATGTTTCCTCTTGTGGGGGAAGCTAGAACTTGGACATTTAAGAATAAGAGGTCTCCTTTTTAGAGATGAGAATTTTTTTCTCTGAAAGTCATTAGGATGTGAAATTTTGTTCTCCAGAAGATAGTGGAGATGTCATTTAATTTGCTAAAGCTGAGTTAGACAGATTTTTGTTGGAACGGAAGTCATGGGTTATGGGGTGCGGACAGGAAATTGGAAGTGAGAACTTAAGAAGTAGGAGTAGGCCATCCAGCCCTTCGAGCCTGCCCCGCCATTCAGTAAAATCATGGCTGATCTGAAGTGGATCAGTTCCACTTTCCCGCTTTCTCCCCATCACCCTTAATTCCCTTGTCTGTCAGAAATCTATCTACCCGAGACTTAAATATATTTAGCGAGGCAGCCTCCACCACTTCAATGGGCAGAGAATTCCAGAGATTCACCACCCTTTGAGTGAAGAAGTTCCTCCTCAACTCTGTTCTAAACTGCGCCCCACCCCCCTTATTTTGAGGCTGTGCCCTCTAGTTCTGCTATCCTTTCTGAGTGGGAAGAATCTCTCTACCTCTACCTGATCTATCCCTTTCATTATCTCATACGTCTCTATGTCCACAAGCAGATCAGTCATGATCTTATTGAATAGTGGAGCAGGCTTGGCCTCCTCCTGCTCCTCAGTCCTTAACCATTGCCTCTCTTTCATTACCAATGCACAATGACAGCAGTGTGTACCACCTACCAAGTAGACTGCAAGAACAGGTTGCAGAGCTGGGCCGAGAGGTGGCGGATGGAATTTAATGCGGAGAAGTGTGAGGTAATTCACTTTGGTAGGAATAACAGATGTGTCGAGTATAGGGCTAACGTGAGGACTCTGAATAGTGTGGATGAACAGAGGGATGTAGGTGTATGTGTACGTAGATCCCTGAAAGTTGGGAATCAAGTAGATAAGGTTGTTAAGAAGGCATATGGTGTCTTGGCGTTTATTGGTAGGGGGATTGAATTTAGGAGTCGCAGCGTCATATTGCAACTGTACACAACTCTGGTGCGGCCGCACTTGGAGTATTGTGTGCAGTTCTGGTCCCCACATTATAGGAAGGATGTGGAGGCTTTGGAGAGGGTGCAGAGGAGGTTTACCAGGATGTTGCCTGGTATGGAGGGGAGGTCCTATGAGGAGAGACTGAGGGATTTGAGGTTGTTTTCACTAGAAAGAAGGCAGCTAAGAGGGGATCTTATTGAAACATATAAGATGATTAGAGGTTTAGATAGGGTGGATAGTGATAGCCTTTTTCCTCGGATGGAGAAAGCTAGCATGAGGGGGCATGGCTTTAAATTAAGGGGGGGTAGTTATAGGACGGATGTCGGGGTAGGTTCTTTACCCAGAGGGTGGTGAGGGATTGGAATGCCCTGCCTGCAAGAGTTGTAAATGCGCCTAGTTTGGGGGCGTTTAAGAGATCCGTTTTATGGATGAAAAGGGATTGGTTTAGGTTAGAGGGTCATTGTTTTTTAACTGGTCGGTGCAACATCGTGGGCCGAAGGGCCTGCTCTGCACTGTATTGTTCTATGTTCTAACTCAGCATCTTCCAAACCCTCTAACACCTTGTGGACAAGAGCGGCAGAAACCCGAGAGCACCACCACTTGCTAGTTCCCCTCCAAGTCACTCTCATCCCGACTTGGAAGTATATCACTGTTCCTTAACAGTCCCAGGTCAAAATCTTGGAACTCCCTCCCTAAGAGCACTGTGGATGTACCTACACTACATGGACTGCAGTGGTTCAAGAAGGCACCTCATCACCAAGATAATATGTTGGCACAGTGGTTAGCACTGCTGCCTCACAGGTCCCAGTTCGATTCCAGCCTTCGGTGACTATCTGTGTGGAGTTTTCACGTTCTCCCCGTGTTTGCATGGGTTTCCTCCCACTGTCCAAAGATGTGTAGGTTCAGTGGATTGGTGATGGTTGTGTGGGGTGACGGGGATAGGGTGAGGGAGAGGACCTGGGTAAGATACTCTGTCAGAGAGTTGGTGCTGACTTGATGGGCCAAATGGCCTATTTCTGCACTGTAGGGATTTTATGAACTTGTTGGGGACAGTTAGGGATGGGCAATAAATGCTGATGTAGCCAGTGACATCCACATCCTATGAAAGAATAAGCAGAATAATATTTTTCTCTGTCCACCCGTTTTCCCAGGATGTGAAGATTATCCGTTCCCTGATCCTGGGGGAGTTGGAACGGGGTCAGAAACAGTTCCAGGGTTTGTGCTTCGTTACCAGGCTCCACAAGAATGAAATTATTCCGAGTGAATCAATGGCCAAGCTGCGACAGGTGAGGTGGAATTACCAGAAACTACAGCTCCCTGAAACTTCCTTCCTGTTTCCTCTTCCTCTGTCTCCTCTCTGAACTGCTCCAATTGGTAGCTATGAGTGTAATGTTTTGTATCACTCTAACAACAACTTGTATTTATATAGCATCTTTAACATAATCATCCCAAGGTGCTTCACAGGAGCATTATCAATCAGGATTAGACGTCAAGCCACAGGCCAGAATAGGGCAGATAGCCAATCACTTGGTCAAAGATGTGATTAGGGTGCATCTTAAAGGACAAGAGCTAGATTAGGAAGCTTAGCAGAGATCTGGGTGTGGACAGATGAAGGTACAGCCTTTACTGGTAGAGCCATTAAAATTTGGGAATGTTCAAGAGACTGGAATTAGAGGAGTTCAGAAATGTGAGGTTGGAGGAGATTAGAGAGAGAGAGAGAGAGGATTAGAAACAAGGATGAGAGTTATAAAATCATGATGTTGTCTGACTAGGAGCCGATGTCGGTCAGCACAAGGGTGATCAGGGAATGGGATTTGTTGTGAGTTACGACACCGGCAGCAGAGTTGTTAATTCTGGAAGGTTCAGAGGGTGGAATACGGGAGAACAGCCAGGAGTCCATTAGAATAAGACTGTAGCAATGGTTCTCAAACTTTGTTTGAAGAACCTCATTTTGAATGGTTTGGTAATCACAGACCCCCATCTAAATCATTCTCTAAAACACTCACACAGAAGGTGCTGCATGTAAGAAGTATTTATTTATAGTTATCAGTAAGATGATTGTGCCTGCTTCTCATTGCAGTGCCTTTCCATCTTTGTTGGGAGCAGAGATGATGCAGAAATGGAGAAAGCGCTCTGGGAACAAGGAAGGAGCAGAAGGAATGACTGTGAGAGCAGGAACAGAGAGTGCTCGAGGAATTTCACCTTTTGAATCTGAGATCATTCTAACCTCACCTGTCCATGTCTTCTTGCCCCAGTCCCCTGCTCCGGCTGATTTACACTGGCTCCCAACCAATGTCCTGATTTTAGAATTCTCATCCTTCCCTATCTCTAGAATCTCTTCCAGCCTCCGAGATCTCGGCGCTCATCTCATTCTGGCCCCTTGAGAAGTCCTGATTTTTGGTCACCCTTTCAGTTGCCTGAATGGCAACCTCCACATCTTCACCTTTCTACCCTGCTTTCCCCCTTAAGATCCTTCATATACCCTATTTCTTTTACCAAGCTTTTGGTTATTTTATAAACTTGGTGTTACATTTTGTTATGTGCTGCACCTGTGAAGCACCTTGGGATGCTTTGTTCCATTAAAGGTGCTTTATAAATATACATTATCGAAATAGGATTAGGTGTAAACAGTGGTTTAGAGTTGGTGTGCTGAATGACCTGTTTCTGGGATATGACATTTGATTCTCTTTCTTTAGTTGCTGCACTGTTTAAGTTTTGGTTCTGAAGCATGGCTTTGTTGTGTCACCGCCCCCCCCCCCCCACCACTCCCTCCCCGCCCCCCCCCCCCCCACCACTCCCTCCCCGCGCGCCCCCCCCCCCCCCCGCCAACTCCCTCCCGAAGCGTGTGCGACCTTCCCAGTGCTGAATATTTTCTTTCTCTCTCTCTCTCTCCATATAGAAGAATCCAAGGACTGTGCGTGTGGCTGAGGAACAGCGAGCTCCAGAACACCTATACATGGATGTGGCAGTGAACTACAGCAGAGCTAACCCCCTGAGTGTTCACATTAACAATTTATGTGCAGAGGCCATGGATGCTGTCTATGCAAGAGAGAGCGATGTGAAACATTGGATGGAGAAAGGTTTGTGAATGAGAGCCACGCAGACTCTTTCTGTTACTTTATGATTCACTTGTAATTTATTCTGTTGACCTGCTATTAGTACTCTTCACCAACAATCAATCTCAGTTTTATAATTTCTAGTTGACCTCCAGCACTGCTGCCTCTGGCCGTGGGTCACTGTCTGTGTGAAGTTTGCATGTTCTCCCCATGTCTGCATGGGTTTCCTCAGGGTGCTTCAGTTTCCTCCCACGCCCCAAAGATGTGCAGGTCAAGTGAATTGCCCATGATTAATGCACAGGGTTAGAGGGATAGGGCCTAGGTAGAATGCTCTTTCAGAGAGTTCGTGCTGACTGGATGGACCGAGTGGCCTCCTTCTAGATATTATCTGGATTCCATGACCTATTTCCAACTCCGTGTGAAGTGCCTGCTAACTAACATCACTCCTGAAAGGCTAGCTCTGATTTTAAAGTTATTTCTCCTGGTTCTGGACTTTCGCCACCAGAGAAAATAGTTCACTTTTTCAATGCTATCAAATCCTTTAACTACTTTAAACACATCAATTAGATAAATCTTCTATACTTGAGCAAATAAATGCCTAGTCAATGAAAACTGTCTTCATAATGTAACCCTTTTAGCCCTCGGAATACTCAGTCACTGCACCACCTCCAAAGTCAGAATGTTTCACGTGGTTTGATGCTGAGAACTGGACTCCCGATGGGGCTGAAACAGAATTTTATATCATTGTAACATAAATCCACGCAAATGATCTCCAGCTCACTTACAGATATTCTACCCAGAGAGAGAGACTATCTCATAGACTACAATACAGAAGGAGGCCATTCGGCCTTCAAACCTGCACCGACAAAGATCTCACCCAGGCCCTATCCCTATAACCCACTTATCCCTGCTTATCCCCCTGATACTAATGGACAAATTAGTATGGCCAATCCACCTAATTCACACATCTTTTGGGCTGTGGGAGGAAACCTACGCAGACACAGGGAGAACATGCAAACTCCACACAGACAGTGACCCAAGCCCAGAATGGACGCCAAGTCTCTGGCGCTGTGAGGCAGCAGTGCTAACCACTGTGCCACCATGTTGCCCTATCTCATTCACAATTCCCAGCCTCAAAATAAGGGGAAGTCAATTTAGAACAGAGTTGAGGAGCAACTTCTTCTCCCAGAGGGTAGTGAATCTTTGGAATTCTCTGCCCGTTGAAGCAGTGGAGGCTACCTCGTTAAATGTGTTTAAGTCACAGATAGATAGATAGATTTTTGACCAGTAAGGGAATTAAGAGTTATGGGGAGCAGGCGGGTGAGTGGAACTGAACCACTATCAGATCAGCCATGATCTTATTGAATGGTGGCGCAGGCTTGAGGGACCAGATGGCCTACTCCTGCTCCTAGTTCTTATGTTCTTATGTAGGCCATTCAGTTTAACCACTCCTTGCTGACCTTTACCCTCCACATGAACAAAAATAGCTCCAGTGACGTATCCCAGGTTCCGCCATCCCTTAAGCCCCTTCTCCTTCATTCTCTTTCTCTAACCTCATGTAGAATGTCAGTACTGGAGTCATTTTAACCTGGCCCTCACAGCAGGAAGCTGGCTGCTGTATTGGAGCAACTGATTGACAGTGACCTTTAGCCTCTGAATAAGGTCAGTGAGATGAATAATAATTGGGGAGGGGGGGGTCTTTGGGGTATTAAAGGTGGGGAAGTGGATGTGAAGTGGGATTGTCCATTCGATAGTTGATCCCAAGTTGACCTGTTACTCCTTCGATTCTCCATAGGTATTGAGGCTTCAATCTTTGAAATAATGCCAGTTTCAGAAGATGTGCCACGGTGTCGAGTGAGTCTGGATCGGTGGAAAGGCTGTATCTGCCGCTATGCACTGTGTATTGAGTGGTACCCCTGCTTCCTGAAATACTGTCGCACAAAAGGCCCAACAGGCAAGACCAGCTCCTACAAGTGTGGCATCAAAAGCTGCCAGAAATGCTCTCAGTTCGACTTCTATGTCCCACAGAAACAGCTGTGCCTGTGGGATGAGGACATGTAGCTCTCTCCCACCTCCTCTACCCAGTGCTGATGAGGGGGTGGGAGGGGGGAATGTGATTGGAGGCCCATATCCATTGTGTGAAAAATGGATATTGCAGTATCCAAGTTCATAGACCAAGCTTGGGAGGGAATGGGTCTGAGAATGGGATGGACTAGCTCCTTGCTGATACAGAATTAGATTAACATTCAGTGCAAGAATCCTGGTGTCTGCTCAGTCATTCTAGGTGGGGAGGTCACTGGTTTTAACAGGGTTACCAGGCCAGTGTTTCAAGACTTGATCTGGTGTTAGGCCTATGAATCTCTCTCGCTGTCTCTCGCTGTCTCTCCTGTATGGACCAAGGGTGGTTTCAGGAACTCTGGGAACTTCAGAGAACCTGAATAGTTTCACTTGCTGCTTTGTGAAGTACAGGGGGTCTCAACATTTCACACTATCTCCCCATTGGGAATTCTTACTGTCTATATGGGATTGTCTGGTTACCTTTTGGAAATTTAGAGGATTAATTAATATTGCATTCTCACTAATCTGATCCTCTAGAAATATATTTCAATTATTCCAATGTCCTGTTTTCTAAGAATTTGATGAATGGAATGAATTTGAATTTAAACCTGTTTGGGTCCCTCATTAATCTTCAAAGCTAATTTCTGTTGAATATATTCCTGTTTGGTGAGCTAGTTAGATATTGCCTTGGACAATGGGGAGGTGGGTGGAGGCAGTGACTGGAGTCACCAACCAACGAATTCAATCCGAGCCTGGAAAAACTTCATTCCGTTGGATGGCTCATCCGAGGCATGTTTCATCAGAATCTTGTCTTTCAGATGTAGACAATCGGTGATCATCTTGGATCCTAATTCTTTATCTATGGAGATGCTAGGATGTCAGATTACCTAATGTTGCTGTTTGATCATTATCTTCTGTGTGTTGGCAGTCATTTTGACTCACGCGCTGATCCCGGATTTGTCCTTATTTTGTGTCGATTAATCTCAGAAGCTCGTGGCAGATGATCTGGTAAAGTCCTAATCTCAGTGATTGTTTTCTGTTTAGGATTATTCATTGGTGTGAAGGAAATGCAGGAAATTACTGCAGTTAACTATCCTGTTGTCTATTAATCTCCAGAGTAGAGTGGGCTGTAGGACACAGTGGTAAATCGATAGATTCTTGTCTCTTGCCTGAGCTGTACCAGCTGGCCACTGTTGGATTTCCCTAAATGTATAAAATATTGTGCAGCTTTGGGAACCTGGCTATGATTGGCCTGTCAATCTTTAACTGTGCTGAATCTTTGTCTGAAATAATGGTATTTATAATTTCACCAAATATTTTAATTCACCTTTAGTTTCTTTGTTGTAATTTAACCTAAAGATTCATATAGTTCCAGTTCTTTGCACCTTCTGTATTTGCCACAAAGAGAAAGATTTTGTGTTCCGTTTACATGGTGTTTGTGAAACATCCGTCCTGTGAAACTCTTGTTAAGCAGAATTTCCTGAGGTTGAAGAATAAGGTCTCATTTACAGATGTTGTGTCCAGCAGTTAGAATCCTTTCGAATTTCAGTTTGAACAGCTGAATTTATTCATCACATAAAGGAAGTCGGAGGGATAGTTCGAAGGAAAGAGTTTTATTATTGTCATAGTATTGATTGTTCTTACCAGTGTGTTCCTTGAGAAATTTTTTTATAAAATAGAAACTTGAATGAGATTGAGTAACCAAAGATCCAGTTCCTTTCAAATCAATATTAATCTTTCCCAAGATGTGTGGGTTACAGAATGCAGAGTATGTAAGAGACGTTGCGAGTTGTATACATCCTCTTCAATAACCTCCCAGCTTAGAATTCTTTCACCAAAAGTGAAAGGAGTATCAGATTGCAAATCAATTTCCAGTTCTGTTTTCAGTAACTGAGCAGAACAGAACATTTTATTATTTGAGAATTGATGCCTTGGCTATACTCAACTTTTAAACATTTTACATGATATACTTTGAGGTTGTGCACAATACAGGAATATGTTCTATTGTAAGTGGCTCCAGGTTTCCATACTTTGTTAGATCTGGGTCTTGTCAGACTTCTTACTCCTCTAGTTATTGACATTGGATTGGAACATGGTGCGATCTGGAATCACCCAGTGCCCTGAGTGGGAGTGTTAACTGATAATGCAATGCCATATTCATAGTCATGGTGTTCACAGTTCTTGAGCCATCAATGGGTCACAGCCTGGGAGGGAGGGAGTGTTTTTTGAGTCCAAACTGACAGATCACAGTTAAATCTGTGGGTCCCAGGTGATGGTTCTTCAATTCCTGTTCCTCACCTGTAGTTCAGAATGTGGGTTTGGATTTCTCTTATTGCTTTATTGAGACCTTCTCCTGGTCTCCAATGTCTGTGGCCACTAATACTTTGCAAAAACCTTTATACTGGGCAGTGCTTCTCAAAGATTCTGGATTATTGACAGTAGCAACTCCCTCCATTTGAGACATTTACAAATACTGATTAACATGATTCACAGTTTCCAAGATTAGTTTGTGTTCAGATGATCACCACTTCTCACGTGTTTGGGTTTGAGAAGTTGAGCCAATGATGTGACTGAGAACAGATAACAGTTAATGTCTGTTTAATTCCGAGGGTCATAGCGTGAGTAAGGCTTTGGAAGGTGCCATTGTGTTAGTGGCAATGTTTTGACATGTTGAAGAAGTGCTCATTTGGTACTGGAGAATGATTAGAGGTACCATGGTTGTGGAGGAATGTTTTGGGGTTAATGACAATGGGGGAAATGTTTCAGGGTGAAACAGCAGTGGCAATGCCTTCACCCCAATAACTGCACAGAATCTCACAAAGTGCCTTCATGCCCTGTTCAGTGTTTCAGAAATGTCCTAACAAACAAAATTATTTTTGTATTATGATGTATAAAAATAAAAGATTGCTTTATTTCTGAAAAAAATAACTGTTCATATCTAATAATTTATCAGGCTCAATAATAATAAATTCTTACACAGGTGATGCCTGTTTCTTTGTCACAGATTTTAAGTCTGTGTGAACTCTCATTTCTGTTTCTATTCAGAGAATTAATTGATTCTTGATTGTTAGATTGATCTGAATATCAGGAGGGAGAGGCAGAGGAATAAGAAGGGTTGAGGGAGAAGGTGCAAATGGTTACAGCAGAATGACAGAAGGGGAGAGAATCTGACAAAAAAAATCAAGGTTTTATGGCACAAAAAGGGGAAAAGCTCCATGAGCAGATCAGCTGATTACAGAGAACATTAAACTGAACCTGCAGAATTAGGGATAGAGAATGAAAATTTTCAATCCAATGTGTTGGGAATAAGGATCCAATGTAGGTAGGTCAGTGAGATTTGAAGTTAGTAGGCTTTTGGGGAGAGACTGTCAGCTGGAAAAATCTATTTAAAGAGACTTAGTAATTGATGAGAAATAAGGATGTAAGAAATAGAAGCTATAGAGACCATTCGTCCCTTTGAGTCTGTTGAGATAGGTGATAAGCTTCAACTATTTACAATTTCTATTAATGACTCGGATGAAAGGGCCTGAAAGTGTGATTGCTAAATTTGCTGATTATACAAAGGTAGGAATAAAAATAAGTTGTGAAGAGGACAGAAGGATTCTGCAAAGGGATACATGTGTTAAGTGAATGGGAAGAAAAATGATAGGCAGTGTATAATGTGGCAAAATGTGAACTTGTCCACTTTGGCAGGAAGAATTAAAAAGTATTATTATTTAAGTAGATTTCAGAACACAGTGGGATGTGGGTATTCTGGCATGTGAATCCAGGGAAGTATCAGTAAGTGATTAAGAAGTCAAATGGAACGTTATTGTTTATTGCAAGGGAATGCAATATAAAAGGGATACTTTGCCACAATTATGCAGGGCGTTGATGAGAACAAATTGAGAAATCCGTGTATAGATTTGATCCCTTTATTTAAGAAAGGATATAAGTGCATTAGCAGCAGTTCAGAGAAAGATTACTCAACTGATTCCTGGGATGGGATGGGCTTATCTTACAAGGAAAGGTTGAATAGGTGCAGCCTGTATGCACTGGAGTTTAGAAGAATGAGAGGTGATCTTCTTGAAATATAAGATTTTGAGGGGGTGACAGGGTAGATGATGAAAGGATGTTCCCCGTGTGGGAAAGACTATAACCAGGAGATAGAGTTTAGAAAAAAGGTCTCCCTTTTAAGATGGAGATGAGAAAAATGTTTTTCTCTGTGGGTTGTGAATCTTTGGAACTCTCTCCCCAACAGAATGTTGGAGTCAGGGTCAATGAATATTTTAAAGGCTAACAAGGGAGTTAAAAGTTATAGATGGGCAGAATGTGGGAGTTGTGGTCACCGTCAGATCAGCTGTGATCTTATTAAATGGTGGAGCAGACTTGAGGGGCTGAATGGCCTACTCCTCTCCCTAATTTGGGGAGGCGATGGCCTAGTGATATTATTGCTATTAATCCAAAAACTCAGTTAATGTTCTGGGGACCTGGATTCGAATCCTGCCATGGCAGCTGATGGAATTTGAACTCAATAAAAAAAATCTGGAATTAAGAATTTACTAATGACCACGAAACCATTGTCGATTGTTGGAAAAACCCATCTGTTTCACTAATGTCCTTTGGGGAAGGAAATCTGCCATCCTTACCCGGTCTGACCTACATGTGACTCCAGATCCACAGCAATGTGGTTGACTCTCAACTGCCCTCGGGTAACTAGGGATGGGCAATAAATGCTCCCAGCCAGTGAACTGTGAGTTCATATGTCAACACAATTATGGCTCATCTACCCTCATTTTCTGCCATTTCCCAATATCCTTGATACCCCAGTTACCCATTGTGTACACACACTGTACACCAATACCCCATTGCATATAGGTGCTGTATCCCACTGTGTACATGCTGCATCCTAATACCCCACTGTGTACTCACACTACCCCAATATCCACTCTGTGGATATCTGTGGATAGCACGAGGGGGCATGGCTTTAAATTAAGGGGGGGTAGCTACAGGACGGATGTCAGGGGTAGGTTCTTTACCCAGCGGGTGGTGAGGGATTGGAATGCCCTGCCTGCTGCGGTTGTAAATGCGTCTAGTTTGGGGGCGTTTAAGAGATCTCTGGATAGGTTTATGGACGAAAAGGGATTGGTATAGGCTAGTGGGTCATTGTTTTTGTAGCTGGTCGGCGCAACATCGTGGGCCGAAGGGCCTGTTCTGCGCTGTAATGTTCTATGTTCTATGTTCTATTTGGACTGTACCTCACTGTGTATTTGCATTGCATCCCAATAGCCCATTGTGTACACAACCAGTTAACCCCAGAAAGGTTCTAATATCAAACCCTGTTCCATGATCATCAGTCAATTGTGGACAGATTTATTAAGCGTGGAACAATGGGTCTCAGCACTGAGGCAGTGAGTACAGAAAATATCAGCTGTTCTCTTTCAAGCTTAAAGGAGCAATATTATTTCATGGACACATTACAAAGACTACTGCCCTTTGTCCTTTGTGACTTTGGTGACTTCTGAAATGTGACTGGAGTTGAATTGAACCATACATTCAATGGGTTGACTCTTAGTTACAGTGGTGATTGTGGCAATTGGGGATTGCAGTGGCACAGTGGTATTGTCACTGGACTCCCAATCCAGAGACCCAGGGTAATGCTCTGGAGACCATGAAACCATTGTCAATTGCCATTAAAATTCACTAATGTGCCCTTTAGGACAGCAGACTTTCTTTCCTAATGTGGTCTGGCCTACATGTGACTCCAGATCCAAAGCAATGCTTGACTCTCACATGCACTGGACGACAGTTAGGGATGGGCAATAAATGCTGGCCCAGTTAGCAATACCCGCATCCTATAAATGAATTTTAAAAATTCCTTTAATAACTTCTTGGAGTTCCTCACCTTCATCAGATCTTTGGTTCCCCACTATTTCTCAAATATTTTTAAAATCCCTGACTGTAGAGACAGAGCTGGAGTATTTGTTTCATGTGTCTGTCATTCCTTACTTCCCTTAATATTTCATGCCTCTGCCTAGAATGGACCCATGTTGACCCTTACTAATCTCTTTTTTCATACTTGTAGAAGCTTTCACAATTTATGTGTGTTGCTGCTCACTTTTTTTGTTTCGGTCTTCACGGAGGAGGACGTGAATAATTTGCCGGGTGTTAGAGATGGAAAGGTGGTAGGACTGGAAGGTCTCAATGACATTACTGTTACTAGAGAGGTGGTGCTCGACAGACTGGAGGGGCTGATTGTGGACAAGTCCCCAGGACCGGATGGAATGCATCCGAGGGTTCTGAAAGAAATGGCGGAGGTGATAGTGGATGCTTTGGTGGTTATTTTCCAGACGTCGCTGGATTCCGGGGAAGTGCCGGAAGATTGGAAAGCGGCTAATGTTACGCCGTTGTTTAAGAAGGGTGCCAGGCAAAAGGCGGGGAATTATAGGCCGGTTAGTTTAACGTCTGTTGTAGGTAAAATGTTAGAACCCGTCATCAAGGAGGAAATAGCGAGGCATCTTGAGGGGAATTGCTTGATAGAGCAGACGCAGCACGGTTTCGTTAAGGGGAAGTCGTGTCTGACAAATTTACTGGAGTTCTATGAGGATGTGTCTAGGGCAGTGGATAGAGGAGAGCCGGTGGATGTGGTGTTTCTTGATTTTCAGAAGGCGTTTGACAAGGTACCTCACAAGAGGTTATTGCGGAAGGTCAGGGGGCATGGAGTTGGGGGTAGGGTGTTAGCGTGGATAGAGGACTGGTTGTCAAATAGGAGGCAGAGAGTGGGGGTCAATGGGTGCTATTCGGATTGGCGGTTGGTGACTAGTGGAGTGCCTCGGGTCGGTGCTGGGGCCTCAGCTATTTACCATTTATATAGATGATCTGGAGGAGGGAACCGAGTGTATGGTGTCGAAATTTGCTGATGACACCAAGATTGGTGGAATGGCAAATTGCGCGGAGGGTGTGGAGAGTCTGCAGAAGGATCTAGATAGGCTGGGCAAATGGGCCAGGAACTGGCAAATGGAATTTAATGTTGGCAAGTGCGAGGTGGTCCACTTTGGTAGGAATAATGGTAGGAAGGACTATTACTTACATGGCGAAAAACTGCAGCAGGCGACGGTGCAGAGGGACCTCGGGGTCCTTGTGCACGAGTCGCAAAAACCCAGCTTGCAGGTGCAGCAGGTGGTCAGGAAGGCGAATGGGATGCTGGCCTTCATAGCGAGGGGGATTGAATATAAAAGTAGGGAGGTCTTGCTGCGGCTATATAGGGCATTGGTGAGGCTGCAGCTAGAGTACTGTGTGCAGTTTTGGTCGCCGTACTTACGCAAGGATATTTTGGCCTTGGAGGGAGTGCAGAGGAGGTTTACTAGGCTGATGCCGGAGTTGAGGGGGTTGAGCTATGAGGAGAGGCTGAATAAACTAGGCTTGTACTCGTTAGAGTTTAGAAGAATGAGGGGAGGTCTCATTGAGACGTATAAGATGATGAATGGGATGGATAGGATAGAGGTGGAGAGACTCTTCCCGCTCAGAAAGGACAGTAGGACTAGGGGGCACAGCCTCAAGATAAAGGGGGGGCAGTTTAGAACGGAGTTGAGGAAGAACTTCTTCACTGAAAGGGTGGTGAATCTCTGGAATTCTCTGCCCGTTGAAGTGGTGGAGGCTGCCTCGCTAAATATTTTTAAGACGCGGGTTGATGGGTTTTTGATAAGAGAGGGGATTAAGGGTTATGGGGAGAGGGCGGGAATGTGGAACTGAGCCACGACAGATCAGCCATGATCTTATTGAATGGCGGGGCAGGCTCGAAGGGCCAGATGGCCTACTCCTGCTCCTATTTCTTATGTTCTTATGTTCACTTTATTTTACTCTCTATCAATGTCATGTATTTAGAAACATAGAACATTACAGCACAGTACAGGCCCTTCGGCTGTCGATGTTGTGCCGAGCTACATCTAAAACCAAGATCAAGCTATCCCACTCCCTATCATTCTGGAGTGCTCCATGTGCCTATCCAATAACCACTTGAAAGTTCCTAAAGTGTCTGACTCCACTATCACAGCAGGCAGGCCATTCCACACCCCAACCACTCTCTGAGTAAAGAATCTACCTCGGACATCCCTCCTATATCTCCCACCATGAACCTTATAGTTTTGCCCCCTAGTAATAGCTACATCCACCCAAGGAAATAGTCTCTGCACGTCCACTCTATCTATCCCCCTCATCATCTTATAAACCTCTTAAGTTGCCTCTCATCCTCCTCCGCTCTAAAGAGAAAAGCCCCAGCTCCTTCAGCCTTTCCTCATAAGACCTACCCTCCAATCCAGGCAGCATCCTGGTAAATCTCCTCTGCACTCTCTCCAATGCTTCCACATCCTCCTTATAGTGAGGTGAACAGAACTGCACACAATATTCCAAATGTGGCCTCACCAAGCTCCTGTACAGTTGCAGCATAACCCTACGGCTCTTAAACTCAAACCCCCTGTTAATAAACGCTAACACACTATAAGCCTTCTTCACGGCTCTATCCACTTGAGTGGTAACCTTCAGAGATCTGTGGATATGAACCCCAAGATCTCTCTGTTCCTCCACATTCCTCACAATCCTGCCGTTGACCCTGTAAACTGCATTCAAGTTTGTCCTACCAAAATGAATCACCTCGCACTTATCAGGGTTAAACTCCATCTGCCACTTTTCAGCCCAGCTCTGCATCCTATCAATGTCTCTTTGCAGCCTACAAGAGCCCTCCACCTCATCCACTACTCCACCAATCTTGGTGTCATCAGTAAATTTACTAACCCACCCTTCAGCCCCCTCTTCCAAGTCATTGATAAAAATCACAAATAGCAGAGGACCCAGCACTGATCCTTGTGGTTACTGCGCTGGTAACTGGCCTCCAGTCTGAAAATTTTCCCTCCACCAGCACCCTCTGTCTATGAGACAGCCAGTTACTTATCCAATCGGCCAAATTTCCTTCTATCCCATTTGTTCTGGGGTTATGTTGAGTTTGGCGTGTGGTGGGCTTACATTCAGCTTGGGTGAAGAGTCGGTGAAGAGAGTTTGGCATGTCAGCTGCTCGTTCCAAGGAAATTGGGACTCATCCATGGCCTGATGTCAGACAGATGAAGTGGAATCTTCCCCTCTTGCCCATTACGAGTAGGGTTGGAAAATTGGACGAGGCCAAAAATCGGAAACCTGTTAGCAAGAAAACAATTTGGCACTTTCTCCTCACCAGTTCCATGATGGCAGATGGTTAGTTGGGTTTCCTGCTGATCCATGGTGGGGACTATATTTGCATGCATTACCATGTCATGAATGCTTATTAAAGATGCTACTTGTAGAAATCACAAATCTTCCCAATCTTGCAGGAAATTTGATAGGTCTGATAAGTTGTGTGTAGCAGTCCACCATCACTTTACTCCTGACTTTTGAGGTAAGTATAACACACGAAGCCCACCTGTAGCAACACCATTCTCTGGGAGCTCCCCAAATTCACGAGAAGCTACACTGGTTAGGCTGTAAAATACCACCCAATCCCCACTCTTTTTTCCCATTGTCCGGGAGGGTGTAATGTCTTAGCGTCATACATCACAAAAACTCTTCAGCCCAGGGAGTCCACACGGACAATAGCTGCCACTAAAGTCATGCTAATTCTATTTTCCTTTGTCACATCCTTGAATGTTGTAATGTTTCAATTGCTCATCCAAATACTTTTTAAAGTTTTCCGGCCTCCACTAGCTTCCCTGGCAGTGCATTCCAGATTCTTACCACACTCGAGTGAAAGAAAGAAATTCTCAAATTCCCCCTGTATCTGCTGTCCCTTAGCCTGAAACTGTGCCCCCTCATGATTGACCCCTCAGCTGAGGGGAACAGCTGCTCCCTACTCACCATCTCCATAATCTTACACACCTCAATCATGTTCCCCCTCAGCCTTCTCTGCTCTACAGAAAACAATCCAAGCCTATCCAATCTCTCATAGCATAAATTCTCCATCCCAGGCAACATCCTGGTGAAGCTCCTCTGTACCCCCTTTAAAAACTATCACATCCTTCCTATAAGGTGACCAGAACTGCACACACTACTCCAAACTAACCAACATTCTGTACACCTCCAACATTACCTCCTTGCTCTTATATTCTATGATACAACTGATAAAAGCAAGAGTCCCAAAAGCCGCCTTAACTGTCCTATTCAACAGCTCTGCTGCCTTCAGGGATCTGTGAATAAGTAACCCAAGATCTGTCTGTTCCTCTGAGCTTCCCAGTGTCCTTTCATTCATTAAATACTTCCTTGTCTTGTTAATTCTTCCAAAGTGAATCACTTTTCACTTTTCAGGTTTAAGTACAATCTGCGCTGCTCTGCCCATAGAGAACAAAGAAAATTACAGCACAGGAACAGGCCCTTCGGCCCTCCAAGCCTGCACTGACCATGCTGCCCAACTGAACTAAAATCCCCTACCTTTCCGGGGACCATATCCCTCCATTGTTCCAGTGAGAACAAACCAAGTTTCTCCAACCTCTCCTCGTAGCTAATGCCCTCCATACCAGGCAACATCCTGGTAAATCTTTTCTGTACCCTCTCCAAAGCCTCCACATCCTTCTGGTAGTGTGGTGACCAGAATTGAACACTATATTCCAAGTGCGACCTAACTAAGGTTCTATAAACATGACTTGCCAATTTTTAAACTCAGTGCCCCAGCCAATGAAGGCAAGCATGCCGTCTGCCTTCTTGACTACCTTCTCCTCCATTCTGTTGCCACTTTCAGTGACCTGTGTACCTGTACACCCAGATCCCTTTGCCTATCAATATTCCTAGGTGTTCTGTCATTTACTGTATATTTCCAATCGGTATTAGACCTTCCAAAATGCATGACCTCACATTTGTCCAGATTAACCTCCATCTGCTATCTCTCCGCCCAAGTCTTCAACCAATTTATATCCTACTGTATCCTCTGATGGTCCTCATCGCTATCCGCAAGTCCACCAACCTTTATGTAATCCGCAAACTTACTAATCAAACCAGTTACATTTCCTCCAAATCATTTACATATATTACAAACAGCAAAGGTCCCAGCACTGATCCCTGAGGAACACCACTTGTCACAGCCCTCCATTCAGAAACGCACACTTCCATTGCTACCCTTTGTCTCCTATGACCGATGTGGCGATGCCGGCATTGGACTGGGGTAAGCACAGTAAGAAGTCTCACAACACCAGGTTAAAGTCCAACAAGTTTATTTGGTAGCAAAACCCCTTAGCTTTCGGAGAAGGAGCAGCGCATCGAAAGCTAGTGGATTTTGCTACCAAATAAACATATTGGACTTTAGCCTGGTGTTGTGAGACTTCTTATTGTGTGCACCTCCCCTGTAGCCAGTGAGGATACAAAGATTTCTCTCAAGGCCCTAGCAATTTCCTCCCTCGCCTCTTTCAGTATTCTGGAGTATATCCCATCAGGCCCTGGAGACTTATCTACCTTAATGTTTCTCAAGAACCCCAATACCTCCTCCTTTTTGATCTCAACATGATCCAAACTATCCACACACCCTTTCCAAAACTCAGCATCCACCAAGTCCTTCTTTTTGATGAACACGACACAAAGTACTCATTTAATACCTCACTCATCTCCTCTGGCTCCATGCATAGATTCCCTCCCTGTCCTTGAGTGGGCCAACCCTCTCCCTGGCTACCCTCTTACTCTTTATATATGTATCAAAAGCCTTGGGATTTTCCATAATCCTGCTGGCCAATGACTTTGTGACGCCTTTTAGCCCTCCTTACTCCTTGCTTAAGTTTCTTTCTACTTTCCTTGTATTCCACACTTGCTTCATGTGTCCCCAGCCTCCTAGCTTTGACAAATGTTTCCTTTTCTCTTTGACCAGGCTCTCAATATCTCTCGTTATCCAAGGTTTCCAAAACTTGCCATACTTATCCTTCATCCTTACAGGAATGTGCCGGTACTGAATCCCTATCAATTTATACTTGAAAGCTTCCCATGTGCTAGCTGTTGATTTGCCCTCAAACATCTGCCCCCAATCTACATTCTTCATAATATTGTTGTAATTAGCCTTCCCCAATTTAACATCTTAAACTTGAGGACTACACTTATCTTTAACCACCAATATCTTAAAGCTTACTGAATTGTGGTCACTGTTCCCAAACTGCTCCCCTAGTGAAACAGCGACCATCTGACCGGGCTCCTTCCCCAATATCAGGTCCAATATGGCCCCTTCCCTAGTTGGACTATCTACATATTGTTTCAAGAAGCCCTCCTGGATGCTCCTTACAAAATCTGTCCTATCCATGCCCCTAGCATTGAACGAGCTCAGGGAAATTAAAATCTCCCATCACAACAACCCTGTTACTTTTACACCTTGCCAAAATCTGCCTACATATCTGTTCCTCAATCTCCCACTGGCTCTTGGGCAGCCTATAGTAAACCCTAACATTGTAACTGTACCCTTCCTTTTCCTGAGCTCTACCCATATTGCCTCACTATATGAGCCCGCCGAGGTGTCCTCCTGGAGTACAGCTGTGATATTCTCCTTAACCAGTAGTGCAACTCCCCCACCATCTGACCAACCCATCTATATCTTCCTATAACCTACAACCTTTTTCACTACTAACTACCCTATCAATCTTGGTGCCATTTGCAAAATTGCTTAACATTCCTCCACATTATTATCTTTATTATTTACATATTATATATATATATTGGATTCAGAATTGGCTTGCCCATAGAAATCAGACAGCAGTGGTGGAAGATTGTTTTCCTAGCTGAAGGTCCGTGTGTAATGATATTCCGTAGGGATCAGTATGGGGACCTCTGGTGTGTGGCATATTTTTGTGGATGAAGCGACTGCATCTCACAGCTGAGTTGGAAACTCCCAGTATGACTGTCGACCAGGTGGCCATTCTCAGTGCAGTCCAACTGTATCTCGTTGCTGAGTCGGAAAACATAAGTGTGTGGGTTAGTAAATTTGCAGATGACGCAAAGATAGGTGGAGTTGTGGATAGTGTAGAAGATTGCCAAAGGATACAGCGGGATATAGATCAGCTGCGGATATGGGCGGAGAGATGGCAGATGGAGTTTAATCCGGGTGAGTATGAGGTACTGCATTTTGGGAGGTCAAATGTTAAACATAAGCATACAGTTAATGGGAGGACCCTGAACAGCATTGATGGGTACAGGGATCTTGGGGTTCAAATGCATAGCTCCCTGGAAGTGGCCATAGGGTGGTAAAGAAGGCATATGGCATGCTTGCCTTTATTGGTCAGGGCATCGAGTACAAGAGTCAGGATGTCATGTTGCACTTTATAAAATTTTGCTGAACTTAGATTATTGTGTTCAATTGTGGTCACCATTACAGGAAGGATGTGGAGGCTTTGGAGAGGATGCAGAAAAGATTTACCAGGACGCTGCCTGGATTGGAGGGTATGAGCTACAAGGAGAGGCTGGACAAACTAGAATTGTTTTCTCTGAAGAGATGGAGACTGAGGGGAGACTGATAGAAGTTGATAAAATTATGAGAGGCAGAGATAGGGTTGACAGTCAGTCTTTTTTCCTAGAGTTGAAATGTCTAATGTTAGGGGGCATGTGCTTAAAGTGAGAGGGGGAGTTCAAAAGTAGGGAGGTCTTGCTGCGGCTGTATAGGGCATTGGTGAGGCCGCAGCTGGAGTACTGTGTGCAGTTTTGGGCGCCGTACTTACGCAAGGATATTTTGGCCTCGGAGGGAGTGCAGAGGAGGTTTACTAGGCTGATGCCGGAGTTGAGGGGGTTGAGCTATGAGGAGAGGCTGAATAAACTAGGCTTGTACTCGTTAGAGTTTAGAAGAATGAGGGGAGATCTCATTGAGACGTATAAGATGATGAATGGGATGGATAGGATAGAGGTGGAAAGACTCTTCCCGCTCAGAAAGGACAGTAGGACTAGGGGGCACAGCCTCAAGATAAAGGGGAGGCGGTTTAGAACGGAGTTGAGGAAGAACTTCTTCACTCAAAGGGTGGTGAATCTCTGGAATTCTCTGCCCGTTGAAGTGGTGGAGGCTGCCTCGCTAAATATTTTTAAGACGCGGGTTGATGGGTCTTTGATAAGAGAGGGGATTAAGGGTTATGGGGAGAGGGCGGGAATGTGGAACTGAGCCACGACAGATCAGCCATGATCTTATTGAATGGCGGGGCAGGCTCGAAGGGTCAGATGGCCTACTCCTGCTCCTATTTCTTATGTTATGTTCAAAGGAGATGTGACGGGCAAATGATTTATACAGAGAGTGGTAGATATCTGGAATGTGTTGCTAGGGGGGTGGTGGTGAAGTCAGATATGATGGGGGCATTTAAAGGGCTTTTAGATAAGCTCATGAATATGCAAGAAATAGAGGAATATGGACAAGGGCAGGCAGAAAGGATTAGTTTAATTTGGCCTCATTTCAGCACAACATCGTGGGCCAAAGGGTCACTTCCTGTCTCTACTGTTCTATGTTAACAAACAATAATGGTGCCAGTACTGAATCTTGTGGTATGCCACAGGACACTGCCTCCGGTCACTCAAATATCCCCCTGCCACCACTCTTTGTGTCCTATTACAAGCAAGTTTCTGATCCATCTCGCCATGTTTCTCTGAATTCCATGTGCTTCAGCCTTCCCAAACAGTCTCCCATTTGGGACCTTGTCAAAGGCTTTGCTAAGATCCAGATAAACTACATCAACTACACTTCCCTCATCCACACGCTCGATCGCATTTTCAAAAAATTCTATTAAATTTGTTAGGCCTGACCTCGCTCTGACAAAGCCATGCTGACTATCCCTAATCAACTCATGCCTTTCTAAATGGAGATTAATTCCCTGCTTCAGAATTTTCTTCAGTAGTTTCCTTACCACTGACGTGAGATTCACTGGTCTGTAATTTCCTGGTTCATCACTAACATCCTTCTTGAAAAGTAGAACCACGTTAGCCGTCCTCCAGTTTTCTGGCAAGACATGCTGGATCATCAACACGGATGCCATCATCTCGTGCGTGAACACCATCCACCAGCTACACGGTAAATACTCTGGCAACTCGACCAACATTGCTTTTCTGATAAGCTGCAGGAAAGGATGTCCTGAGGCATGGTACATTGGGGAGACCATGCAGACACTACGACAACAGATAAATGAAAACCGCTCAACAATCACCAGGCAAGACTGTTCCCTTCCTATTGGGGAACACTTCAGTGGTCACGGGCATTCAGCCTCTGATCTTCGGGTAAGCGTTCTCCAAGGGAGCCTTCACGACACATGACAACACAGAATCATTGAGCAGAGACTGACAGCCAAGTTTTGCATCCATGAGGATGGCCTCAAGTGGGATCTTGGGTTCATGTCGCACTACCTGTAACCCCCATGACTTGCAAAATCTCACTAACTGTCCTGGCTGGAGACAATACACATCTCTTTAACCTGTGCTTAACCCTCTCTCCACTCAAATTGTCTGTACCTTTAAGACTCGATTACCTGTAAAGACACGCATTCCAACCATTATTTTGTAAATTGAGATTTTGTCTTTATATCCCTTGTTTGTGAACAGAACTCCCACTTACCTGACGAAGGAGCCGTGCTCTGAAAGCTTGTGGCTTTTGCTACCAAATAAAACTGTTGGACTTTAACTTGGTGTTGTGAGACTTCTTACTGTATTTACCCCAGTCCAACATTGGCATCTCCACATCTTGTTTGTAAAGTTCCAGGGCTTTGTAAATTGTGCCTATAAAAACAAAGGCCTCACAGTATTGCTCTGACTGCACAGTGAATGCTGCCTGACTGTGAGGAGTGCTTTTCGAGTTGGGTGAAAATAGGGAGTTACTGAAACAGGTCGCAGAGCCTGCAAGGGAGCGGGCTGATTGGGCACGAAGGGAGCGGGCTGATTGGGCACGAAGGGAGCGGGCTGATTGGGCACGAAGGGAGCGGGCTGATTGGGCACGAAGGGAGCGGGCTGATTGGGTGCTTCTCTTGATTCTCTGAAACTGCCCACTGATCAATGAGTTCGGACTAAAAACACTTAAAAGTAACATCACAGGAGGGCTGTGATTTGATTGACTAACAGAGAACTGCAATAAATTTTTAAATTACTGGTTAGACATTGCATTGAGATAGAGGTAATAAGGAGATTTTTTTAAAAAATAAATAAATAAATTGAAAAGCTAATTAAACAGAGTTAGAGGGTCAGATGATGTGGTGAGCTGCTCGACCCCATTGTGGTTCCCAGTGGGCACCTCTGTAGTAAGTGTTAGTTGTTTGGGGAACTCTGGCTCAGAGTAGATGAGCTGCATTCTGAGCTTTGGATACTGTGACACATCGGGGAGGGGGAGAGATACCTGGACGCTGTGTTCCAGGAGGCAGTCACACCCCTTAAATTAAATACCTTGAATTTGGTGAGTGAACATGGACAGCAGGGTGTGGCTGCTAGTGAGGCAGGTAGAGGGATCCAGGAGGTAGGGTTGCAGGAACGTCAGGCCCTGAACTTGTCCAAGAGATATTATTGTAACTGGAGTCAAAGTACACAGATTCTGGGCATTTGAGGATTCATAGAATAATTATAGTTGGTGACTACTGGAGTGCCCCAGGGGTCGGTGCTGGGGCCTCAGCTATTCGCCATTTATATAGATGATCTGGAGGAGGGAACCGAGTGTATGGTGTCGAAATTTGCTGATGACACCAAGATTGGTGGAACGGCAAATTGTGCGGAGGGTGTGGAGAGTCTGCAGAAGGATCTAGATAGGCTGAGCAAATGGGCCAGGAACTGGCAAATGGAATTTAATGTTGGCAAGTGCGAGGTTGTCCACTTTGGTAAGAATAATGGTAGGAAGGATTATTACTTACATGGCGAAAAACTGCAGCAGGCAACAGTGCAGAGGGACCTCGGGGTCCTTGTGCATGAGTCGCAAAAACCCAGCCTGCAGGTGCAGCAGGTGGTCAGGAAGGCAAATGGGATGCTGGCCTTCATAGCGAGGGGGATTGAATATAAAAGTAGGGAGGTCTTGCTGCAGCTGTATAGGGCATTGGTGAGGCCGCAGCTGGAATACTGTGTGCAGTTTTGGTCGCCGCACTTACGCAAGGATATTTTGGCCTCGGAGGGAGTGCAGAGGAGGTTTACTAGGCTGATACTGGAGTTGAGGGGGTTGAACTATGAGGAGAGGCTGAATAAACTAGGCTTGTACTCGTTAGAGTTTAGAAGAATGAGGGGAGATCTCATTGAGACATATAAGATGATGAATGGGATGGATAGGATAGAGGTGGAGAGGCTCTTCCTGCTCAGAAAGGACAGTAGGACTAGAGGGCACAGCCTCAAGATAAAGGGGGGGTCAGTTTAGAATGGAGTTGAGGAGGAACTTCTTCACTCAAAGGGTGGTGAATCTCTGGAATTCTCTGCCCGTTGAAGTGGTGGAGGCTGCCTCGCTAAATATATTTAAGACCCGGGTAGATAGGTTTTTGATAGGCAAGGGAATTAAGGGTTATGGGGAGAGGGCGGGAAAGTGGAACTGAGCCACGACAGATCAGCCATGATGTTATTGAATGGCGGGGCAGGCTCGAAGGGCTAGATGGCCTACTCCTGCTCCTATTTCTTATGTTCTTATGTAACTTTAATTGGTTGAGGTGTTGCCATGATGAAAGCAATGTGGAACTACAGGCTCTCCAAACTGCTGGGCAATTTTAAAAAGGCACAAGGTTTGAGCATATTCCTTTTGTTTGTAGGGAATGGGTTCATGGATACGAATGTATTTTGCATCTAGCAAGCATAAATGAGTCCGTTTGACTAATGATCTTCAATTAGTTGTTAATGTAGCAATTAATACACCCAGGATTTACAAAGTGCTGCCCAACTAATCAGCACCCTTCCTCTCCATGTTCTTCCCATCAGAATGAATCACCTCACACTTCTCCACATTGAACTCCATCTGCCACCTATCTGCCCACTCCACCAACCTATGTTTGATGTTCTATTCTACTCTCTTCACAATTTACAATGCTTTCAAGCTTTGTATCATCCTCAAATTTCAAAACTGTCCCCTGAACATCAAAATCTAGATCGTTAATATATATAATCAGGAAAAGCAAAGCCCCAATACTTATCCTTGAGGATCACCAGCAAATCTTTCTCCAGTCTGAAAATATCCATTGACCATTGCTCTCTACTTCCTATCATTTAGCAAATTTTATATCTGTGTTGCTACTATCCCTTTTATTCCATGTGCTATAATTTTTTTCACAAGTCTGTTGTATGGCACTGTATTAAATGCCTTCTGAAAGTCCATGTACACTATGTCAACAGCATTATCCTCATTGACTCTTTGTTACCTTCTCAAAAAACTCCAGTAAGTAAGTTGAACATGATTTCTCCTTTAGAAATCCATACTGGCTCTTCCCAATCAACCCACATTTCTAGTGACTACTAATTCTATCCCGAATACTTGTTTCGAGAAGCTTGCCCAGCACTGATGATAAACTGACTCATCTGTAATTGCCAGGGCTATCGTTATAACCTTTTTGAACAAGGGGGCAGCATTTGCAATTATCCAATCCTCAATCCTAGTTTAAGCTGTTGTGATCATTTAAATTTGGCATTTTTGTGTTTTTCCTGATGAGTGGTAGATAAAAAGCTTCAGAAACATGTTTCTGTATTCAGTATGTTCTGTACTATCAAATGACTATTCATATGACCAAAAATTGTGCGGAGCAATGGGAAAAGCAGAATACAGGGAAAATTCAGATGAAGGATCTGTAAGCTACAGACATAGAAAATAGAAACAGAATCAGGCCATTCGGCCCTTTGAACCTGCTCCACCATCCAATATGACCATGGCTGATAATCAAATTCAATACTTTGATCCCACTTCCCCTCCATATCCTTTGATCCCTTTAGTTCCAAAAGCTATAACTAATTCCTTTTGAAATCACACATATTTTGGCCTCACTACTTTCTGTGGGTGAGGAAATTTCTCCTCACCACAATCCAAAAAAGGTTTACCCCTTATCCTTGAATTATGACCTCTAGTTCTGGACTCCTTTGCCTTCGGGAACATTCTTTTCTGAATTTACCCTGTCTAACCTGTTAGAATTTTAGCAGTTTCTATGAGATCACCTCTCACTCTTCTAAACTCCGGTGGATATAATCCTAACCGATTTAATCTCTCCTCGTACCTCAGTCTCGCCATTCCAGGAATAAGCCTGGTAAGCCTTCGCTGTATTCCCTCAATAGTAAGAACATCCTTTCTGAGAGGACACCAAAACTGCACTCAATACTCCAGGTCTGGCCTCACAAATGCCCTATATAAAACATAGAACACTCCAGCACAATCAGGCCCTTCGGCCCACAAGTTGCACTGATCATATCCCTACCTACCAGGCCATAGAACTATCTATAACTCCCAATCCCATTAAATCCCATGTATTCATCCAGAAGTCTTTTAAAAGACCCCAGCAAGTTCGCCTCTACCACCACCGATGGCAGCCGATTCCACTCAGTCACCACCCTCTGAGTGAAAAACGTACCTTTAACATCTCCTCTGTACTTGCTCCCCCTGTAAATTGCTGTAAAATATCCCTATTCCTACGCTCAAGTCCTCTTGCTATAAAAGGTCAGATACTATTTGTCTTCTTTACTGCCCGCTGTATTGACGGGAGGCAATAGCCTAGTGTGATTATCACTAGACTACTCAGCTAATGTTCTGGGGACCTGGGTTCGAATCCCACTAAAAGGATTGCTGAGCAGAAACTGATAGCCAAGTTCCGCACATGTGAGGATGGCCTCAACCGAGATCTTGGGTTCATGTCACACTATCTGTAACCCCCATGACTTGCCTGGACTTGCAAAATCTCACTTACTGTTGTGTCTGGAGACAATACAGTGTCTGGAGACAATCACAGTGTCGGAGAGAAAGTTTGATGAGGACTTGTCAGTTGAGGTAGTATGGGCGGAGATTAGAAATAGGAGAGGAGAGGTCACCCTGTTGGGAGTCTTTTATAGACCTCCTAAAAGTTCTAGAGAGGTTGAGGAAAGGATTGCGGAGACAATCCTGGTTAGGAGTGAAAGTAATAGGGTAATTGTTATGGGGGACTTTAACTTTACGAATATTGATTGGAGTTGCTATAGTTCTAGCTCGCTAGAGGGGTCAGTGTTTGTACAAAGCGTGCAGGAAGGTTTTTTGTCTCAGTATGTAGACAGGCCAACTAGAGGTGAGGCTATATTGGATTTGGTGCTGGGAAATGAGCCAGACCAGGTGCTTGACTTGGAAGTTGGTGTGCATTTTGGTGATAGTGACCACAATTCGGTTACGTTCACCTTAGTGATGGGAAGAGATAGGCATGAACCTCGGGTCAGCAATTTTAGCTGGGGTAAGGGCGATTATGAGGCTATCAGGAGTGAATTAGGAAGCATGGATTGGATTAGGGGATTACAGGGACTGGGAACGTCTGAAATGTGGAGTTTTTTCAAGGAGCAGCTACTGCGAGTCCTTGATAGGTATGTCCCTGTCAGGCATGGTGGATTTGGTAGATCTAGGGAACCGTGGTGCACTAAAAGAGTTGAGTCGATGGTTAAAAAGAAAAAGGAGGCTTATGTTCGGATGAGATTGGAGGGCTCAGATAGTGCACTAGAAAGCTTTAGATTGGCTAGGAGGGAGTTGAAGAGTGAGTTGAGAAGGGCTAAAAGAGGACATGAGAAGACTTTGGCTGATAGGATTAAGGAGAATCCTAAGGCGTTCTATAGGTATGTCAAGAACAGAAGGTTGGTCAGGGCAAGATTAGGGCCAGTTACAGACAGCAGGGGGAAGTTGTGTGTGGAACCGGAGGAGATTGGAGAAGTATTGAACCAATATTTCTCTTCGGTGTTCACGCAGGGGGACATGAATATAGCTGAGGAGGACATTGGGTTGCAGGGGTGTAAAATAGACAGTATTACGGTTGATAAAGGGGATGTGCTAGAAATTCTTGAGGGGCTGAAAATAGATAAGTCCCCTGGTCCGGATGGGATCTACCCTAGGATTCTCTGGGAGGCTAGAGAGGTGATTGCAGAGCCTCTGGCTCAGATCTTCAGGTCGTCATTGGTCTCTGGTGTAGTCCCGGAGGATTGGAGGATAGCGAATGTTGTCCCATTGTTTAAGAAGGGGAACAGAGACTTTGCCGGGAATTATAGACCGGTGAGTCTTACTTCTGTTGTGGGCAAGGTTTTAGAAAAAATTATTAGGGATAGGATTTATAGTTATTTGGAGTGTAATGAATTGATTAGAAATAGTCAGCATGGTTTTGTAGCGGGTAGGTCGTGCCTTACTAACCTTATTGAGTTTTTTGAGAAGGTGACCAAAGAGGTGGATGGGGGCAAGGCAGTTGACGTGGTATACATGGATTTTAGTAAGGCGTTCGATAAGGTTCACCATGGTAGGCTTCTTCAGAAAATGCAGATGTATGGGATTGTGGGTAATCTAGGAAGTTGGATCAGGAATTGGCTATCAGATAGGAGACAGAGGGTGGTGGTGGATGGTAAATATTCATCATGGAGTACAGTTACGAGTGGTGTGCCTCAGGGATCTGTTTTGGGGCCACTGTTGTTTGTAATTTTTATTAATGATCTGGATGAGGGTATAGTTGGGTGGATTAGTAAATTTGCTGATGACACCAAAATTGGAGGTGTGGTAGATTGTGAGGAAGGGTGTCATAGTCTGCAGGGAGACTTAGATAGGTTGCAGAGCTGGGCCGAGAGGTGGCGGATGGAATTTAATGCGGAGAAGTGTGAGGTAATTCACTTTGGTAGGAGCAACAGATGTGTCGAGTATAGGGCTAGCGGGAGGACTTTGAATAGTGTGGATGAACAGAGGGATCTAGGTGTGTGTGTACATAGATCCCTGAAAGTTGGGAATCAAGTAGATAAGGTAGTTAAGAAGGCGTACGGTGTCTTGGCGTTTATTGGTAGGGGGATTGAATTTAGGAGTCGCAGTGTAATGTTGCAACTGTACACTACTCTAGTGCGGCCGCACTTGGAGTACTGTGTGCAGTTCTGGTCCCCGCATTACAAGAAGGATGTGGAGGCGTTGGAGAGGGTGCAGAGGAGGTTTACTAGGATGTTGCCTGGTATGGTGGGGAGGTCCTATGAGGAGAGACTGAGGGATTTAGGGTTGTTTTCGTTGGAAAGAAGGCGGCTAAGAGGGGATCTTATTGAAACATATAAGATGATTAGAGGTTTAGATAGGGTGGATAGTGATAGCCTTTTTCCTCGGATGGAGAAAGCTAGCACGAGGGGGCATGGCTTTAAATTAAGGGGGGGTAGCTACAGGACGGATGTCAGGGGTAGGTTCTTTACCCAGCGGGTGGTGAGGGATTGGAATGCCCTGCCTGCTGCAGTTGTAAATGCGTCTAGTTTGGGGGCGTTTAAGAGATCTGTGGATAGGTTTATGGACGAAAAGGGATTGGTATAGGCTAGTGGGTCATTGTTTTTGTAACTGGTCGGCGCAACATCGTGGGCCGAAGGGCCTGTTCTGCGCTGTAATGTTCTATGTTCTATGTTCTTAATACACATAGCATTAAGCATAGGTTAAAGAGATCTCCACTCACATTGTCTGCACCTTTAAGACTAGATTAGCTGTGAAGACTCATATTCTAATCAGTATTCTGTAAACTGTGTGTGCCTTTATATGCTCTGTTTGTGATCAGAACTCCCACTCACCTGACGAAGGGGCAAACCCCGAAAGCTAGTGGTGTTTACCACCAAATAAACCTGTTGGACTTTAACCTGGTGTAGTGAGACTTCTTACTGCGTTTACCCCAGTCCAACGCTGGCATCTCCACATCATTCGAATCCCACCACAGCAGATGGTGGAATTTGAATACAATTAAAAAAATCTGGAATTAAGAATCTAATGATGACCATGAAACCATTATCAATTGTTGGAAAACCCCATCTGGTTCTCTTATGTCCTTTAGGGAAGCAAATCTGCCATCCTTACCTGGTCTGGCCTACATTTGACTCCAGAGACACAGCAATGTGGTTGACTCTCAACTGCCCTTGGGCAACAAGACATGGGCAATAAATGTTGGTCAGCATTGACGCCCACGTCCCACGAGAGATTAAAAAACCTGTATGCTTACTTTCAGCAACTGATGCACAATGTCAGCTACGACTCTTACCAACTTTTCCAGATGCACCATTAAAAGCATTCTTTCTGATTGTATCACAGCTCGGTATGGCTCCTGCTCTGCCCAAGACCACAAAGAACTACAAAAGGAAGTGAATGTAGCCCAATCCATCACGCAAACCAGCATCTCATCCATTGACTCTGTCTACACTTCCTGCTGTCTCAGCAAAGCGACCAGCATAATTAAGGACCCGACATACCCAAACATTCGCTCTTCCACCTTTTTCCATCAGGAAAAAGGTACAAAAGTCTGAGGTTACGTACCAACCAACTCAGAAACAGTTTCTTCCCTGCTGCTAGAACATAGAACAGTATAGGACAGTACAGGCCCTTCGGCCCTCAATGTTGTGCCAAGCTATGTCCAAACCCAAGATCAAGCTATCCCGCTCCCTATCATTCTGGTGTGCTCCATGTGCCTATCCAATAACCGCTTGAAAGTTCCTAAGGTGTCTGACTCCACTATCACAGCAGGCAGTCTATTCCACACCCCAACCACTCTCTGAGTAAAGAATCTACCTCGGACATCCCTCCTATATCTCCCACCATGAACCTTATAGTTATGCCCCCTAGTAACAGCTACATCCACCTCAGGAAATAGTCTCTCCATGTCCACTCTATCTATCCCCCTCATCATCTTATAAACCACTACTAAGTTGCCTCTCATCCTCCTCCGCTCTAAAGAGAAAAGTCCCAGCTCCCTCAACCTTTCCTCATAAGACCTACCCTCCAAACCAGGTAGCATCCTGCTAAATCTCCTCTGCACTCTCTCCAGTGCTTCCACATAGTGAGGTGAACAGAACTGCACACAATATTCCAAATGTGCTCTCACCAAGGTCCTGTATAGTTGCAGCATAACCCCATGGCTCTTAAACTCAAACCCACTGTTAATAAATGCTAACACACTACATAAGCCTTCTTCACAACTCTATCCACTTAGTGGCAACCATCAGAGATCTGTGGATATGAACCCCAAGATCTCTCTGTTCCTCCACATTCCTCACAATCCTGCCGTTGACCCTGTAATCCACATTCAAGTTTGTCCTACCAAAATGAATCACTTCGCACTTAGCAGGGTTAAACTCGATCTGCCACTTTTCAGCCCAGCTCTGCATCCTATCAATGTCTCTTTGCAGCCTACAAGAGCCCTCCACCTCATCCACTACTCCACCAATCTTGGTGTCATCAGTAAATTTACTAACCCACCCTTCAGCCCCCTCTTTCAAATCATTAAAAAAAACACAAATAGCAGAGGACCCAGCACTGATCCCTGTGGTACACCGCTGGTAACTGGCCTCCAGTCTGAAAATTTTCCCTCCACCACCACCCTCTGTCTTCTATGATACAGCCAGTTACTTATCCAATCGGCCAAATTTCCTTCTATCCCACACCTCCTTACCTCTTCACGAGCCTACCATGGGGAAGCTTATCAAACGCCTTACTAAAATCCACGTATACGACATCAACTGCTCTACCTTCGTCCACACACTTAGTTACCTCCTCAAAGAATTCAATCAAATTTGCGAGGCAATTTTGTGTTGTCAGAGTTTTGAATGGACCTACCTTGCATTAAGTTGATCTTTCTCTACAACCTATAACTGTAACACTACACTCTGCACTCTCGTTTCCTTCTCTATGAACGGTATGCTTTGTCTGTATAGTGCAGGAAATGATACTTTTCACTGTATGTTAATACATGTGTCAATAATAAATAAAATCAAAGGTCTTGCTGAGTATCCACTTCTGTCAATTTCCACTCATTCAAACAATTATCTGTCTTCCTATTTTTGCTACAAAGTGGATAACCTCACATTTACCCACATTATACTGCATCTGCCATGCAGATGCCCACTAACTCAGCCTGTCCAAAACACACAAACATCTCTGCAACCTCCTCACAGCTCATCTTCCTGCCCAATTTTGTCTTATCTATAAATTTGATTTAGTTCCCTTGTCTAAATCATTAATGTATAATGTGAACAGTTGGGGTCCCAGCACAGATCCCTGCAGAACCTCACTAGGCACTGCCTGCCAATCAGAAAAAGACCCATTTATTCCAAATTCTTTGCTTCCTGTCTGCTAACTAGCTTTCTATCCATTTTAAAGCACATGGGACTGCAGGCAATGCCTTAACTTTACGTAGTAATCTGCTATGTGAGACCTTGACAAAAGCCTTCTGAAAGTCTAAATAAATCTTATCCAATGATTCTCCCTAGTCAACTCTACTAGTTACATCCTCAAAGAATTCCAGTAGATTTGTCAAGCATGATTTCCCCATGTAAACCTATGCTAACTTTGTGGGATTATACCACTGCCTTCCCAATGTCCAGTTATGAAATCCTTGGTAACGGAGTCTCGCGACCTCCCCGGTACCGATGAATTTGTAGTTCAAATAAAAGGTGCAACAATTGAAAGTCTAGTGTACCAATTATTACTAATGGCACAGAGTGGTATTTTTACTTATAACTTTTAAAACAAGTGTTCGTTAACTGTGTTTGATATCTGATTTTAACTCTGTGAAGTTGCCCCCCCTGTTCAGGTGTTTCAGGCAGTGCGGGGCGCCGTTGCGTATTTTCTTTCCCCACTTATTCTTTGCGGTCGAAGAACCGGCAGCTACGCGATGGATCGAATGGCCTCCATCAGTGTCATTTTATAATTTGCAGACTGGGAAACTGGGTGAAGGGCGTTTGATTGCGGGGTTCTGAGGGTAGTCACGTAGCTGGAGTCAGGACGCTGTCAGGCTGGGGCTGGGGGTGGGGGCGCGCTACTGGAGCCTATGGAGAGTAACTGCTTCCAGTGGCCCTCACTGGCGGAGGGTTTAAATCCAACCTGAAGCTCTACATTTGGGCTTCAGTCGAGTCCCGAGAGGAAAATCTTTAAATTAAAAAATCGGATGTGATGTTTGAGTATTGAATACATGAATCAATGATTGTTGGTCCTTAACTACCTTTAATCAGAAGTTTACAGCTGGTTTTAGGCTGAATAACCGAACCAGATGGAGCGATGATTGGAGTATAACCCGCCCCAAATACAGTTCAGCACCTTCACCAGCCATCTGAATTCTTAGTTATAAAGTTAAAAGGTAATTCTGTTTATTCAGAGCTGGTACTTGTTGAGTTAAACAAATGAAGGAGGATGAATTGGCTCCGGCTACAAAGCTCTGATGATGATATGCAAATAACTCTTTGACACTCACCCAAACTCACACCGAGTAAAACTGTCAAAGGCAACTACGACCCACCTGCAGCGACTCCGAGAATCCAAATTTGCCTAAATTATACCGAACTCTTAACTGCCTCTCACCTGCTGTTTCAGCGGTAAAGTAGGTGTTTTTTTTAAAGAGGACCAGAAATGAGGGACTTCAGTAAGGTGGCGAGTCTAAAGAAGCTGCTAGATCTTCCCTGGTGAGTGAGAATTCAGGCCGAGTTCCACAGCAAGGTAATTATTGCTGAACGTTTCATTCATTGGACAGGGTCTGCTAACTGAACAAGTTTGTGTTTGAAGGTAAGTGGAGGAGAGAGAGTGATTCATTCAGTCTATCATGTTATTCTATGATGGCTTCATTTTACTGGCTGGCTGTTTGTGTTTTATTAAAATCAGCTGTTTCCTTTTGCCACTGGAAGATGAGTGTCGGCACAGATAAATCATCCGATATTGGAACCAATGTCTCGCAGCAACACGAGCGAGCAGGTACACGCATTTCCAACTTCAGTTTCGTATCTCGCTTATTGTGAATCCATTTCCAGTAGATTCATTCACACGGAATATATTTTACAGCCTGTCCTAAATTGAGGCAAGTCTGCCGTTAACCCGGTCTCTACCACTAGTTCCATTACACAATCGAACGCAACTCTTTAATCATCCGAAAGGGGTTCGGGACATTTTATTACCCTTAAAATGTGATGCACTCTGTAGACTGCTAGCCTGTTGTTTAAGCCGTGACGTTTTGTTGTATCTGTACCAAGTTACAGACACAATTTATGTTTTAAAGTTCCCGGGAGTGTGGTGGCGCTGGGAACAGTGGCTGGATTCCTCCTGCTGTAAGCTGGCTCCTAGGTTCCGTGGCTGGGGTTAGCAGTTTGTTGTCACTGGCTCAGTGGGTAAACTCTCTGGCTGTAGTGTATTAAATTGAATCACTCTCCAAGAAACCATTCTGTGCACGCACACCACCCCCCCCTCCTCTTTTTGCTCCCTTAAATTTGAGTTTAATTTCTCTTCTGTCCCAGACTCCAAGACCAATTCACTCCGTAAATACGGCTAATTCTGTGGATCATTCTTGTTTGCTGTGTAGCTGCTGGCATACAGCATGTTACTGTCTGATGAGTCAACAAGAGGATGTTAGCCTCCTGAGCAGGAACAGCTAGCTTGCTGCCTCACTCACACTATTGTCCTCAGCACACTTCCTGTTTTCTTTCATCCAATCTCGGTGTGAAATTGGGTGTCGGTTGTCTTGTCACGCAATTAACCATCTTCACCCAAACCCATAATCACTACCCCCTAGCACCCCGTTCTCTCTCTCCTGTTGGAGCTATGGATCCGCTGTGGCTCCATTTACCGGGATGTTGTGGCCAGAAGCAGTGACTGGCGGGCTCTCCAAACACCGGCTTTATTTCTCACTCTGTATTCTTCGGTACGAAGCCAGGTTTAAACTCTGTAGTTCCGGGATTCCCATGGTGCTCTTAAACTGCTGGGAACTCCTGATTTATGTAGTTGGGATTATTTAGCGAGTGATACTCCGAATTCTGTTGGATTAGAGGGAGAAAGAGCAGCCCATTCGGCCCCTCGAGCCTGCTTGCCAGTCACTAAGATCATGGATCTAGCTCAGCTTTGTATTATTAGTCATAACGCTGCCTCCGCTATCTTTAAAGAAGAATTCCAGAAACACTCAACAATGAGAAATATTTCTCCTCGCCTGTCTAAAATGAGCCTTTAAACAGTGACCCTCATGTTCTAGATTTTTCCACAAGAGAAAACATCCACCCTGTCAACACCCTTCACCATTTTGTATGTTTTTAATCAAGTCTTCTAAACACCAATGGATATAAACCTAACTTGTTCACTCTTTCCTTATAAAACAACCCACCCGTTCCTGGTATCAATCCAGTAAACTTTCTCTCAACTGCTTCCAAAGTATTTACATCTTTCCTAAAATAAGGAAATGAATCCCTTGTACACAATGTCAGATGTGGTCTTACATTGCCCTGTGCAACTAAAGCAATGTGTCTCCGTCCCCTTCTGCTATTGTACTCCATTCCTCCCTCTAACAATAACAATCTATTACCTTTCCTAATTGCTTGCTGTATCTGTGTACCAGCCTTTAATGATTCATGCACTAGGACACCCAGATCCCTCAGCACTTCAGAGCTTTGCAATCTTGCACCATTTAGATAATCTTTTTATTCTTCCTGTCAAAATGGATAATTTCACGTTTGCCCACTCAGTCTATCTATATCCCTTTCTAACCTCCTTACATCCTCTTCACAATTTACATTCCTAACTTTGTGTTGTCAGCAAATTTAGCAGCCATCCCTTCATTCAAATCATTTCTATAAATTTTAAACAATTACGTACCCAGAACTGATCCCTGTGTGGCACACTCTCATCACATCCTGACAATTAGGAAAAGTCCCATAATGCCAACTGTCTCCTGTTAGTTAGCCAATCTTCAACCCATGTCAATGTTACCCCTTACACCATCAGCTTGTATTTTATGCTGGCGATTGGAAATAATTCAGGTGCGTATGGTAGCAACAACTTTCTTGAAGGCTGACAGGTCATCACAGTTAGTCTAATTTGACTTTAGTTGGTGTTAAATCAGAGCCTTCAGCTGGTTAATTTGGAACAGGACATCACTGCCCTCTGCAAGCCCAGAGTTAGTACCCATTAGGACTGACTGTCAATGGCAGTTTCCCCTGCCTCGTTGAGTAGTTTCAAACTTGTTACTACATTAAACAACTTGTATTTGTACGGTGTTGGTTTTTTTTAAAATCCCATCAGAACCTTTCACTGGCCAAAAAGGTCTCTGCCAGCTAATGGAGTTCTCTAGCTACAGCCTGAATAAGGTCTTGTATAAGGTTGACCATGCTGACCAAATAAGTTACTTGCTGCACCTTGGTGATTTTAAAACAAAAAGGGGGCATGGACAAGTTGTGCCAGAAGGCCTGTGTGCTGTAAACCTTGGACTCTATGACTTTGGACATGAACGCTTCTCCATTCTGATGTTAAGAAGGGCTGTAGACTGAATCTCCTCTGGCCAGCCGGTGCTGTTATTGTTAGTAGATGCCAATAAAATGGACACGATTGATGCTGAAAGATAGTTGAACACTAGTTGATACAATCTAAATTACCTGCAAAGCAAGAGATCTTGGAGTGGCAAAGACAACAGCTGGTGCAATAATAAACTATTCAGAGACTCCAATTAATGCAGAATTGTTAATTGTATAGAGAATCAGCTTGACAATGTGGAACAAGATTAGGTCATTTGGCCCCTCCAGCCTGCTCTGCCATTTAACCAGATCATGGCTGATCTTCTTCCTCTACCATCCCAAATCTCTTTAATGTTATTGATAGATTTCTAGATATTAATCTCTGCTTTAAACATATGACTGAGACTTCACAGCCCTGTGGGGTTGAGAATTCCAAAGATACATCACCCTCTGACTGAAGAAATTAGTCATCTCGGCCCTGAATTACTCATCATCTACCCTATCAGTCAGAAAGTTTACAGCATAGAAACAGGCCCTTCAGCCCAACTTGTCCATGCCTCCCTTTTTTAAACCTCTAAGCTAGTCTCAGTTGCCCGCATTTGGTCCATATCCCTCTATACCCATCATACCCATGTAACTGTCTAAATGCTTTTTAAAAGACAATTGCACCCACCTCTACTACTACCTCTGGCAGTTTGTTCCAGGCACTCACCATCCTCGGTGTGAAAAAATTGTCCCTCTGGACACTTTTGTATCTCTCCCCACTCACCTTAAACATATGCCCTCTAGTTTTAGACTCCCCTTATCTTTGGGAAAAGATAGATTAGCTAGCTAATCTACGTCCCTCGTTATTTTACAGATCTCTATAAGATCGTCGCTCAGCCTTCTACGCTCCAGAGGAAAAAGTCCCAGTCTATTCAGCCTCTCCTTATAACTCAAACCATCAAGTTCCGACAGCATCCTAGTAAATCTCTTCTATACTCTTCCTAGTTTAATATCCCTTCTATAATAAGGTGACTAGAACGATACACAGTATTCCAAGTGTGGCCTTAACAATGTCTTGTACAACTTCAAGACATCCCAACTCCTGTATTCAATGTTCTGACCAATGCAACCAAGCGTGCAAATGCCTTTTGCACCACTCTGTTCACCTGTGACTCCACTTCCAAGGAGCTATGAACCTGCACCCCTAGGTCTTTGTTCTGTAACTCTGCCCAATGTTCTACCATTAACTGAGTAAGTCCTGTGCTGGTTCAATCTACCAAAATGCATCACCTCACGTTTATCTAAATTAAATTCTGTCATTCATCAGCCCATTGGCCCAATTGATCAAGATGCCGTGGCATAATGAGATAACCTTCACTGTCCACTATGCCATCAATCTTGGTGTCATCTGCAAACTTACTAACCATTCCCCCCATATTCTCACCCAAACATTAATATAAATGACAAACAACAGATTCTGTCAAATTCTGTAAGAATACTGGATATTTCAATGAGATCACCTCTTATTTCTTCCAAACTCCAGTGAATTAAGGCCCAGACTCCTCAATCTTTCCTCATTGGGCAATCTCGCCATACCCAGGATTTGCAGTCCGTCCGTGGCCAGTATATCCTTCCTTGGGTGAAGAGACGAAAACTGCACACAATACTCCCAATCCAATCACAGCTAGACTGAGACTTCCTTATTCCTATACTCCAATCCCCTTGCAATTAAAAATATATATATCTTTTGCCTTCCTAATTGCTTGCTGCAGCTGCATGTTAGTTTTCAGTGACTTTTGATCAAGGACACCCAGGTGTCTTTGGACATCAATACTTCCCAATCTCTCACCATTTATTTAAAAGAAACTGCCTTTGTTTTTCCTTCCAACTTCACTTTTTTCTACATATTCCATCTGCTATATTCTTGCCCACTTACTTCAATGATATTTGGACAGACTAAGTATCTTTAGACTCTCCTCACAATTCTCACTCCCAGCTATGATTCTGTATCATCACAAAATAGCAACTCAGTCCTAGTTAAATGCTATGTGGCTCAGTTGGGCTATTTACAGGTCTAACTAGTTGTATCTTCAAAGGGATTCAGTTCAGTAAGTAGAAACCAGAATCACACCAGCACCAGAAACTTAAGCCTGTTATCATTACAGCATAGAAAATTTATATCGGTGCTAGGACTGACAAAGTAACTGTGCAGCTTTTGGTCTATGCGAGGAGACCAACTAGGTGATAACTCTGCTGCTTCCAATCATCCATTACATCTTATTTTGGGCCATTAGATTTGTGCTCCTTAGCAGGTGGGTGCCTTCAATGTGGAGACAAGACTATCTGGTCATTCCTATCGAATTATTCACAATGTTATTGAGAGCAGCTGCACAATATCTTTAACAGGCTGGTTAACCCTTGCTTTCCTTGAAGCCTTCACCTCCCATCAATGACAAAGACTGATTCATCCATTGAGGAACACAGTAGATGACCAGGTGATGTATCTCCTTGTTGAGACTGTCTGGACCATTCCTTTAGGTATTGATGAGACAGGTGATAGTTGGGGCTGTTTGAGGAGTCTGGAATGTTGAAAGATGAAGTTGTATTCCAATTATCATTTGACCCCTTGAGTTTGTTCTCCCATTTTGATAAGACCTTGGCTAATCTGATGGTGGCCTCTACTTTCCTATCTATCCTCTACACCATTTGACTCCTTTACTCAGCTTTGATCCAGCCTTCACTGTAATAATAATAAATCAAGTCACTGCTGTCTGGGGAGGAGAATTCCACAGACCTCTCGAGAGAAAAAAAAATCTCCAATTGTTTAAAATAGGTGATCTCTTATTTTTAAACTATGTTCTCTAGTTCTAGTCTCCCACGTAAGGGGGAACATTCTTTCACCATCCACTTGTCAAGCACCCTCAAGATCCGTGTTTCAATGATATCACCTCTCATTCTTCTAAACTGCAACAGATGCAAACCCACCCTTTTCAATCCTTCCTTACAAATAAAACCCTTCGTCTCAGGAATCAGTCAGATGAACCTTCTTTGCTGCTTTTAACTCTTATATCCTCTCAGTAAAAATACAAAAGTTGTAGAACAAAGAAGAACAAAACAGCACGGGAAACAGGCCCTTCGGCCCAACGAGCCCGCGCTGCCGTCCCACTGTCAGTGACCTATTCATGATTTTAGTCTACACCTAACGTGCGAGGATCAGGGAGGTCCAATTTAGGGACAATTTAGTACCCAATCAATCAGCCTAGAGTACATAGAGCTTCATACATTGGCGAGATAATGTCCTGTAAAACTGTAGCAAAACTTCCTTACTTGTATATTCCATTTCCCTCACAATATGGGGAGATGATGGTGTAGTGGTAATGTAATTGCACTAGTGATCCCAAGACCCAGGCTAATGCTCTGGGATCGTGGATGCAAATCCCATCACAGCAGCTAGTTGAATTTTAAATTCAATTCGTAAAATAAGTAATTATAAAACTAGTTTTAGTAATTGTGAGCCATGAAACGATTTTGATTATTGTAAAAACATATCTGATTGACTAATACCCTTTTTGGGGCAGCGCAGTGGTTAGCATAGCTGCCTCACAGCGTCAGGGATCCAGGTTCAATTCTAGCCTTGGTGACCCTGTGGAGTTTGCATGCACTCCCCATGTCTGCGTGAGTTTCCTCTGGGTGCTCGAGTTTCCTTCCACAATTCAAAGATGTGCAGTTAGGTGGATTGGCCATGCTAAATTTCCCCTTACTGTCCAAAGATGTTAAGGAGATTAATGGGGCAAATACATGGGGTAATAGAACATAGAACATTACAGCGCAGAACAGGCCCTTCGGCCCACGATGTTGCGCCGACCAGTTTTTTAAAAAAAAAACAGACCCACTAATCTAAACCAATCCCTTTTCGTCCATAAACCTATCCACAGATCTCTTAAACGCCCCCAAACTAGGGGCATTTACAACTGCAGCAGGCAGGACATTCCAGTCCCTCACCACCCTCTGGGTAAAGAACCAACCCCTGACATCCGTCCTATAACTACCCCCCCTTAATTTAAAGCCATGCCCCCTCGTGCTAGCTTTCTCCATCCGAGGAAAAAGGCTATCACTGTCCACCCTATCTAAACCTCTAATCATCTTATACGTTTCAATAAGATCCCCTCTTAGCCTCCTTCTTTCCAGCGAAAACAACCCCAAATCCCTCAGTCTCTCCTCATAGGACCTCCCCTCCATACCAGGCAACATCCTGGTAAACCTCCTCTGCACCCTCTCCAAAGTCTCCACGTCCTTCCTGTAATGTGGGGACCAGAACTGCACACAGTACTCCAAGTGCGGCCGCACCAGAGTTGTGTACAGTTGCAACATGACGCTGTGACTCCTAAATTCAATCCCCCTACCAATAAACGCCAAGACACCGTATGCCTTCTTAACAACCTTATCTACTTGATTCCCAACTTTCAGGGATCTATGTACACATACACCTAGATCCCTCTGCTCCTCCACACTATTCAAAGTCCTCCCGTTAGCCCTATACTCAACATATCTGTTACTCCTACCGAAATGAATTACCTCACACTTCTCCGCATTAAACACCATCCGCCACCTTGCGGCCCAGCTCTGCAACCTGTCTAAGTCACCCTGCAAACTATGACACCCTTCCTCACAATCTACCACACCTCCGACTTTGGTGTCATCGGCAAATTTACTAATCCACCCAACTATACCCTCATCCAGATCATTAATAAAAATTACAAACAGCAGTGGCCCCAAAACAGATCCCTGAGGCACACCACTCGTAACCGAACTCCATGACGAATATTTACCATCAACCACCACCCTCTGTCTCCTATCTGCTAGCCAATTCCTGATCCAAGTACCTAGATTACCCCCAATCCCATACATCTGCATTTTCTGCAGAAGCCTACCATGGTGAACCTTATCAAACGCCTTACTAAAATCCATATATACCATGTCAACTGCCTTACCCCTATCCACCTCTTTGGTCACTTTCTCAAAGAACTCAATAATGGGCATAGGGTGGGGTAATGGGCCTGGGTGAAATGCTCTGAGTCTGTGCAGACTTGATGGTCTGAGTGGCCTCCTCCTGCACTGTGGGGATTCTGTGAAATCTGTCATCCTCACCACCTGGTGTGACCTACATGCGACTTTAAGCTGCCTTCTGAAATGGCCTAGCAAACCATTTGGTTCAAGGGTAGTTGGGGTGTTGCCCACATCCTACGACACGATAGTGGTATTCAATGTCACGAAAAACTGGACAGAGATCAGAAATTGTTCTCAATCATGAGAGGATTGAAAATGATGAGACACAAATTTAAAGCAAGTTTCCACACAGAGTAGTTAGGGCCTGGAATGCACTGTCTGAGCATTATTGGGAAAAAGAAGAATGTTCAGGGTTGCGGGGAATGGCAATAGGCAAATTGCTCATTCCGACAGCCAATGCAGACATGAAGGGCTGAATGGCCCCCATGTACAATAGCAATTCGGAGAATCAGCTTCCTAATCATTTGCTGTACCCGGACGGTAAATTTTTAGGATTTGTATACCAGGACACATGCATCTCTTTGTACCTCCAAGTTCTGCAATCTCTCTATTGAAATAAAATGCTAATTTTCTATTCTTCTTGCCAAAGTCAGCAACTTCACATTTTCCCACATTATACCGTAGTTGCCAATTGTTTTCCCCATTCACTTAACCTATCCATATTCCTTTAAAGACTATGTCCTTTTCACAACTTACTTTTCTACCTCTGAAGAAGAGTCAGTCGCACTGCACTCAGCATTCACTGTTTCTCTCTCCAATGGATGCTGCCAGAGTTGCTGAGTTTATCCAGATTTTACTGTTTTAATTTCAGATTTCCAAATTTTGCTTTACTTTCCATACATTTGGTCTCCTCATCTCAGTTCTATCAGTCTATTTGGACAATTCTCTCAATATTAGCACCAGTCCCAGGTAGGGGTGAAGGCTGGGATTGCAGGAGTCTTTGTAGAGTTGGAGAGTGGGGGATTGAGTTTGGACTTACCTTTTGGAAAGGACCAATCACCAGATCCTGAACACATTGTTTTTACTGAACTGTTTCTCATTTGCATTTTTATTCAGTTGTGTCAAACCAGGACTGACTTTTTCTCCCTTTTTTAATCACTTGCTTTGACATCACTTCTCTCTACGCTATGAATACTCCAGTCAACAACTGCTCAAATTAGTTTTTAATCTCTAGTTTTGAACAGCAGTCCATTAAAATAAAAGCAGTTCCATATCAGCAAGTGTTTCCTTGTCCTCACTCCTTCTGGGGTATGCTCTCATGTAGTGAGACCAGACTTTCTACCATTATCCTTCCTAAAACCAAATGTTTAAGAGTAATTTGCCTCTGATCAGCTAATTTATCAGACTAAGGATCAAAGGGCAATCTCTGAACTGGGTGACTCAGTCTCATACATCAGCAGACACACACATACACACTCCAAAGCAGTGGAGAGGTTGCCATAGAGATGAGCTCAGGCTAATTTGCATTTTTCTAACTAATTTTCATAGTGGAGCCTTGTGAGAAGGAAGGATTTACATACTGGAGGAGGGCAGCCTGGTCGTGTGGGAGCAAAGGGGAGCTCATTTGAAATTCAAATTGGACATGCATCAGGACTGCAGTTTGTGGAGAATTAAATAACATGGAAGCAATAGCTTTTATTATGTTTCCATTCTCCACAGCAAATCCCAGCTCCCACACCGCAAAGGCATTGGTTGTTCCCATGGCAATCAGCTATTTGGCTGTGGAAGGGAATTGCTGTTGTTAATTCCTTGGTTTATACAGTAGAGCCACTATGTTCTGTTGGTACAGTTGGGAAACAGCCCCAGTATGGACTCTGTCCCACTAAGCTAATATATGGGGGGGAGAAAAACTTATCGAGCCTTATCAATGTGGAGTGTGTGTGTGTGTGGGTGGTGGGGGGGAGGGGAAATAGGTAGGATTCTGGAAGCTGGTGGGGGGAGAAGGAAGGTGGGTGGAGGTGAATGGCCTGCTCTACTATTCAACAAGATCATGGCTCATCTGATTATTATCTCCAATAAGCTCTCCCCCTTAGAATCATAGAAGAAGGCCATTTGGCCCATTGAGCCTACACCAACAACAATCCCACCAAGGCCCTTTTCTCATAACCCCAGGTATTTACCCTATTAATCCTCCTGAACCTAAGAGGAAATTTAGCAAAGCCAATCAGCCTAACCTGCACATCTTTTGACTATGGGAGGAATTCCACACAGTCACCAAGACCAGAATTGATCCCAGGTCCTTGGTGCTATGGGGCAGCAGTGCTAACTACTGTGCCACCATACCCTTTTTACCAAGAATCTATAATTACCATTTAAGAAAAAAGTCAAAGTCTGCTCCACTGCCTTTTGAGGGAGTTCCAAAGACTGTCTACCCTCTAGAGAAATTCTGGGTGGGTGGGGTGATAGAGAGAAATTAACCAGATTTGGCAGAAGTGTAACTGTGGATTAAAGGCTGGACAGTTGAATAGCTGGCGTCAGATTCATGGGAATGGCTTCATGAAAGGCCGTAAAAAGTCTGACAACACCAGGTTTTAGTCCAACCTATTTATTTGATAATAGACTCACAAGCTTTTGGGGTTAGCCCCTTCGTCAGGTGAAGTCCAACGCCGGCATACCCACTTCATGAAAGGCCCCCAGAGAAAGGGGAACCTATCAGGAGGAGGCAATTTGGCTCATCACAGCAATTTAGTTAGCCCCACTCCCCTGCCTTTTCCCTATAGCCCTGCAAATTTATCCTCCAATAATCCAATTTCCCTTTCTATAGCCATGGTTGAATCTTCACCTCCTCCATTCAGGCAGCCAATTCCAAATCCTAATCTTTCTTGTAAATCTTTTGCACCTTCTCCAATCTCTTCAGAAAGCATAGTGCTCAGAATTGGGTACGTTATTCTAGTTGAGGCCAAATCAGTGTTTTAAGGTTCTTCATAATTTCCTTACTTTTGTACATTTATAAAGAGACAAGATCCATACACCTCAATGTTTTTTCAACCTGAAGTACAGCTTCAATGGTTTCATACACCCCGGGTTCCTTTCCTGCTGCATCAATTTTGGAATTGAATCCTTTGGGAAGAATGTAGAGAGGTATTATGTACAATCAAAATGGATCACTTCACACTTGCACCATAGTAATTTTAATTAGTCACTTGACTGCCCTTCTCTTCCTTCAAATCTAACACTATCGTCCTCACAGTTCACAATACTTTCAAGTTTTGTGTCTTTTGCTAATTTTGAAATGGTGCCCTGTACATTCAAGTATAGGTCATTAATACTGATCGAGAGAAACAACTATCTTAATGCTGATGCCTGGGGAACGCCACAATGTATGTTTCATCTTGTCCAATGAACAATTGTTTGCTATCCTTTTTATCCCATGGGTTTTATCTTTGCTGATAAGGCTGTTATGTGGCATAATGTCAAATATATTTTGGAAATCCATGTACACAGCATCAATCTTATTACTATCAAAAAACCTCCAATTAGTTGAAGACAAGTTGTCCTTAAATATGTGCTGGCTTCCCTTAATTAATCCATCTGTGTCTGAGTGACTATTAATGAAGATTATTGCCTCCTAAAGGATTTCTTTGACGTTAAACTGATCGGACTGTAGTTGCTGGGTTTCTTCTTGCACCCTTTTATTTACCAAGAGTAGCATTTCCAATTCTCCCATTCCTCTGCTACTGCTCCTGTATCTAAGGAGAATTGGAAGATTATGCTCATTACTTCTGCAATTTCCACCCTTGCTTCTCTCAGTATCCTGGTTTGTATCTGATCTAATGCTGATGACTTCTCAACTTTTAAGTACAGTGAGCCTTAGCTTTCTATATTCAATCTGAATCTCACTTGCATTATCAATCTGGTATTTATCATATTTTTGCTTTATCTTGCTCTCTACCTCTTTTGTATCCAGGGAATTCTGTATTTGTTTTTCCAATCTCTTTTTCCCCCCCCTTTTTGGGAATATAGACTGTAACCAAATTACTAAGTCTTTAAAGGCAGTTAATTTTTCCATTACAGGTCTTCTGATTAACCTGGGCAGATTTGATCTTATCAAAGGAAACTGGCCCTCCACCCAGTTAAATTATTTTGACTTTGGATTGCTTCTTGATCTTTTTCCATAGCTAGCTTAAAGTTTATGCTATGATCACTGTCACTAAATGTTTCCTTCTGGTATTTGATCCACTTGATCCCACCTTACTTCCCTGAGAACCAGATCTGGGAATGATTCTTTCCTTGTGGGCTGGAAACAAATTCTCCTAAATACACATGAGAAAAATCTTCTTTCTTTCTGCCCTTTATGCTATTACTATCCCAATCTATACTTAAATAATTGCTTAGATATACTTAGGGTGGCATTGCTAGTCAGGGAAAATGTTGCAGCAGTGCTCAGGCAGGATAGATTAGGGAGCTTGTCTACCAAGGCCATATGGGTGGAGCTGAGAAACAGGAAAGGTATGTCCTCATTAATGGGATTGTATTACAGACCACCCAATAATCAGCGAGAATTGGAGGAGCAGATCTACAGAGAGATAAACATAAAGTTGTGTTGGTAGGGGATTTTAATTTTCCACATATAGATTGGGACTCCCATACTGTTAAAGATCTAGATGGGTTAGAGTTTGTAAAATGTGTTCAGGAAAATTTTCTAAATCAATATATAAAGGTGCCAGCTAGAGAGGATGCAATGTTAGATCTCCTATTAGGAAATGAGTTAGGGCAAGTGACGAAAGTGTGTCAGGGAACACTTTGGTTCCAGTGATCATAATGCCATTGGTTTCAACTTGATCATGGATAAAGAGAGATCTGGTCCTCGGGTTGAGGTTCTAAACTGGAAAAAAGCCAAATTTGAAGAAATGAGAAAGGATCTAAAAAGTGTGGATTGGGACAGGCTGATCTCTGGCAAGGGTGTGATTGGTAAGTGGGAGGCCTTCAAAGGAGAAATTTTGAGAGTGCAGAGTTTATATTCCTGTCAGGATTAAAGGCAAAGTGAATAAGAATAAGGAACCTTGGTTCTCGAGGGATATTGGAACTGTGATAAAGAAGAAGAGAGAGATCTATGATATGTATAGGCAACAGGGAGCAAATAAGATGCTTGAAGAGTATAAAAAGTGCAAGAAACTACTTAAGGAAATCAGGAGGGCTAAAAGAAGACATGAGGTTGCTTTGGCAGTCAAGGTGAAGGAGAATCCTAAGAGCAAAAGAATAGTAAGGGATAAAATTTGTCCTCTTGAAGATCAGAGTGGTTGGCTATGTATGGAACCAAAAGAAATGGGGGAGATATTAAATGGGTTTTCTGCATCCGTATTTACTAAAGAAACTGGCATGGAGTCTACGGAAATAAGGCAAACAAGTAGGGAGGTCATGGAACCTATACAGATTAACGGAGAGAAGGTGCTTGCAGTCTTGAGGCAAATCAGGGTAGATAAATCCCCAGGATCGGACAGGGTATTCCCTCGGACCTTGAAGGAGACTAGTGCTGAAATTGCAGGGGCCCTGGCAGATATATTTAAAATGTCGGTATCCACAGGTGAGGTGCCGGATGATTGGAAGATAGCTCATGTTGTTCCGTTGTTTAAAGAAGGTTCAAAAAGTAATCCGGGAAATTATAGGCCAGTAAGCTTGATGTCAGTAGCAGGTAAATTACTGGAAGGAGTACTAAGGAATAGGATCTACAAATATTTGGATGCACAGGGACTTATTAGGGAGAGTCAACATGGCTTTGTGCGTGGTAGGTCATGTTTAACCAATCTATTAGTTTTTCGAGGAGGTTACCAGGAAAGTGGATGATGGGAAGGCAGTGGATGTTGTCTACGTGGACTTCAGTAAGGCCTTTGACAAGGTCCCGCATGGGAGTTTAGTTAGGAAGGTTCAGTTGCTAGGTATACATGAAGAGATAGTAAATTGGATTAGACATTGGCTCAATGGGAAAAGCCACTGAGTGGTAGTGGAGGATTGCTTCTCTGAGTGGAGGCCTGTGACTTGTGGTGTACCACAGGGATCAGTGCTGGGTCCATTGTTGTTTGTCAATGATCGGGATGATAATGTGGTAAATTGGATCAGCAAATTTGCTGATGGTACAAAGATTGGAGGTGTACTGGACAGTGAGGAAGGTTTTCAAAGCTTTCAGAGGGATTTGGACCAGATAGAAAAATGGGCTGAAAAATGGCAGATGGAGTTTAATGCAGACAAGTGTGAGGAATTGCACTTTGGAAAGACAAACCAAGGTAGAACATACAAGGTAAATGGTAGGACACTGAAGACTGCAGTAGAACAGAGGGATCTGGGAGTACAGATACATAATTCCCTGAAAGTGGTGTCACAGGTAGATGGGGTCGTAAAGAGTGCTTTTGGAACATTGGCCTTTATAAATCAAAGTTTTTGAGTATAAGAGTTGGAATGTTATGATGAGGTGGTATAAGACATTGGTGAGGCCAGATTTAGAGTATTGTGTGCAGTTTTGGTCACCTAATTACAGGAAGGATATTAATAAGGTTGAAAGAGTAAAGAGAAGGTTTACAAGGATGTTGCCAGGACTTGAGAAACTGAGTTACAGAGGAAGGTTGAATAGAACATAACAGCACAGTACAGGCCCTTCAGCCCTCGATGTTGCGCCGACCAGTGGAACCAATCTAATGACCCTCTAACCTAAACTATCCCAATGTTATCCATATGCCTATCCACTGACCATTTGAATGCCCTTAAAGTTGGCGAGTCCACAACTGCTGCAGGCAGGGCATTCCACGACCTTACTACCCTTCGAGTAAAGAACCTACCACTGACATCCATCCTATAATTACCACCCCTTAATTTAAAGCTATGTCCCCTTGTGTTAGCCATCACCATCCGAGGTAAAAGGCTCTCACTGTCCACCCTATCCAATCCTTTGATCATCTTGTATGCCTCAATCAGGTCACCTCGTTACCTTCTTCTCTCCAATGAAAATAACCAAGTCCCTCAGCCTTTCCTCCTAAGACCTTCCCACCATACCAGGCAACATCCTGGTAAACCTCCTCTGCACCCTTTCCAATGCCTCCACATCTTTCTTATAATGCGGCGACCAGAACTGTACGCAATACTCCAAGTGCGGCCGCACCAGAGTTTTGTACAGTTGTAACATGACCTCACGGCTCTGAAATTCAATCCCTCTACCAGTAAAAGCTAACACACCGTACGCCTTCTTAACAACCTTATCAACCTGGGCGCCAACTTTCAGGGAGCTATGCACACGTACCCCGAGATCTCTCTGCTCGTCAACACTACTAAGAGTCCTTCCATTAGCCCTATATTCTGTACTCGTGATTCACTTTGGCAAGAGTAACAGCTCACACTTTTCCGTATTAAACTCCATCTGCCACCTCTCAGCCCAGCTCTGCAGCTTATCTATGTCCCTCTGCAAACTGTAACATCCATCCTCACTGTCTACAACTCCTCCGACTTTGGTGTCGTCAGCAAATTTACTAATCCGTCCTTCTACACCCTCATCTAGATCATTTATAAAAATGACAAACAGCAGTGGCCCCAAAACAGATCCCTGAGGTACACCACTTGTAACTGAACTCCAGGTTGAATATTTCCCATCAACCACCACCCTCTGTCTTCTATCAGCTAGCCAATTCCTGATCCAAACTGCTAAATCGCCCTCAATCCCATGCATCTGCAGTAGCCTACCATGGGGAATCTTATCAAACGCTTTGCTAAAATCCATATACACCACGTCAACTGCCTTACCCTTATCCACCTCTTTGGTCACCTTTTCAAAAAACTCGATAAGGTTTGTGAGGCACGACCTACCCTTCACAAAACCATGTTGACTATCCCTAATCAATTTATTTCTCTCTAGATGATTAGAAATCCTATCCCTTATAATTCTTTCCAAAACTTTGCCCACAACAGAAGTAAGGCTCACTGGTCTATAATTCCCAGGATGGTCACTACTCCCCTTCTTGAACAAGGGGACAACATTTGCTATCCTCCTGTCTTCCGGCACTACACCTGAAACCAATGACGACATGAAGATCAAAGCCAAAGGCTCTGCAATCTCCTCCCTAGCCTCCCAGAGAATCCTAGGCTAAATCCCATCCGGCCCAGGGGACTTATCTATTTTCACACTCTCAAGAATTGCCAACACCACCTCCTTGTGTACCTCAATCCCGTTTAGTCAACTACCTGGTATCGCAGTATTCTCCTCGACTACATTGACTTTTTCCTGCGTGAATACTGACGAAAAATACTCATTCAATGCCTCTCCTATCTCTTCAGTCTCCACGCACAACTTCCCACTGCTGTCTCTGACTGGCCCTAATCTTGCCCTAACCAATCTTTTATTCTTGACATACCTGTAGAAAGCCTTAGGATTTTCCTTGATCCTATCCGCCAAAGTCTTCTCATGTCCTCTTCTAGCTCTTCTTAACTCTCTCTTTAGCTCCTTCCTGGCTAATTTATAACTCTCCAGTGCCCTAACTGAGCCTTCACGTTTCATCTTTATATAAGCCTCCTTCTTCCTCTTCACCAGAGATTCAACTTCCCTAGTACACCACGGTTCCCTCGCTTGACCACTTCCTCCCTGCCTGACAGGTACATATTTATCAAGGACTCGCAGTAGCTGCTCCTTGAACAAGCTCCACATTTCAGATGTTCCCAGCCCCTGCAATTTTCTACTCCAACCTATGTATCCTAAATCTCGCCTAATAGCCTCATAATTATCTTTCCCCCAGCTATAACTTCTGCCCTTCGGTATATACCTATTCCTTTCCATCACTAAGGTAAATGTAACCGAATTGTGGTCAGTATCACCAAAGTGCTCACCTACCTCCAAGTCTAACACCTGGTCTGGTTCATTACCCAGTACCAAATCCAATGTAGCCTCACCTCTTGTTGGCCTGCCTACCTACATACTGTCAGGAAACCTTCCTGCACACACTGGACAGAAACTGACCCCTCTAACACACTTGAGCTATAGCTTTTCCAATCAATATTTGTAAAGTTAAAGTCCCCCATAACAACTACCCTGTTACTTTCACAGCTATCCAGGATCATCTTTGCAATCCTTTCCTCTACTTCTCTGGAACTTTTTGGAGGCCTAAAATCTCCCAACAGTGTGATCTCTCCTTTCCTGTTAGGTTAGGACTTTATTTCCTGGAGCATAGAAGCATGAGGGGAGATTTGATAAAGGTGTATAAAATTATGATGGGTATAGATAGAGTGAATGCAAGCAGGCTTTTTCCACTGAGGCTAGGGGAGGAAAAAAAAACTAGAGGACATGGGTTAAGGGTGAAGGGGGAAAAGTTTAAAGGGAATATTGCGGGGGGGGGGGGGGGGGGGGCTTCTTCACACAGAGTGGTGGGAGTGTGGAATGAGCTGCCAGATGAAGTGGTAAATGTGGGCTCACTTTTAACATTTAAGAAAAACTTGGACAGGTACATGGGTGAGAGGGGTGTGGAGGGATATGGTCCAGGTGCAGGTCAGTGGGACGAGGCAGAAAAATGGTTTGGCACAGACAAGAAGGGCCAAAAGGCCTGTTTCTGAGCTGTAATTTTCTATGGTTCTATTAAAAGTCTGTTAAACAAACTCTTTGCACCTCTCTGTAATTATTTTGCAAATTTGTTTCTTTATATCTTTCCCAGTAGTTGGTAGCCTACGGAATATACCCAGTAGTGCAATGACGTTTTTTATTAGCTCCAACCTACTAGTTTGTCCTTGACCCCTTTAGGACATTCTCTCTCTCTCTCTCTCTCTCTCTTTCTCTCTCTCCAGCACTAATGTTCTAAATCAATACTGTCACCCCTCCTTCCTTGCCAGAACACCTTGCATCCAGAATATTTATTAATACTGTCCTTTATTTGAGGCAGGGCTTCATTTATTACATTATATTTCCACTGGGATACCTGCACTCTGTATAGTCATGTACATGCACTAACCTAATTTAGACTCTGCACCAGTCTGCCAAAGAACAAAGAAAATTACAGCACAGGAACAGGCCTTTCGGCTCTCCAAGCCTGCATCAGCCATGCTGCCCAACTTAACTAAAACCCCCTACTCTTCCGGGGACCATATCCCTCTATTCCCATCCTAGTCATGTATTTGTCAAGACGCCCCTTAAGAGTCACTACTGCTTCTGCTTCCATTACCTCCTCTGGCAACGTGTTGTCTGTTGCGGGGGGGGAAGAAAAATCTGCCTTGTACATCTCCTTTAAACCTTGCTCCTTGCACCTTAAACCTGTGCACTGTAGTAATTGACTCTTCCATCCTGGGAAAAAGCTTCTGACTATCCACCTTGTCCATGCCTTTCACAATCTTGTAGACTTCTATCAGGTCACCCCTCAACCTCTGTTGCTCCAGTGAGAACAAACCAAGGTTCTCCAACCTCTCCTCATAGCTAATGTCCTCCATACCTGGCAACATCCTGATTAAATCTTTTCTGTACCCTCTCCAAAGCCGCCACATCCTTCTGGTAGTGTGGCGACCAGAATTGCACACTATATTCCAAGTGTGGCCTAACTAAGGTTCTGTAAAGCTGCATTCCCTTTTACTGAGTCCATCAAATATCTTGCAATTTCTTACTCCAGTGCTATCAGCCAGACCCAGACTGTTGTGTGCACCTTTCTAGCATTCATATCTTTGTTCCTCCTCCTGAGTTTACATCAACTGTTTGGGATGAATATTAGAACTTAGAAAAACTACAGCACAAACAGGCCCTTCAGTCCACAATATTGTCTTAGTAACTGTCCTGTGGTGTTGAGATGTTACTGAACTCGGTCAGCTTCCCTACCCATATATCAGCACTAGTGCTCTGGCACGTTAACTGGTGCTGCTCGGGATTTTTATTATTTTGTTTTTTTCTATCAGGTATTGAACGAAACAGCCTGGATTTCACACGACAGGTGAGTGTTGCATATGGAGGTGTGAGTGAGACAACATGTCAAACTTTTGATGCTTCATTGTTTTATTCTGATTCTGTCATACAATATTTTCCTTATCAAACACTGGAATATAAAAGGAAAACTAGATGTTCATAAAAACAAAATACTGTAGATGCTGGTGATCTGAAACAAAAGCAGAAGCTCTGGAAAACTCAGCAGATCTGGCTGCATCTTTGGAGAGAAAAAAGTCAATGTTTCAAGTTCAATATGACTCGTCTGCTGATGACATTCATGTTGGATTAGGCTTAGGTTTTAGATTTGGCATTATTTTCTGAAATTCATTCCCAAAGTGTGGGCTTCACTGGCTGGGCCAGCATTTATTGGCCATTCCTAATTACCCTTGAAGGTAGTGGTGTACTCCTTTTATGAACAGTTGCAGTCCATGTAGTGCAGGTACACCAACAATGTTAGGGAGGAAGTTCCAGGGTTTTAACCCAGTGAAAGTGAAGAAAATATTTTCCAGTTAGGATGGTATGTGGTTTGGACGTGTAGGTGGTGTTCCCATGCATCTGCTGCCCTTGGGTTTACACGAGGGCTATGTTAAAGTCAGTGGATAGATTTGAGTTGGTTAGAGATGGGACTAGAATTAGGTCAGGTTAGAAGTCAAAGTAATATCTGGGATTAATTAATTAGATACTGGATGAGTTTTGATTGGACTAGTAGTTTGTTCATTGTTCTAGTTAATGGTTATGGGAATAGGATTTAGATAGTGTGGATGGGTCAGACACACAGGAAGCTAACCCATATATCTATTTGCCCTTCTATCTGACAACATTGAAATTCCTCATCTGAGATTTTAATCCAACGGGATTCTTAAACATGCTGGGATTAGACTACAAGTGGTGGCCAGAGCCAAGTCGTGGTCAACATTCAAACAGTCAATGGAAAGTTGTGGCTGTACCGTTGACTCTACTGGGCTGTGATAGATGAGTTTGGGATGACGGTACAGACTTGTACAGGGTGAAATCCAAATTTCCTATACAATCGTCAGCTGAGTTTTATCGCCACATCCTCACATGACGTTCGTTGCCTCTTCTCAGTTGAGTTTCTCTCCCACTGTAGCCCTTACCCAGGCTGCTTCATCTCCAGATTCCACTTCAACGCTGTTCATCGTTCTCCCTCCATTATCCTCATCAAAGTCCAAATTCTGTGTTTATTGCATTCCAAATCAAGTCGAGCCCTACATTAGCTTCAGGTCTCCCAACTCTAGAAATATCCAAGTTAATCTTTCCAATCTCTGCTCGTACCAGATCCCCATCAAATGCTATATTCTAATTCTGGACTTTGAGGGAGTATTCCTCTGTATCTAGCCCTGGGAGTAGTGGGATGGTACATGGGGGCATTGCAGAAGAAGTTTTACTCTGTACCTAACCCCATGCTGCCCTGGGAGTGTTGGGATGGTACAGAGTATAAGTGAAATCTTGTTCATTAGCTGATATAATGTAGGGGCAATATGGTGAATGGCCTGCGGGGGTGGGGCTGAGGCAGTGAATGGATCTGAGGTGCATACATCAACAGGTAAATGTCCATTAAATTTCACCTAAATGGAGTTGGCACCTTCAGGAAATTGGAATGCATAATGACACGTGGTGCTATTCGAGTTAATTCAACGATCTCCGATCGAAGCAGTGAAATGTTTAGTCACCTGAAGCTTCTGAGGGAAGGCTCTCTCTGCATTTGGGGTTTGTAATCTGTGTTGATTATTTTTGTCTGTCTGTATTCTGGGATCACAAGTTGAGCTGTTTGCTGTGGCGGATCTTGAGGCTGTGGTTAGGCTCAGGAAGTAGGCACCTGGAGCAGCCACAATTTGCATACAGAGAGAAGGTGGGGCCCAAGTCTACCCAGTCTAACCAGTTTGTTTCCGGGCCTGTGACAGCACATCCAGTGACATTTAACACTCTGTTAGGTGCTGCCAGACTTGCTGAGCTTTTCCAGCATTTTGTATTTTTGCTTTTGAATATCTGAAATAAACTGTTTAGAGGACAGCAATTAATACGAAGAAAGAAATGGCAGAAGCTTTGAACAAGTATTTTGCACCTGTCTTCCCGTTAAAAGGCATGAAGAGCACCCCAATAGTAAACTGGGTGGGGGACAATGAAAATGATGAACTTTAAACTATTAATAGAGAAACAATTAGTAGGAAATTCAATGAGACCAAGAGCTGACAAGTTCCCAAGTTGGAGCTAATAACCTGCATCCTAGGAAAGTAATTGCAAATGTTGCAATGATAGTGGATGCAATGGTTGCAAATCTCTCAAAATTTTATGGACGGGTGCCATTGGATTGCAAAGCCAGAAATCTCTTTAACAAAGGAAGGAGAGTGAAACCACAGGTCTGTTTAGCCAAACACTCTGTCACGCGGGAAAATGGTGGAATCCATTATGAAGGAAATAGCAGACAGACATTTGGGAAATTGTAACCTAACAGAATCAACATTATTTTATGAAAGCAAAATCAAGTGTGACAAGGATTTGTTTTTGAAGATAATGGATAAAGGGGAACCAGTAGATGTAATGAATTTGGATTTCCTGAAGGCATTCAATAAGGTGCCACGTAAGATTACTGCTGGTGCTAATAGATAAACATGGATTGTGGCCTGTCTAGCTAATGGGAAACAGAATCTGAATAAACAGGGCATTTTCAAGTTGGCAACAGTAACTAGTGGAATTCCACAGTGGTCATAGAGTCATAGAGGTTTACAGCGTGGAAACAACAGGACTTTCAGTCCCTTTTTTAACGACTAAGCTAGTCCCAATTGCCCATGTTTGACCCATATCCCTCGATACCCATTTTATTCATGTAACTGTCTAAGCGTTTTTTAAAAGACAAAATTATATCAGTGCAGGGATTTATCGTCTATATTAAAGACTTGGATGAAGTGTAGCCAAACTTGCTACTGATACAAAGGAGGTGGGAAAGTAAGTTTCTGAGGCAGACACAAGTCTGAAGATGATGTTGAGTGGGCAAAAAGGATAGATGAAGTATGATGTGGGGAAAATGTGAGATTATCCACTTTGATAGGAAGTGTAGAAAAGGAGAATATTTAAATAGTTCTGAATGTCCTTTACATGAAAGGCACGCATGGTTTTGTAGCGGGAAGGTCGTGCCTTACTAACCTTATTGAGTTCTTTGAGAAGGTGACCAAAGAGGTGGATAGGGGTAAGGCAGTAGATGTGGTATATATGGATTTTAGTAAGGCGTTTGATAAGGTTCACCATGGTATGCTTCTGCAGAAAATGCAGATGTATGGGATTGGTGGTAATTTAGGTACTTGGATCAGGAATTGGTTAGCAGATAGGAGACAGAGGGTGGTGGTTGATGGTAATTATTCATCATGGAGTTCGGTTACGAGTGGTGTGCCTCAGGGATCTGTTTTGGGGCCACTGCTGTTCGTAATCTTTATTAATGATCTGGATGAGGGTATAGTTGGGTGGATTAGTAAGTTTGCTGATGACACCAAAGTCGGAGGTGTGGTAGATTGTGAGGAAGGGTGTCGAAGTTTGCAGGGTGACTTGGACAGGTTGCAGAGCTGGGCCGCGAGGTGGCGGATGGAGTTTAATGCGGAGAAGTGTGAGGTAATCCATTTCGGTAGGAATAACAGATGTGTTGAGTATAGGGCTAACGGGAGGACTTTGAATAGAGTGGAGGAGCAGAGGGATCTAGGTGTATGTGTACATAGATCCCTGAAAGTTGGGAATCAAGTAGATAAGGTTGTTAAGAAGGCATACGGTGTCTTGGCGTTTATTGGTAGGGGGATTGAATTTAGGAGTCGCAGCGTCATGTTGCAACTGTACACAACTCTGGTGCGGCCGCACTTGGAGTACTGTGTGCAGTTTTGGTCCCCACATTACAGGAAGGATGTGGAGGCTTTGGAGAGGGTGCAGAGGAGGTTTACCAGGATGTTGCCTGGTATGCAGGGGAGGTCCTATGAGGAGAGACTGAGGGATTTGGGGTTGTTTTCACTGGAAAGAAGGCGGCTAAGAGGGGATCTTATAGAAACATATAAGATGATTAGAGGTTTAGATAGGGTGGATGGTGATAGCCTGTTTCCTCGGATGGAGAAATCTAGCACGAGGGGGCATGGCTTTAAATTAAGGGGGGGTAGTTATAGGACGGATGTCAGGGGCAGGTTCTTTACCCAGAGGGTGGTGAGGGACTGGAATGCCCTGCCTGCTGCAGTTGTAAATGCGCCTAGTTTGGGGGCGTTTAAGAGATTGGTGGATAGGTTTATGGACGAAAAAGGAGTGGTTTAGATTAGTGGGTCAATGTTTTTTTTTAAAAATAAGACTGGTCGGCGCAACATTGTGGGCCGAAGGGCCTGTTCCGCGCTGTAATGTTCTATGTTCTATGTTCTATGAAGATAAAGTAAATAATTTGAATGGCGGAGTAAATATCCTCAAGGAAGCAGTGACCATAACATAGTAGAATTTAGCATTCAGTTTGAGAATGAGAAACTTGGGTCTGAAACAACTGTGCTACACATAATAATTATACAAGAATGATGGCAGACTTGGGGTCAACCATTTAGTGATGGAGTGGACTGGGAAAGGGGTTTAACAGGAAAGCTGATTAATCAGCAATGGCAGACATTTCTGAAAATAGTTTATAGTATAGAAAGTATTAATCACCACGATAAACCACAGAAGCTGAGGATAGTATTAAACCGAAAGAAAAAATACATAGGCCAGAATTGTATTGCCCTGCCCAACACAGGAATCTAAGCAGGCAAAGGGTGGACCATGGGAAGGTCTGTTGACCTCAGGTGGGATTTTACAGTTTCGGGCTGAATGAGGCCGTAAAACCCCTCCCATAATGTGGCTCAAAATTGTATGGATTCTGGGCAAGTGCCATTGGAGTGCAAAACTAGAAACATAATGCCTCCCTCTTGGTAAGCCAGAGGATTGGGAAAACTTCAAAAACCAACAAAAGATGACTAAAAAATAGAGAGGAAGAAAATAAACTAAGAGGGTAAACTAGCAAGTAATATCAAAAAGGAGAGCAAGAACTACTTTCTAAAAAGGAAGTGAGAGGCCAGAGTGAACATAGGCCTCTTAGAGAATGAGACTGGGGAAATAATAATGGGGAATCAGGAAATGGCAGAAGTGTTAAACAAATATTTTGTCAGTCTTCACAGTGGAAGACATTAATAACATTACAAAAATGCTAAATGAAAGGCAGAAGTGGGTGGAGATAAATACAATCTCTATCAGTAGAGAAAAAGTACTAAGGAAACTAATGGGGCTAAAAGCAGATTAATCCCTTGGACCTGATGGGTTGCATCCCAGGGACATTAAAGGAAGTAGCTACAGAGATAGTGGATGCACTGGTAATAATCTTCCAAGAATACTTCTACAAAAATTCCTAGAGAATTGGAAAGCTGCCAATGTAACATTTTCATTTTTAAAAAAAGGAGGGAGGCAAAAAAAAACAAGAATTATAGGCCAGTTGGTTTAACTTCTGCCATTGGGAAAATATTAGATTTCGTTATAAAGGGTGTAATAGCAGACCATTTAAGAATCATAATATAGTCAAGCAGAGTGAGCATGGATTCAGGAAGGGGAAATCATGCCTGACAAATTTATTTGTATTCTTTTGAGGTGGTAATGAGCAGGATGGATAAAGAGGAACTAGTAGATGTCATACACATGGATTTCTAAAAAGCATTCAATAAGGTACCACACAAGACTTCTTAATATGGTGAGAGCCTATGGTGTTGGGGGTAGTATATTAGCATGGATAGTGGATTGGTTAATTGATAGAAAGCTGAGAGTTGGAATAGGAGGTGCATTTTCAGGATAGAGAGCTGCAATTTCTGGAGCGTCACAGGGATCCATGCTGGGGTCGCAAATTATTTACAATGTCTATGAATGACTTGGATAAGGAAAGTGAATGTATTATTGCCAGGTTTGTTGATGACAAAAATAGGTGGGAAAGCAACAGGTGAAGATAAGGATATAGACCAGTTTGGTGAGTGGGCAAAAATTTGGCACATTAATCTTCCAACCAAAGTGCATAACTTAATGGAGCTGAGTATTTTTTAAATGGAGAAAGACTGCAGAAAGCTGCAGCATGGAGGGGGGATTGGGGGATTTGGGAATCCTCGTGCATAAATCACAAAAGCTGGCATGTATGTTCAGCAGGTAATTGGGAAAGGAAATGCAATGTTGCTTTATTTCAAAGGAAATGGAGTTTAAAAGTAAGGAAGTCTTGCTAAAATTATACTAAGCACTACTTAGACCACACCTGGAATATTGTGAACAGTTTTGGTCCTTTTTATGTCCGGAAAGATATACTGGCATTAGAGGCAGTCCAGAGAAGGTTCACCTAGGTTGATCCTGGGTATGGAGGGATTTTCTTATGAGGAGAGGTTGAGTAGGCTAGGCCTGTACTCATTGTCTCTCACTCTTTAAACTCCAATCTTACTGAGACATATAAGATTCTCAGGGGGCTTCACAGGATAGATCCTTTTGTAGGAGAGTCTAGGACCAGAGCGCATAATCTCAGAATAAGGGGTTAATCATTTAAAACAGAGATTAGAAGGAATTTTTTCACTTGAGGGTAGTGAACCTATAGCGCACTTTACCACAGAAGGCTGTGAAAACTGGTTCATTAAGTATGTTCAAGGATGAGATGGACAGAATTTGAATCAGTAAGGGAATCCAGGGCTATGAGGAAAGTGGAGTTTAGGATTAGAGCAGATCAGCCATGATTTCATTGACACAGACCTGATGGGCCAAATGGTTTATTTCTGTTCCTATGTCTTATGGTGTTTATTCCAAAAGGGATGGGGGTATAAAAGCTAGAAATTCTTTCAATATCTATACAAGATATTGGTGAGATCACCCAGAATACTGCGTACAATTTTGATTTCCTTATTTAAGAAGGAGCTATTAGGAACAGTTGAACCTTCACTAGGTTGATTCCTGGTTTGGTGGTGGTGCCTTTTATAAGGAAAGGTTAAGCAAGATGGGCCTTTACCCAGTGGAGTTTAGAAGAATGAGAAGTGACCTGTTGAAAGCTGAGGGACTCCCAGGGGCTCAAACAAAAAACAGGGCCCAGTTGAAAACAAGGGATTGTCTATTTAAGGAAGAAATGAGGAGGATTTTCTGAAGGCCTAATACAGATAGGAAATATAAAGTAAGTGGAACAACCCTTAAGAATATTAATAGGCAAAGGGATCTGAATGTGCAGGTACACAGGTCGCTGAAAGTGGCAATGCAGGTGGAGAAGGCAGTCAAGAAGGCATACGGCATGCTTGCCTTCATCAGCTGGGGTATTGAGTTTAAAAATTGACAAGTCATGTTGCAGCTTTATAGAACCTTAGTTAGGCTGTACTTGGAATATAGTGTTCAATTCTGGTCACCACTCTAACAGAAAGATGTGGAGGCTTTGGAGAGGGTACAGAAAATATTCACCAGGATGTTACCTGGTATGGAGGGCATTAGCTATGAGGAGAGGTTGGAGAAACTTGGTTTGTTCTCACTGGAATGACGGAGGTTGAGGGGAGACCTGATAGAAGTCTGCCCAGTGAAGCAATTGAGGCTACCTCACTGAATATCTTTAAGGCAAGGATAAATTAATTTTTGAACAATAAAGAAATTAAGGGTTATGGTGAGCGGGCGGGTAAGTGGAGCTGAGTCCACAAGAAGATCAGCCATGATCTTAATGAATGGCGGAGCAGGCTCAAGGGGCCAGATGGTCTACTCATAATCCTAGTTCTTATGATATGGTCCCCAGAAGGGTAGGGGGTTTTAGTTCAGTTGGGCAGCATGGTCAGTGCAGGCTTAGAAAGCCAAAGGGCCTGTTCCTGTGCTTGAATTTTCTTTGTATTGATTCTTTGGAATTCTGTACACCAGCGAGCTGGGGCACTAGGTCACAATGTATTCAAAGCTGAATCAGGCAGATAGTGAACAGGGGAGGCTGACAGAAAAGTGAAGTTGAAACTCTGATCAGATAGTCATGACACTTATTGATTAGTGGAATAGGCTCAACTGTTCCTGTGCCTCACTTCTCCTATTGCTTTATGTTCATGCTGGTCCCAGCTGAAGGCTTTGACTTTCAAACTCTTCATTGGGCAGCAAGTGTTGGAGGCTGGTGGAGTCTGAATCCAGTGCTAAATCATCAGTGAGTGTTTTTGTAGTACTAAAATCACATTGGTAGAAGGGGTGTCAAAGTGCCTCTTGAATGCATCACTTTGGTTCTGAATCATTCAGATGGAAAAGGACACCAAGTTCAGCACAACTGAGTTAGTTAGCAAAACAGTGGCGATACTAGATGGTTAGCCTTCCTGACTCTGATTGAGAGGAGATGAGTTCTTTGCAGTTTATAGCAGCACAATTGTTTTGCTTAAATGTTTTGTGGGATGCTGAACATCAGTTATCTTCCATTTTCTAGATCAAAACCGAAGACCGGAGTGATTCACCTGCTCAGGTATTTGCAGAAGCAGTTTACCTTCGGCCCTCTGAGGCCTCTTCTATTGTGTCAGGGGGCCAAATGTCAGTGGTAAGTAGCTGCACAGGTCACAATGATCCACTGCAAGACTGTTCAATGTGATATTTCTTGCTGAGAGTGATCGGAACTCATCTCAACTCACTCACTGGCTCAGGAATGGGACAGCTATGGCCTGAACTGTTGACCGACTAAATGAATCTGACAGGTAATGCTGTATGGATGCTGGGATTACCCAGTCCAGGGCTTCGCAAAGTGGGCAATGGTTGAAAGAGAATTGCAATGTATTTGAATCACCTGACTGTTCTCTACAAAGAGAATCTGTAAATTTGAGATCGTTTATCACTGGTGAACTTTGAGCAGTTAAAACTGAGCTCATTTGAAAATAATAGGGTGAGGATTGCCGGGGGTGAGAACAGAGAACGTAAAACATTACAGCGCAGTACAGGCCCTTCGGTCCTTGATGTTGTGCCGACCAGTGGAACCAATCGAATGACCCTCTAACCTAAACTATCCCAATGTTATCCATATGCCTATCCAACGACCATTTGAACGCCCTTAAAGTTGGCGAGTCCACAACTGCTGCAGGCAGGGCATTCCACGCCCTTACTACCCTCTGACCTACCTCTGACATCCGCCCTATAATTACCACCCCTTAATTTAAAGCTATGTCCCCTTGTGTTAGCCATCACCATCCGAGGTAAAAGGCTCTCACTGTCCACCCTATCTAATCCTCTGATCATCTTGTATGCCTCAATTAGGTCACTTCTTAACCTCCTTCTCTCTAAAGAAAACAACCTCAAGTCCCTCAGCCTTTCCTCATAAGACCTTCCCACCATACCAGGCAACATCCTGGTAAACCTCCTCTGCACCATCTCCAATGCTTCCACATCTTTCTTATAATGCAATACTCCAAGTGCGGCCGCACCAGAGTTTTGTACAGTTGCAACATGACCTCACGGCTCTGAAATTCAATCCCTCTACCAATAAAAGCTAACACACCGTACACCTTCTTAACAACCTTATCAACCTGGGTGCCAACTTTCAGGGAGCTATGCACGTGTACACCGAGATCTCTCTCTTCGTCAACGCTACAAAGAGTCCTTCCATTAGCCCTATATTCTGTAATCCTGTTACTCTTTCCAAAGTGACGGACTTCACACTTTTCCGTATTAAACTCCATTTGCCACCTCTCAGCCTAGCTCTGCAGCTTATCTATGTCCCTCTGCAAACTGTAACATCCATCCTCACGGTCTACAACTCCTCCGACTTTGGTGTTGTCCACAAATTTACTAATCCATCCTTCTACACCCTCATCTAGGTCATTTATAAAAATGACAAACAGCAGTGGCCCCAAAACAGATCCCTGAGCTACACCACTTGTAACTGAACTCCAGGTTGAATACTTCCCATCAACCATCACCCTCTGTCTTCTATCAGCTAGCCAATTCCTGATCCAAACTGCTAAATCACCCTCAATCCCATGCATCTGCATTTTCTGCAGTAGCCTACCATGGGGAACCTTATCAAACGCTTTGCTAAAATCCATATACACCACGTCAACTGCCTTACCCTTATCCACCTCTTTGGTTACCTTTTCAAAAAACTCGATAAGGTTTGTGAGGCACGAACTACCCCTTCACAAAACCGTGTTGACTATCCCTAATCAAATTATTTCTCTCTAGATGATTATAAATCCATCTCTTATAATTCTTTGCAAAACTTTGCCCACAACAGAAGTAAGGCTCACCAGTCTATAATTCCCAGGATGGTCCCTACTCCCCTTCTTGAACAAGGGGACAACACTTGCTATCCTCCTGTCTTCCAGCACTATACCTGTAGCCAACGACGACATTAAAGATCAAAGCCAAAGGCTCTGCAATCTCCTCCCAGAGAATCCTAGGGTAAATCCCATCTGGCCCAGGGGACTTATTTATTTTCACACTCTCAAGAATGGCTAACATCTCCTCCTTATGTACCTCAATCCCGTCTAGTCTAAAAGACTGCATCTCAGTATTCTCCTCGACTACATTGACTGTTTCCTGCGTGAATACTGACGAAAAATATTCATTTAGTGCCTCTCCTATCTCTTCAGGCTCCATGCACAACTTCCCACTACTGTTCCTGATTGGCCCTAATCTTGCACTAATCAATCTTTTATTCCTGACATACTTATAGAAAGCTTTAGGGTTCTCCTTGATCCTATCCGCCAAAGTCTTCTCATGTCCTCTTCTAGCTCTTCTTGACTCTCTCTCTTTAGCTCCTTCCTAGCTGATTTGTAACTCTCCAGTGCCCTAACTGAGCCTTCATGTCTCATCTTTATAAAAGCCTCCTTCTTCCTCTTCACCAGAGATTCAACTTCCCTAGTACACCACGGTTCCCTTGCTCGACCACTTCCTCCCTGCCTGACAGGTACATATTTATCAAGGACTCGCAGTAGCTGCTCCTTGAATAAGCTCCACATTTCAGATGTTCCCAGCCCCTGCAGTTTCCTACTCCAACCTACATATCCTAAATCTCGCCTAATAGCCTCATAATTATCTTTCCCCCAGCTATAACTTCTGCCCTTCGGTATATGCCTATCCCTTTCCATCACTAAGGTAAACGTAACCGAATTGTGGTCAGTATCACCAAAGTGCTCACCTACCTCCAAGTCTAACACCTGGTCTGGTTCATTACCCAGTACCAAATCCAATGTAACCTCACCTCTTGTTGGCCTGCCTACCTACATACTGTCAGGAAACCTTCCTGCACACATTGGACAGAAACTGACCCCTCTAACACACTTGAGCTATAGCTTTTCCAATCCATATTTGTAAAGTTAAAGTCCCCCATAACAACTACCCTGTTACTTTCGCACCTATCCAGGATCATCTTTGCAAACCTTTCCTCTACATCTCTGGAACTTTTTGGAGGCCTATAAACAACTCCCAACAGGGTGACCTCTCCTTTCCTGTTTCTAATCTCAGCCCATACTACCTCAATAGACAGATCCACATCAAACGTCCTTTCTGCCACCGTAATACTGTCCTTGACTAACAATGCCACGCCGCCTCCTCTTTTACCACCTTCTCTGCTCTGACTAAAACATCTGAACCCCAGAACCTGCAATAACCATTCCTGTCCCTGCTCTATCCATGTCTCTGAAATGGCCACAACCAGGCTGATAGTTCATCCACCTTACTGCATATACTCCTAGCATTAAAGTATACACACTTCAAATCACCCTCCCGCCTGCCAATACACTGCTGTGACCTCGCAACCTTATCCATGACTTCCCTATTCTCAACCCCCGTACATTGGAGCTACAATTCAGGTTCCCATCCCCCTTCTGAATCAGTTTAAACCCCCCCGAATAGCATTGGCAAATTTTCCCCTCCAAGATATTGGTACGCCTCTGGTTCGGGTGCAGACCATCCCTTTTCTATAGGTCCCACCTACCCCAGAATGAGCCCCAATTGTCCAGGTATTTGAAACCCTCCTTCCTGCACCATCCCTTTAGCCACGAGTTCAAATGTTCTCTCTCTCTTCTTCTCAACGCTATCCTGTGGCACGGGTAACAAACCAAAGATAACAACTCTGTTTTAGCCCTAAGCTTCCACCCTAACTCCCTGAATTTCTGTCTTACATCCCCATCCCTTTTCCTACTTTTGTCATGGGTGCCTACATGAACCATGACTTGGGGCTGGTTCCCCTCCCCCTTCAGAACATAGAACATTACAGTGCAGTACAGGCCCTTCGGCCCTTGATGGTTCCACTGGTCAGTGCAACAATCTAATGACCCTCTAACCTAAACTATTCCAATGTTATCCATATGCCTATCCACTGACCATTTGAACGCCCTTAAAGTTGGCAAGTCCACAACTGCTGCAGGCAGGGCATTCCACGCCCTTACTACCCTCTGAGTAAAGAACCCAACTCTGACATCCGTCCTATAATTACCACCCGTTAATTTAAAGCTATGTCCCTTCGTGTTAGCCATCACCATCCAAGGAAAAAGGCTCTCACTGTCCACCCTATCTAACCCTCTGATCATCTTGTATGCCTCAATTAGATCACCTCGTAACCTTCTTTCTAATGAAAATAACCTCAAGTCCCTTCCTACCATACCAGGCAACATCCTGGTAAACCTCCTCTGCACCCTTTCCAATGCCTCCACATCTTATAATGCGGTGACCAGAACCGTACGCAATACTCCAAGTGCAGCCGCACCAGAGTTTTGTACAGGATCTCGAACACTCGATCAGAGACATCACGGACCCTGGCACCTGGGAGGCAACATACCAACCGCAAGTCTCGCTCATTCCCACAGAATCTCCTATCTGTCCCCTTAACTATGGAATCCCCAATCACTAACCCCATAGTCTTCTTCCCCCTTCCCACCTAAGCATCAAGGACAGGCTCTACTCCTGAGACCTGTACCCCATGGCTTACCCCCATTGAGTCGTCCTCCCCAACAGTATCTGTTTTGCAGAGGAACAGCCACGGGGGATCGCTGCTCTGAATGCTTCTTACCCCTTCTAGCAGTTACCTGTCTATCACTTTTAGGAGTAACCTATCTCCCTGCAGCTTTTATCAATAGCTGCCTCTGCTTCCCGAATGATCCTTAGTTCCTCCAGTTCCAGCTCCAGGTCCTAATGTGGTCCTCAAGGAGCTGGAATTGGATGCACTGTGAGCAACTAGTGGGCAGTTGCTGACAAGAAACTGAGGCATCAGGAGTTGACAAATACCTTGTTTATGTTCAGGATTTGCAGCCACTTCACACACTGCAGCAGCTCGTGGTGGTACCTGGACATCACCTGCAAACTGCAGCTACATTCCTGCTCCCTCAAACACAGCAAAGCCAGCAAGGTAAGGTCATTGTTCCTACTCGTTACTGACAGGTACAATTGCCATTTATGTGCTGCATCCCCAAGTTGTAATGGGAACTGGGTATAAGTATGTAAGAAAGAGGAGTGGGCTCAACTGCTTCCCCAAAGTGTTTGGGTTTCCCCTCACTTGAGTGGGAATGTGATGAAACTGTGGGAATCTGCTGAGATCCTGAAATGTCAGTTCTGTTAAGAACTCCCTGATGTTACCCATGAGTGTCTCAAAACCCCGAAGGATAATTTGAAACACTGGTTCTTAGTGGTGTATATTTGTGTGGAATAGTGGACAATGTACAACCCTGTGATGAACCAGTCCAACTGTTGTATAAACAAAGTAAAAGGAAATAAAAACATACAACAAATACGAGGGACTGGAGCAGGGGGCAGAGTTTCCGGTTCCTGGATCATTGGGACCTTTTTACGGGCAGGTGTGACCTGGTCAGTACAGATGGGTGGCATTTGAATCCCAGGGGGACCAATATCTTGGTGGGAAGGTTGGCTAGGGCTACTGGGGGGCTTTAAACTAGAAAGGTTGGGGGGAGGGAATAGAGATGAGGTGACTGAGAGCGAGGAGGTTAGCTCCCAGGTAGAGAAAGACTGTAGACAGTATGACAGGGAGGTTAGATGGGTAATGGAGAAGGGAAGCGCCCAGACCGAGGATCTGAGGTGTGTCTATTTTAACGCCAGGAGTGTAATAAATAAAGTAGGTGAGCTTAGGGCGTGGATTGCTGCTTGGGAATGTGATGTGGTGGCCATTACAGAGACTTGGATGTCTCAGGGACAGGACTGGGTACTTCAGGTGCCAGGATTCAGATGCTCCAGGAAGGACAGGGAGGGGGGCAAAAGAGGTGGCGGAGTGGCACTGTTGATCAGGGACAGTGTCATGGCTGCAGAGAAGGTGAATGCCTTGGAGGGACTGTCTACAGAGTCTCTGTGGGTGGAAGTTAGGAACAGCAAAGGGTCAATAACTTTGCTGGGTGTTTTCTATAGGCTGCCCAATAGTGACAGGGAAGTCGGGGTGCAGGTAGCGAAACAGATCCTAGAGAGATGTCGTAATAACAGAGTTGTCATGATGGGAGGCTTTAATTTCCCAAACATCGACTAGAATATCTCTAGGGTAAGGGGTTTGGATGGGGAGGAGTTTGTTAGGTGTGTTCAGGAGGGTTTCCTGACACAGCACATCGATAAGCCTACAAGAGGAGAGGCTGTACTTGACCTGGTGCTGGCTAATGAACCAGGACAGGTGACGGATCTCTCGGTGGGAGAGCATCTCGGGGATGGAGATCATAATCCAATCTCCTTCACGATAGCATTGGAAAAAGATAGGATCAGGCAGGCTAGGAAGGTGTTTGTCTGGAGTAAGGGGAAATATGAAGACGTCATGCAGATAACTGGATGAGTAAACTGGAAGGAGGTGTTCTTGGGGAAAAGTACTGAAGGAAGGTGGCAGATTTTCAAGGAATGTTTGACTGGAGCTCTGCACGACAACGTTCCAATGAGACAAGGAGGTTTTGGTAGGCCGCAGGAACCATGGTGCATGAAGGCTGTGGTGAACCGAGTCAGGAAGAAAAGAAAGGCGTATAAAATGTTCAGAGAGCTAGGCGATGTTAATGATCTAGAGGAGTATAAGGCTTGTAGAAAGGAGCTTAAAAAGAAAATCAGGAGAGCCAGAAGAGTTCATGAGAAGGCCTTGGTGGGTAAGATTTGTAGAACGCCTTGGGATTCTCCTTAATATGTGAAGAATAAAAGGATGAGAAGAGAAGGGATAGGACCTATAAAAAGTGAAGGGGGAAAAGTCTGTGTGGAACCAGAAGAAATGGCAGAGGTGCTTAATGAGTACTTTGCCTCGGTATTCACGATGGAAAGTGATCTGGGACGTTGTACTACAGGTTTGCAACAGATTGAAAAGATTGAGTATGTGGATGTTAAGAAAGAATATGTGTTGGAACTTTTAAATTCTATCAAGATAGATAAGTCGCTGGGACCGGATGGGATATACCCCAGGTTTCTGTGGGAGGTGAGGGAAGTGATTGCAGAGCCCCTAGCGATGATCTTTGCGTCGTCGATGGAGATGGGAGAGGTTCCGGAGGATTGCGGATGTGGTTCCTATTTTCAAGAAAGGGAACAGGGATAGCCCGGGAAATTACTGACCGGTGAGTCTGACTTCAGTGGTTGGTAAGTTGATGGAGAGGATTCTGAGGGACAAGAGTTATGAGCATTTAGAGAAGGCTAGAATGATCAGAAATAGTCAGCACGGCTTTGTCAAGGTCAGGTTGTGCCTTATGAGCCTAGTTGAGTTCTTTGAAAATGTGACTGAACACATTAACGAAGGAAGAGCTGTGGACGTGGTTTACGTGGACTTCAGCAAGGCGTTTTGATAAGGTCCCCCATGCAAGACTTCTTGAGAAGGTGAGAGGGCATGGTATCCAAGAGGCTTTGGCCTTGTGGATCCAGAACTGGCTTGCCTGCAGAATGATGTGGATGTGCTGGCGTTGGACTGGGGTAAACACAGTAAAAAGTCTGACAACACCAGGTTTCAGTCCAACCGATTTATTTGATCGTAAACTCACAAGCTTTCGAGGGGACTCCCTCTTCGTCAGGTGAATGGAGAGTTCTGGCCTCGGACAGAGCATATAAAGCACAGACAGTTTAACTCCGAGGCCAGAACTCTCCATTCACCTGACGAAGAGGGAGTCCCCTCGAAAGCTTGTGAGTTTACTATCAAATAAATCGGTTGGACTGAAACCTGGTGTTGTCAGACTTTTTACTGTGTTTGCCTGCAGAAGGCAGAGAGTGGTTGTGGATGGGTCTTTTTCTACATGGAGGTCGGTCACCAGTGGAGTGCCCCAGGGATCTGTTCTAGGACCCTTGCTGTTTGTCATTTTCATAAATGACCTGGATGAGGAAGTGGAGGGATGGGTTAGTAAGTTCGCCAACGATACGAAGGTTGGTGGTGTTGTGGATAGTCTGGAGGGATGTCAGAAGTTGCAGCGTGACATTGATAGGATGCAAGACTGGGCGGAGAAGTGGCAGATGGACTTCAACGCAGATAAATGTGTAGTGGTCCATTTTGGCAGCACCAATGGGATGCAGGAGTACAATATCAAGGGTAGGAGTCTTAGCAGTGTTGAGGAGCAGAAGGATCTTGGGGTCCGGGTCCATAGGACTCTTAAATCGGCCTCGCAGGTGGAGGATGTGGTCAAGAAGGCGTATGGTGTACTGGCCTTCATTAATCGAGGGATTGAGTTTAGGAGTCGGGAGGTAATGCTGCAACTTTATAGGACCCTTGTCAGACCCCACTTGGAGTACTGTGCGCAGTTCTGGTCGCCTCACTATAGGAAGGATGTGGAAGCTCTTGAGAGGGTGCAGAGGAGATTTACAAGGATGTTGCCTGGATTGGGTGGCATGACTTATGAAGATAGGTTGAGGGAGCTAGGTCTCTTCTCCCTGGAGAGACGAAGGTTGAGAGGCGACCTGATAGAGGTTTATAAAATATTGAGAGGAATAGATAGGGTGGATTCTCGGAGGCTATTTCCCAGGGCTGAAATGGTCGCTACAAGAGGACACAGGTTTAAGGTGCTGGGAAGCAAGTACAGAGGGGATGTCAGGGGTAAGTTTTTCACTCAGAGGGTGGTGAGTGAGTGGAATCGGCTGCCGTTGGTGGCGGTAGAGGTGAACTCGCTGGGGTCTTTTTTAAAAGACTTCTGGATGAATATATGGGATCTAATGGGACTGGGAGTTACAGATAGTTCTACGGCTTGTTAAGTATAGATGTGATCGGTGCAACTTGTGGGCCGAAGGGCCTGTTTGTGCTGTAGTGTTCTATGTTCTAAATACACAATGATACTTTAGTATATTAAAAACACCATTTATCTGTACTTAACTCTTGCTTCCAAAATATACCTATGTTCCCTGAACTCACTAAGATACCCCTTTCCCCAAACAATGTCCACTTTAGAAACTAAGTCAAATTCGGCTTATAGTTACCACACGTGATCAAGTCGAAGAAAATGTCTTTTGCTGGTTTAGCAAAAGTACAAAACTGTCTTTTAAGGAGAATATTTGCAAGTTGCCTTGGCTCTGATCATTGAGGGAACCAGTCTCTGAAGATTCTGGCTGTTAGATGGAAAACTGGCCTCCTTCCCCAATAAGGGTGTTAGCAGTTATACTGTTAGTTGCTTTGATATCCCATCCTGTGGATTCAGCTGTTTATCTTTGAAATTCTTGGTCTTTAGAGTATTCAATTTTGTAAAGCCCCACTGATTTCTGGTAAACAATGTTTTTGTGATGTGGCAATTTGCTCCTCAATTTCTCTAGATACCTGCTAAATTTGTTGTGTTTCTCTTCATCTCAGGTTCACTGTTGACATCATTAACATCCAAATTCCTATCATATCATGTGATCCTCCATCAATACCAATTGGAACAGTGGTCCTACAGGACTGTTTACTATGTTTCCCATTCTTCCTTTCTCTCACCCCAATCCAGTATTAAGCCTGAGGATAATCACAACAGAACTCTGCCATGGATTTCATTGCTTCCATTGTTTGCATTTGATTTTTGTTCTTCCTGGAGGTTATTCTGTATACTCTTATATAATTTGTAATACTGTTTGTAATATTTTCTCAGGTTCGCTACAATCTCCAAATCTGCTCTCGTTATCTCAGCAGTCACAGAGTAGCCTCCTGCCATCTCAGTCTGGCATGGGGGTCACTCCACAGGTTAGTGAGCCTTGCAAACTGTTCCATTTATATTTTATCTTCAAGCATGAATTAAGGAGCAGTTTTCAGTTTTCACTTAAACTCCTGGAGCTCAGCTGGTTAAGAGTATTACAGCTGTTCTGTAATTGTGCACAGCAGGGACCATGTAGCACAGACTGGAAGGTTAAGATGCAAATTGCCATTGGCCAACAGATAATGTTGCAGATGGGGACCAATGTCAGATTAATCTGTGCAAATGGAAATGGGCTTTAACAATTGAAAATTTATTGTGAAAGCTGTTTCTAGATGAAACTGCTTTCTTGTTGAAAATCTTCCCCGTTGAGAAGAATTTAGAAGTTTCTCTGACTCAGTTCCTGTAATTTTTTCTGCTAAAATTAATGATTTGAATTTATTTTAACTTCACAGGCAGTCATTCGGCCAAGTGTCATGGGCTCAGCCCTGGAATCTCCTTTGGAAGCTCTTCCTCCACTGCAGATCCCAAAACACATTGCCCCAAAGCATGTCACATCTGTCCAGACAGATGAACCTAGTGACCTAGAGGAGCTCGAACAGTTTGCAAAAACATTCAAGCAAAGGAGAATTAAACTGGGGTTCACACAGGTAAAAGGATAAAGTTTGGAGATTCTGTGCAGTGAATGAACTCTCTTTTTGTCTAGTCAGGATCCAATAACTTGTTAGAAGGGTAAACAGTGCCCTTTCCATTCACTCCACATCAACATCATTCCACATTCTGTATCTGATAAGAGATGGAACAAATGTAACAGCTCAAAACTGGACATCCATATGTAGCAGCAGAATTGTATTCATCCACAATCTGTAACCTCATGGCCCTCACTCCACCATTCCTATCAAGCTGCTTCAATGAGTGTGCAAGAGAGTATATCAAGAGCAGCACGCTGAAAAATGAAGTGCCAGCCTAGCGAAGCTATAACACAGGACGGTATGGCTGACCAATGAAATCGGTATGCAAGAGACATAGCAAAATTAATCCCAGAATCAGCAAATGTGATCAAAGCTCTGTAGTCCTGCCATATTCAATTGTGAATGGTGGTGGGCAAGTAAATATCTGATGAGAAATGTTAACAGGAGTATAGTGTAACCTTTTGAGTCTGCTGCTCCACCATTCATTGCAGTTTTTTGGGTGTCTACTCCAATATCCCATTTTCCATATTTATTCCTGAGCGATCTTCAATATTTGAGTTAAATATTCACAATGACTGAGCATCCACAACCCTTTGGTGTACACAACTCCACATATTTACCCATTTGAGTGAAGAAGTTTCTCCTCATCACAGTCCTAAATGAACAATCCTTTATCCTGAGACAGTGCCACCTTGTTTTGGATTCCTGAGCTTGGGAAACAGCCTCTATGTCTATCCAGTCAAGCCCTTTCACAATTTTGTTATCAGCAAATTATAGACCCAATTTATTCAGCCTCTCAGCATAGAACAACTCGCTTATCTCAGGAACAAACAAACCTTTGCTGTACCACTTCCAGAGTATATACTTCCTTGAATACGAAGACCAAAACTGCAACGGGACTCCAAGTGTGGTCTTGCCAAAGACCATTGTAGCAAAAATTCCTTATTCTTGTGCTCTGAACCCTGGGCCAACACATTTGCCTTTTCTCCTTAATGAAATGTTGCCATTTTCCTTCCTCAAATGAACTGAGACCAAATGCTTGCACTGTAATCTTCATGGTCCATTTTCTCTCCTTCCAGATCTGCTGAGATTTTCCAGCATTTTCTCTTTTGGTTTCAGATTCCAGTATCTGCAAACATTTGCCATACCTGCATTTGCCTTCCTGTTTGTTGTATCTGCATACAAACTCAGTACATCCAAGTCTCTCAACTTGAACATTTGCAGTTCCTTAAATAAAAGATGTGGAGCATTTTTAAATTGTAACTCCCAAAGTGACTTGCTTCACATTTTCTCTCATATTCCATCTGTCACATTTACTTACCCTGTTGAAATTTCTCTTTGTAGTCTTTGGGTCTCCTCACAGCTTGTATTCCCATCTAGCTTTAGCATCAGTAACCTTGGATGCAATACTCTTGGTCTCTTTGTCTAACCAGAAGAAGAGGCTCCAGAAACCTACCCATTGAGAAGACAGTAGTGTAGTGGTAACATTACTGGGCTAGTAATCCAGAGACCCAGGCTAATGGTCTGGGGACATGAGTTCAAATCCCACGATGGCAGCTGGTGGAATTTCTAGATATGAAAGTAAATTGTTGACATTTTGGGTTGATGACCTATCCACAGATGCTGCCTGATCTATTAACTATTTCCTGCTTTTTTAGTACTGCATTTTTCTGATGAGCATGATGCAGTTGATGTGGTTTACACTAATTTTCAACAGGTGTTTGATAAAGTGCCACTTTGAAGGCTTGTCAGCAAAGTTAAAGCTCATGGAATAAAAGAGGTGGCAGCAGCATGGATACAAAACTGCCCAACTGACAGCAAACGTAGCGATGGATGTAGCTCAATGAATTAGAGGACATTATTTAGTAGGATTCACCAAGAATCAAGAGTGTTAAATGATGCATTTTGGGGAATACGATGAGGGGAGGCAATTATAAAATACAATACTGATGGGAGTACAAGAGCAGAGGAACCTGGCAGTATGTGCACAGTGGCAGAATTAGCTGAGAAAGCATGTGGTATCCTGGGGTTTATAAATTGAAGCCTGAGACACAAAAGCAAGCTGGATATGGTAAACCCTTTTTTTAAAAACACCAATTTGGCCTCAACTGAATTATTATCTGGGTACCACCTCTTGGGAGGATTAGAGAGGGTGCAAACAGATTTATAAGTGACTCAAGGAACAAGGAACTTAAATACATGGATAGATTTGTGAAGCTGGGGTTGTTCTCCTTGGAGAAAGCATCTCTACCAAATCTAAAACCTTATGTGGATAAGAAGACAGAAAAACTGGGTGGTAAGTTGTGAGAATATTGATTTTTTTTTTTAGTGAATGGCAAAAAAAGCAAATATACACAGTGTTTAGGAGCTGGAATGCACTGCCTTAGTGTGTTGGACGCAGGGTCAATTATGGCCTTCAAAAAGGGAACTGGATTAGTACCTGAAGGGGAAAGGTATGGGGGTGGGACCAGCTGAGTCACTCTTGCAGAGCGCTGGTGCAGATTTGGTGGCTCCTAGAATAGGAATAGCTTCCTGTGCTATACTTATTCTATAATTTTACGCACAAAAATTTCCAAAATCTACAGTTGTGTTGGGTGAAATCACTTGGTAGCTCTGCACCAGTTTGCATCCAGACAGGACAATAATCCAGGAGCTCACTTCTACACTGGGCCAATGATTTACAGCCAAGTAAAATGAACAATGAAGATTACAGTGCGAGCATTTGGTCTCTGTCGTGACCCACTCAGTTATTTGAGGGAGGAAAATGGCAACATTTTATCATGAAGTGCTTAATAGATCTGTGTGTCCCTAAAGTATTTTTCATTCTTTACAGGGTGATGTGGGATTAGCAATGGGCAAACTGTATGGAAATGATTTTAGTCAAACGACAATCTCCCGGTTCGAGGCTTTGAATTTGAGCTTCAAGAACATGTGTAAGCTCAAACCACTGTTGGAGAAGTGGCTGAGCGATGCAGGTGAGTGTCCCCCACAACCCCATGGTAAGCATAAAAATGGGCCATCAGAGCTCCTCCTGCACCCTGGTTCTTTGAAACATCTCTGTGGGTGCTTCCAAAAGTGTCTTTTATTTTAATGTTGGTAAGAAGTAACTTTTAAAACCCATACATATTGGCTGTATAAGATTGAGGGGTAAAAGTAAAGCTTGTTTATTACTCATAAGTAGGCTTACATTCACACTGCAATGAAGTTACTCAAATCCCCTAGTCGCCACACTCTGGCACCTGTTCAGGTACACTAAGGGAGAATTCAACATGACCAATGCATCTAATCTGCACATCTTCGGTTTGAGAGGAAACCAAAGCTCCTAGAGGAAACCCACACAGACATGGGGAGAATGTGCAAACTCCACACAGACAGTGACCCAAGCCGGGAATCAAATCTGGATCCTTATCGTTGTGAGGCAGCAGTGCTAACCACTGTGCCGCCCACAACCTAGTATGGACAAGGTGGATAGAAAACAGTTGTTCCCTTTAGGAGAAGGGTCAGTAATGAGGGAACGTTATTTTAAGTATTTTGGTACCTTTTTAACAAGGTCCCTGTGGCAGGCTGGTGCAGAAGGGGAAGTTGCATGGGATTTTGTATCCTAGTAAGGTGGATACAAAACTGGCTCTGTCAAAGAAGACAGAGGGTAGCAGTGGAAGGGTGAGTTTCTGAATGGAGGGCTGTGACAAGTGGCATGCACAGTAAGATGTTTCACAACACCAGGTTAAAGTCCAATGGATTTATTTGGTAGCACAAGCCACAAGCTTTCCGAGCGCTGCTCTCTCATCAGGTGAGTGGGAGTTCTATTCACAAACAGGGCATATAAAGACTCAAACTCAATTTACAAAATAATGGTTGGAACGTGAGTCTTTACAGATGATCAAATCTTAAAGGTACAGACAACGTGAGTGGAGAGAGGGTTAAGCACAGGTTAAAGCGATGTGTATTGTCTTGGACAAGTATGGCACTCCCAATTGTGGATGAATGTACATATTTTCTCTAAAGCATATACACATGCTGTCACGCTAACCTGCTGTATTATTTGTTTGAATAAATTCTTCCTTGGTAGAAAACGTCCCCTCTGATTCCACACTGAACAACCTGACATCTCTCCCCCCACAACTGGCTGGGTTGGAAGGTCTTGGCCGCAAAAGGAAGAAACGAACGAGCATTGAGACCAATATTCGTGTAACTCTAGAGAAACGTTTTCATGAGGTGAGCAGTTTTATGGTATTTTCCCTGCTTGGGTTGGGTCAGCTCCCAGAGACAATGAGTTTTTCAATTTCTTGACACAATTTGTCCAACTAACATCAGGGCACTGGACTTTATTTCTACCCTCTCCCTTCTCTGTTGCTCACCTGCACTTATTACTACTAAATGCTGGGGAAAGGAATGTTTCTCCATAGATGCTGCAAGACCTGCTGAGTGTTTCTCACATTTTCTGCTTTTAAATTCAGATTTCTAGCATTCACAATATTTTGTTGGAGTTTTCCATTATTACATTTGTCACCTTTTCTCCAACATTTGCTGCAACTATACTGGACCTTGGTGAGATCACATTTGTAATATTGTGTTCAGTTCTGGTCACGTCACTATAAGAAGGATGTGGAAGCATTGGAGAGAGTGCAGAAGAGATTTACCAGGATGCTGCCTGGTTTGGAGGGTAGGACTTGAGGAAAGGTTGAGGGAGCTGGGGCTTTTCTCTTTAGAGCGGAGGAGGATGAGAGCTGACTTAATAGAAGTTTGTAAAATCATGAGGGGGATAGATAGAGTGGATATGCAGAGACTACTTCCTTGGGTGGATGTAGCTTTTACTAGGGGGCATAACTAAGGCTCATGGTGGGAGATATAGGAGGATGTCCGAGATAGGTTCTTCACTCAGAGAGTGGTTGGGGTGTGGAATACTGCCTGCTGTGACAGTAGAGTTGGACACTTTAGGCACTTAATTGGTTTTGGATAGGCACATGGAGCACACCAGAATGATAGGGAATGGGATAGCTTGATCTTGGGTTTGGACATAGCTCGGCACAACATTGAGGGCCGAAGGGCCTGTACTGTGCTGCACCGTTCTACCTATAAAAGGGAACATTTAGCCCTGCTCCAGGAGAGTACAACAATTCCATTCAGTATGGAGGGAGTGCTGCACAGTCAGAGAAGCTATTTTTCTGATGAGACGTTAACCAACCAAGGCCCCACCTGCTTCCTTGGATGGACGTAACCAAACCCATGGCAGTATTTCAAAGAAAAACAGGGGCAGTTGCAACCAATGGTGACTCATTACAAAAACAGATTTGTAGAAACGTGCTTTGCATAAATTAGCTGTCACTTCTTTATTACAATAACTGGACTACAAAGTTATTTCACTTTTAAGACATCCAGTAGCTGTTAAAGGTGCTTCACCAATGTTATCTTTTCTCAGTCCTTTCAATCTGTTCTGCTATTCATAGATGATATTGTGAAAAAGTGGAGTTGATGCAAAAGTTTAGCCATGATCAGACTAAATACCGTCGACTCTTATTTCTTATGTTCTAAGGACCGTGTTCACCAAAAGGCATATCCAATTTCGGGTTTAAAACCAGCAATTGATTAACTATTCAGCTATAGTGCTTCCTGACTTCACTCCCAAAACATCTGCCCCTGTGTCCTCTCGGTCTAGACACTTTGACCAGAATAATTTGGATAGAGAGAAATTTTCAGTCTCAAACACAGAATGTTGCAGGTGAGAAAAGTGGCATTGAAGCGGCCGGCTCCAATGGCAGCTTTTGCTACTGTATAGTTCAGCTAACTGGCACAAGAAACTGAGAGAAGCAGGTCCCATCACCTCATGCTGATGGGTACTGACTGAGCCCACCCCACCAGCAACTTGGCTTTTTTACAGATCTAGGCACCAGGCTTTAAGGTCACCCAATACAGAAATTGTAAACACTCACCACGCAACAACACCCCCCACTCCCCCCGCCCCCGCAACAACCTTCCTGGTATGGCCTGGGTAAAATCACTCCGAGTTCCTCTGGCAGGTTCTGCTTGATATTTGCACGCTTGGGGAGACCGTTGCTGCAAATGGATAATGTAAGGGGGGGGGGGGGGGGGGGGTGGGGAGGCGGGATGCCAATATTATATCACAAGTGGGTGTCGGCCTTTAGGTGGAGAGGAAACATAATTAAAGTTTATTTGTGTCACGAGTAGATTTACATGAACAATGAAATTATTGTGAAAATCTCCTAGTTGCCCCACACTGCACCTGTTGGGTACACTGAAGAATTTTAGCATGGCCAATGCACCTAACCCACATCTTTCAGACTGTGGGAGGAAACCCATGCAGACTTTGCACGTAGTGGCCCAAGCCAGGAATTGAACCTGGGTCCCTGGCATTGTGGGGCAGCAGTGCTAACCATTCTGCCAATATGTCACAATTTGGGCCTCTTGTGAGATTTTCCATTCCCACCCAATGAAGAGGTGAAAAGTATTCTGTTAATACTTGGACTTCATTCAGACCACCTTTTAAACCTTCCAAATTTCAGGGAATACACCCTAATTTCTGTAATCTCTCCATATTTACTCAAAATCCAGGTATCATTCTGATAAACCTGCAAATTCTCCAGTTATGGTCTATGCATGGCTTTGTAGAGCTGCAGCATAACTTCTACCCCTTTTCTGCTTCCTCCATTCCATTAACCTTTTGAAGTCCGTCCATTCCTGGCAGGTATCTCGTTCCCCAAGATTTTATTAATTCATAAGATGTGGGTGGGTGTTGCTGGTTGGCCAGCAATTATTGCCCATCCCTAATTGTCCTTCAGAAGGTGGTGCTGAACTGCTGTATCCACACGATGTAGATATACATACACACACCTGTGGGAATTCCAGGATTTTACCCAGTGACCATGAATGTGATTTGGTTCCAAGTCAGGGTGGTGAGTGACTAAATCTGCCATGTATCTGCCACACTTCCAGATGATGGCAGAAGGTACTGTCTCAGAAGCCATGGTGATTTCCTGCAATGCATCTTGTAAATTGTACATATGGTGGCTAAAGTGTGTTAGTGTTGAGGAATTGAATGTTTGTGAATAGGGTGCCAATCAAGTGGGCTGCTTTGCTTTGGATGGTATTGAAATTCTTGAACACTGTTGGGGCCTGCACTCATCCAGGCAGGTGGACAATATTCCATCACACTCGTGACTTGTACCTTGTAGATGATGCAAGTTTTTGGGAGTTGGGATGTGAGTTACACAGAGGATTCCTAGCCTCTGACCTGCTCTGCTAACCATTGTATTGATTATGGTTAGTCCAGGTTAGGTTCTGGTCAGTGGTGACGCCAGGATGTTGACAGTGAGGGAATCTGTGGTAATGGCCATATCAAGTGATGAAGGTTAGATTCTCTTGTTGGAAATGGTCATTGCCTGGCACTTATGTGGCATGAATATTACTTACCACTTGTTAGCTCAAGCCTTGATATTATCTTGGCCTTGCTTCATTTAGGTGTATACTGCCTCATGAGGGAATGGTACTGCATCCGCAATTATCAGTGAATGTTCCCACTCCTGACTTTCGTCTGAGGCTGTCCCTCGAGATCATGGATAACTTGCTTCCAGTAAGAGTTCTCAGGTGACCGAGGAGTCCAGTGTCCCTCTGGTGGTCTCTGTCACAAGTGGAGCAGATTGCAATGGGGGGTGGCGGGTGCAGCAGCAGCAGACGGTTGAAGGAGTGGTTGCATGGTTACTGGGTTGCCATGCGCTGCTTTCACTGTAAATGCTTGGCTTCAACTTGCTCTTGATGAAATGCGAGGTGTTCGGCTCCTTCCCAGATGCTTTTCCTCTACTTTAGGGATTCCCAGGTGTTGGTGGGGATAGAACATAGAAAAACTACAGCACAAACAGGCCCTTTGGCCCACAAGTTGTGCCGATCATATCCCTACCTACTAAGCTTATCTATAACCTCAATCCTATTAAGTCCCATGTACTCATCCAGAGTCTCTTAAAAGACCCAATCAAATTTGCCTCCACGACCGGCAGCCGATTCCACTCACCCACCACCCTCTGAGTGAAAAACTTACCCCTGACATCTCCTCTGTACCTACTCCCCATCACCTTAAACCTGTGTCCCCTCATAGCAACCTTTTCAGCCCTGGGAAAAAGCCTCTGAGAATCTACCCGATCAATACCTCTCAACATCTTATACACCTCTATCAGGTCACCTCTCATCCTTTGTCTCTCCAAGGGGAAAAGGCCGAGCTCCTTTAAACCTATCCTCGTAAGCCATGCCTCCCAATCCAGGCAACATCCTTGTAAATCTCCTCTGCACCCTTTGAATAGCTTCCACATCCCTCCTGTAATGAGGTGACCAGAACTGAGCACAGTACTCCAAGTGGGGCCTGACTAGGGTCTTATAAAGCTGCAGCATTATCTCCCGACTCCTAAACTCAATCCCTCGATTGATGAAGGCCAGTATACCATACGCCTTCTTAACCACGTCCTCTACCTGTGAGGCCGATTTTTTTTTTTGAGTCCTATGGACCCGGACCCCAAGGTCCTTCTGCTCCTTTACACTGCTAAGAGTCTTACCCTTGATATTATATTCCTTCATCCCATTTGACCTGCCAAAATGCACCACTACACATTTATCTGGGTTGAAGTCCATCTGCCACTTCTCCGCTCAGTCTTGCATTCTATCTATGTCACGCTGCAATTTCTGACATCCCTCCAAACTATCCACAACACCACCAACCTTTGAGTCATCGACAAACTTACCAACCCATCCCTCCACTTCCTCATCCAGGTCATTTATGAAAATGACAAACAGCAACGGTCCCAGAACAGATTCCTGGGGCACTCCACTGGTGACCGACCTCCATGCAGAAAAAGACCCATCTACAACCACTCTCTGCCTTCTGCAGGCAAGCCAGTTCTGGATCCACAAGGCAACAGCCCCTTGGATCCCATGCCCTCTCTCTTTCTCAAGAAGTCTTGCATGGGGGACCTTTTCGAACGCCTTGCTGAAGTCCATATAAACCACATCTACTGCTCTTCCTTTGTCAATGTGTTTAGTCACATTTTCAAAGAACTCAACCAGGCTTGTAAGGCATGATCTGCCTTTGACAAAAATTTGCTGATGACACCAAGATTGGGGGAAAGGCAAATTGTGCGGAGGGTGTGGAGAGTCTGCAGAAGGATCTAGATAGGCTGGGCGAATGGGCCAGGAAATGGCAAATGGAATTTAATGTTGGCAAGTGTGAGGCGGTCCACTTTGGTAGGAAGAATGGTAGGAAGGACTATTACTTACGTGGCGAAAAACTGCAGCGGGCAACGGTGCAGAGGGACCTCGGGGTCCTTGTGCATGAGTCGCAAAAACCCAGCTTGCAGGTGCAGCAGGTGGTCAGGAAGGCGAATGGGATGCTGGCCTTCATAGCGAGGGGGATTGAATATAAAAGTAGGGAGGTCTTGCTGCAGCTGTATAGGGCATTGGTGAGGCCGCAGCTGGAGTACTGTGTGCAGTTTTGGGCGCCGCACCTGCGCAAGGATATTTTGGCCCTGGAGGGAGTGCAGAGGAGGTTTACTAGGCTGATACCGGAGTTGAGGGGATTGAGCTATGAGGAGAGGCTGAATAAACTAGGCTTGTACTCGTTAGAGTTTAGAAGAATGAGGGGAGATCTCATTGAGACGTATAAGATGATGAATGGGATGGATAGGATAGAGGTGGAGAGACTCTTCCCGCTCAAAAAAGACAGTAGGACTAGGGGGCACAGCCTCAAGATAAAGGGGAGGCGGTTTAGAACGGAGTTGAGGAGGAACTTCTTCACTCAAAGGGTGGTGAATCTCTGGAATTCTCTGCCCGTTGAAGTGGTGGAGGCTGCCTCGCTAAATATTTTTAAGAAGCGGGTTGATGGGTTCTTGATAAGAGAGGGGATTAAGGGTTATGGGGAGAGGGCGGGAAAGTGGAACTGAGCCACGACAGATCAGCCATGATCTTATTGAATGGCGGGGCAGGCTCGAAGGGCTAGATGGCCTACTCCTGCTCCTATTTCTTATGTTCTTATGTTTGTTAAAGTATTCTCCAACAACTGAAGGGTTTTGCCCTCATTCCCATTGACTCCAGTTTTGCTAAGGCTCCTTTGATCAAAAATGGTGTCAAATGTTATCTTGATGTCAACAGCACACTCTCTTCTATGGTTGCATTAAGTGATTTGTAAAATGCTGAGATGCCAAAACATCCTTGTGGGACACCACTAATCACGCTCTAAAGTATGTATCCATTTTTACAACTTTGTCCCCTGTCATTTGCTGCTTCTATAACTTGCTTTCAATTCTAAAAACTTCAATTTGGCTAATGATCACCTAAAGATCTTTAGCTTCTGGAAATCTATATAAATAATATTGAGACATTTTTCTGTTCACAACTTTAGTTTCATGTTTTAAAAAATTAATTCAGTTTGCTAGGTATGACCAACCTTTACAAAATTTATCGTTAAATTTTAGACTCCAGTGATCTCCCGGTAACAGATGTCTGGTTAACAGGACAGGAATGCCATGATTCCCATCTTGCTTTTCTGATGCGTGAATGAGGAGACCATTTCAGCTCCTTGGGCCTTTTCCTCCATCCAACTGGATCATTAATGATTCATATCTTAACTCCATCTACCTCCCTAATTCTGCAATGCTCAATAACCTTGTGTAACAAACATCCTCAATTACACCTCATCTTCGCAAACCCATTTTTTTTTCCTCATCACCTCAGACTCCCATAGTTAGACAGTAGTGCAGACTGCAGCAACCTTTAATTCTGAAATTATTGAATTCCATATCAGAACTCAAAGCCCAGCTCTGAGGAAATAGTGATGATTGCCGAGCAGTTGTCAATGGAGAAGGAAGTAGTCCGTGTTTGGTTCTGTAATCGACGTCAGAAAGAGAAGAGGATTAATTACCCAGCCACTCCATCCATCAAACCTCCAATGTACAGCTCGCGGCTGGTGAGTCTCATTCCCTGAAGGTGGTTGTTACTTATTATTTAAATGTCTTGCCTTGTCCTTTTGGAATCTGTCTCTCATGGTACAATGATATCCTGTACAACTGCTCTCTTCCCATTTAAACCTGGTTTCAGAACATTCTGTAACGAGTGAATGGACAGGGCAATGAGATAGACTTGCCCTGTCCATTTACCCTTTCATTGTCTCCAGCAAGATGCTGCAAAAAAGAGTTAGAGACAGCATAGTGCCTCTACATGTACTTTATCTCCTCAACCAGGACTGTAACTGCAGAAAGCCTGAATGAGAATGGCATACGGTGTCTTGGCGTTTATTGGTAGGGGGATTGAATTTAGGAGTCGCAGCGTCATGTTGCAACTGTACACAACTCTGGTGTGGCCGCACTTGGAGTTCTGTGTGCAGTTCTGGTCCCCACATTACAGGAAGGATGTGGAGGCTTTGGAGGGGGTGCAGAGGAGGTTTACCAGGATGTTGCCTGGTATGGAGAGGAGGTCCTATGAGGAGAGACTGAGGGATTTGGGGTTGTTTTCGCTGGAAAGAAGGCGGCTAAGAGGGGATCTTATTGAAACACATAAGATGATTAGAGGTTTAGATAGGGTGGACAGTGATAGCCTTTTTCCTCGGATGGAGAAAGCTAGCAAGAGGGGGCATGGCTTTAAATTAAGGGGGGGTAGTTATAGGACGGATGTCAGGGATAGGTTCTTTACCCAGAGGGTGGTGAGGGATTGGAATGCCTTGCCTGCTGCAGTTGTAAATGCACCTAGTTTGGGGGCGTTTAAGAGATCCGTGGATAGGTTTATGGACGGAAAGGGATTGGTTTAGGTTAGTGGGTCATTGTTTTTTAACTGGTTGGCGCAACATCGTGGGCCGAAGGGCCTGTTCTGCGCTGTAATGTTCTATGTTCTATATCAGATAGACAGTAAGCTTTGTAAATGTTTATATTTAAAAACACATTTTGAAAAAACTCAACAATTAAAATCTGAATGAATGAGATGCCAGTTTTAGTGATTCATTTTCAGTGCTAGTGAGGCTGACTGGCAACAGTTAACACTGGACCATAATTCCAATCTTCCCACAAGATGAGCAGCTGAAGGTTTTCAATCATTTAGAGCATCTGCCAATAGGAAATTTGCCTCCATTGTTTGTTAGCTCCAGTTGCTGCTCATTCACTGAGCAGGTATTGTGCATGCCAGGAACTATTCCACTGATAACCAGTCTACTAAACCTGGTAGCTTTTGTTATTTAGTGCATGATGCATTTAACCTGTGACCTAATTTATCTGGAACTTAACTGTTGTAGGTTTCTGCCTCAGGATCCCTTGACCCTCTGATTGTGACACAGGTGCATAGTAGTCTGAGTGCAACAGGTAAGGAGCCGCTCCAAAATCATCAGTTTATTAACCGTCTGCATAGGAATTCAATGTACAGACATCATAGGTTAATTTGGAAAATCAGAAGAAATACCAAGTTACGTGAGTGATCATTTTTTCTGGGTCAGCTGTAATGATCTTCTTCTGTCATCAAATTTTGATTAATTGATTCTCTGGTTGCTCTTGTCCTTACCTGAGCAGCAGGGGTTATTTTATTTTCTGGGGTACAAATTGCCATGGAGTAATTAAGGGAGCTCTGCTCCCCCAGATTGGATGCTTGAGTAGAAAGTCATTCTAAGGGTTTTTATTATTTGCCTCTCAGCAGTGTCTTCCACCAGTCTGTCCAGCAGACCATCATCACCAATCACAACATCCACTGGAAATGTCCACACATCATTGGGCAGTCAGACTGGGCTCAGCACCACTCCCAGGTAAGGAGGAGCACAGTGGGACAATTGTTAATTCAGACATGAGCAAAAGAAGTTAGTGTAGACATTTGGCCCTTTGCACCACCTAAAATCATGACTGATTTTCCACGTCAACTCCAGCATTTGACACTATTCCTGTTTCTTTACATGAAAATTTATCATCTGTAACTTGAATATGTAAGTTCCAAAGATTCACAACCTTTTAAATGAAGAAATTTCTTCTTGTCTCAGTCTTAAAATGTCCACCCCTTTTTATTCTATGACTATAACACCTTGTTCTACAGCTGGGGAAAATCACACCTTGCCAGACAAACCCCTTTAACAAAAAAATTGGGTGGGATTTCCCACACATCCCCTGTGGCACATTTTGTGGATGCCCCTCACCCAAGCAAAGGAAACCCACAGTGGGGTTTGCCATCAGGACCAGAATATCCTGCTGGCAAGAACAGCTGGAAAATTCCAGCCATTTGTTTCAGTTAGAGCACCTTTCATTCTTCTTGACTTTGGGGAGTATAGGTCTTGTCAATTTTTCTTATAGACCTCACATCCCAAACAGGATTTTGTATATGTACAGGAGTTGGAAGCAATGATTTTAGATGCACACTGACTCAAGAACAGCAACTGTGCCACATGTTCATTCTGGTTAGAAGCCCTGGTCCTTCACAGAATCCCTACAATGCAGAAGGAAGCCATTTGGCTAATCAAGTCTGCACCAATAACAATCCCACCCAGCCTCTATTCCCATAACCCCACATATATATACCCTGCTAATCCCCCTAACCTACATATTTTGGACAATAAGGGACAACTTAGCATGGTCAATCCACCTAACCCGCACATCTGTGGGAGGAAACCCATGCAGACATGGGGAGAACATGCAAACTCCACACAAACAATTGCCCAAGGCTGGAATCAAACCCAGGTCCCTGGTACTGTGAGGCAGTGGTGCTAACCACTTTGTGCTGTCATTCTAGCCATCCCAGTGCACTGTCTTCTAAGCTTCAGAGGGGCAAACATTTGGAATGGGTTAGGCAGCCAATTGCCTCAATCATAGTGGTAGGAACAACTCCAACATAGACTTGTGGGTAATCTCTGCAGATACCCCTTGAATGTGGTACCTATAGCCAGACTATGCTCTGTTAGAAACAGGTTGTTTATTTTCTTTGCAGCTCACGGTTCTGGTGGAATGGTCCTTCGTTCCTGCACTGAGGATTCAGCATTTTGAATACCCCATTCTAATGAAGAGCTTTATCTTTAGCCTTCCACGCTCCTCAATGTCCAGTGTCCAAACACATGGGAGGATGGATCAGACCAAACCTGCACACAACAATCAATGTTTAATGCCAGAGTTTTGAGTTTTGTAGAGACGACAAAGCAATCATCAACTATACTCCCACAGTATCAACGTGTTGTCTTTATTACTAATCGAAGCCAATGGACTGTTAAAACCTTCACTTTGTGCTATTGTGATCCTCTTACTGTGCCCCTGTATGCAAGATCCAATAACAAATTCCCACAAATCTTTCACTGTACATAGGCCCTGACCGGCAAAGGTTAATGTTATGACAAGAAGTCTTTAAGGCACATTGTGTTCAGATGAGATGAACTCCATTTTACTTCATTTGGAATTCAATATTGTGCATATTACAGGTTTTGTATTTGACTTGTGTGATTTACTAGTAACATCCCCACCATCATAATGAAGGGCTAGTAACAGCATTGAGAGTGGTCACAAGACAGGTGGATTGAGATTAATAGTTGGGTCTAGGATGTTTGTGTATTCTACCTAATATTTGGATCTTGAATTACACTAAAGCAAACATTTAACAAATGGGAGAAGTCACTGCTGAGAAAAGGTGGTGTTGTTCATCCATAATCAATTCTCTAACTAGCCAATGGTCTCTGCTCGTTACCTGATAAAGCAAACACAAGACTTGTCACTGCCATTCAGGCCATCTTGGATTATTAAATAGCTGCTCTCTACTCTCCAGATCAGTGTACACAAGACCTAACGTACCACAAGGATGGGTGACAATCCAATCTTTTTAATAGTTTCTCTATCCCTACAAAACTGCACTGTAATTATTCTTGCTTTGCTGATTCTGTTTACTGAATCAATTCCTCAGTATTGCAGCTTGTGTACTTTGCTTTTTTTTCCCTCGCTAGTTCTATATTCCTCTGTTATTTGAAGTAAATATTGAAGTTCCTGAAGCTATATCTTTATCTATTCCAGACAGCCACTGCTAGTCTTGCTGGAATTGTAACCCAATATTATGGCAATATAATCTTATATAGTAAATGTGATGATCATTATTACTGCTGAGCCCTTTTCTGAGATTTTCTGCAACAACTGAATCCTATTCTTTCTTAACTTGTGAAGTTATTTCATCTCTTTCTGAAAAAATTAGGAACAGAGGAATTAGGAGTTGGCAATTTAGCCCTTCGAGCCCACTCCACCACTCTGTACGATCACAGCTGATCTTCATCTGATCCTAATTCCACTTCCCTGCCTTTTCTCTGTAGCCCTTTATCCTGCTTTAATGAAATATGTATCTATCTCCTTCTTGAATCCATTGATTCTGCAACTAATGCACTCTAGCAGTAGCTTGTGCAATGACTTGTGTTATTTCTATGTTGTGCAGCTGAGAAAGATTATGTATTTGCAACTAAAGTGTGGAAACACACTGTGTAGACATCAAAATCCTGTGTCACAGCTGTGTACCACACTGAAATACCATGTCTTTGGAATAGTTTGTTTTCCCCACACACTTTGACCATGGGTCACTGAAGAGTGCATTTCAGCCCTAAATCTGTTATCACTCTGATACCTACTCCCAGAGCTGCAATAGACTGTTCCTAACTAACCATACAATGGCTGGAATGCATAAAGCATTGACAATGAAGGATTTGTTTTTTTTTAGTAAGTAAATCCTGGCCTCTTCTGCCATAGGATTGTCACCAGTTCTATTCTTCTCCACCACTATACCACCGCAGGCCACAGAACAGAAAATAATTATAAAGCTGGGGGGACAGAGTGTTTTAGTAAACTGAAATTCTCCAGGATCATGAAATAAAATTTGGTTGTCTCCACTTTAAAGTTTGGAGATAAAGCCAGCAGCTGGTGAATGGAGCTAGCTTTCCCACATTCTGAGAAATAGTTTAGTTGACTCTTTGAAGTTTTAAATTGCATGGATTAGTAATATTTGGGTGGGGGGGGAGAAGGAACCTTAAATAACGAGAACAGATCCCCACAAGATTATATTTAGTCTTTTGGGGGAACGTTTGAGAACTTGCTGTCAGTAATCAGTAACTTCAAATGATGGTTAAAAGTTTCAAATTTTTTTCAATTTCTTGCATAGTTTAATTTATTCTGTTAGGTGGGGTTTGTGAATATTCATGAGATTTGCGTGTTCCTGGGATTGGAACTGTTGCCCTGATTTTTGTACATTTTAAAAATAAACTTTTTACTATATCTACCTGAATATATTAAACTGTCTGGACTCTAGTTCTAATTTCAATGGATTGCAAACTCTGGCTGCAGCCTGGTTTCCTACATACCCACAATGACTGGAATTCAATAAGTGATGACAGCTGTGAAAGGTGCTATATAAATGTAGGCAGTAATTAGCACGGCTGCCTGGTGCTATGTAAATGCAGGTAGTGCCACAGTGGTTAGCACTGCTGCCTCACAGCGCCAGTGACCCAGGGTCGATCCCGGTCTGGGGTCATTGTTTGTGTGCACTCTGCACATTCTCCCCGTGTCTGCCTGGGTTTCCTCCCGGTCTGCGGGAGAATTCCTGTCACAGAGTCAGTACTGACTCGATGGGCCGAATGCGATTCTTTCCGAATCAGTTTTGCCGCTGCCGTCACTCTGACGCTTACCGCTCGCGCTGCCCGAAACCGTCCAGAATGTTCCATCAGCCTCACCGCCACAGTGCCCAACCAGGCCCCGCCCCTTCGCTAGTGCCGGTCCCGCTGTGGGAGGAGCTAGGACGGGACCCCGCCCCCACCTGTTCTGCTTTCCTCCCCGCCGCCGCCGCCTGTTCTGCTCCCCTCACCTGCTCTTCCCCCACCCTTCCGGCCAGTGGCGCTGCCGCCGGAGACTGTGGGCGGCAGGAGCGCAGGAGCCGGGCCGCCGCGGCCGGGAGTGGAAGCGGCTGGAGCGAGGCGGCCGGTCTGGGTGGTGAGTCAGCCCCGGGGGTGACAAGCCTCTCTCTTAATTATTTAGGCCAGTTTCAATGGGAATGGCGCCCACACGGTCTCTGCTGCTGGGGTGGCTGTGATTCGCGAGCGGCGATAATGTTGCTGGCGTCCCCGGCCCGGGTCAGAGAGATGAGCTACCCACTGCCTCAGCTTTACCCGCGGGAGACAGGGCGGGGCCGAGGGATAGTGGGCGGGGCCGGGATAGTGGGCGGAGTGAGAGTTGGGGACTGGCGTTAGGATCAGGCCGGGTTAGGGTAGATATGAGATGTGGGGCTAGGGTCATGGATGGGGTTCAGGTTGGGGTTAAGGATTAGGCATGTTGTGGAGATGCCGGCGTTGGACTGTGGTAAGCGCAGTAAACAGTCTGACAACACCAGGTTTCAGTCCAACCGATTTATTTGATAATACTCACAAGCTTTCGAGGTTTCCCTCTTCTTCAGGTGAATGGAGAGTTCTGGCCTCAGGCAGAGCGTATAAAGCACAGACAGTTTACAGATTACTGATTAGAATGCGAATCTTTACACCTAACCTGCTGTTCAAGTCCTGAAGTGGCCGACAATGTGTGTGGAAGGAGCACTGATCACAGTTTACAGAGATGTGTATTGTCTCCAGACAGTACAGTAAGTGAGGTTTTGCAAACCCAGGCAAGTCATGGGGGTTACAGATAGTGCGACATGAACCCAAGATCCCTGTTGAGACCGTCCTCATGTGTGTGGAACTTGGCGATCAGTCTCTGCTCAGCGACTCTGCGCTGTCGTGTGTCATGAAGGCCGCCTTGGAGAATGCTTACCTGAAGGTCAGAGGCTGAATGCCCGTGACCACTGAAGTGTTCGCCAACAGGAAGGGAACAGTCTTGCCTGGTGATTGTCGAGCGATGTTCATTCATCTGTTGTCATAGCGTCTGCATGGTCTCCCCAATGTACCATGCTTCGGGACATCCTTTCCTGCAACGTATCAGGTAGACAATGTTGGCCGCGTTGCAAGAGTATTTACCGTGTACCTGGTGGATGGTGTTCTCACGTGTGATGATGGCATCCATGTCGAAGATCCGGCATGTCTTGCAGAGGTAGCTGTGGCAGGGTTGTGTGGTATTGTGGTCACTGTTCTCCTGAAGGCTGGGTAGTTTGCTGCGAACAGTGGTCTGTTTGAGGTTGTGTGGTTGTCTGAAGGCAAGAAGTGGGGGTGTGGGGATGGCCCTGGTGAGATGTTCGTCTTCATCAATGATATGTTGAAGACTCCGGAGAAGATGTCGTAGCTTCTCCGCTCCAGGGAAGTACTGGACGACGAAGGGTACTCTGTCCACTGTGTCCCGTGTTTGTCTTCTGAGGAGATCGGTGCGGTTTTTCGCTGTGGTGCATCAAAACTGTCGATCTATGAGTCGAGCGCCATATCCTGTTCTTATGAGGGCATCTTTCAGCGTCTGGAGGTGTCTGTCACGATCCTCCTCATCTGAGCAAATCCTGTGTATACGGAGGGCTTGTCCATAGGGGATGGCTTCTTTAACATGTTTAGGGTGGAAGCTGGAGAAGTGGAGCATTATGAGGTTATCTGTGGGCTTCCGGTGTAGTGAGGTGCTGAGGTGACTGTCCTTGATGGAGATGTGTGTGCCCAAGAATGCAACTGATTCTGGGGAATAGTCCGTGGTGAGTCTGATGGTGGTGTGGAATTTGTTGATATCATCATATAGTTGTTTCAGTGATTGTTCACCATGAGGCCAAAGGAAGAAAATGTCATCGATGTATCTAGTGTATAGCATCGGTTGAAGATTCTGTGCAGTGAAGAAGTCTTGTTCGAACCTGTGCATGAAGATGTTGGCATATTGAGGTGCAAATTTGGTCCCCATGGCTGTTCCGTGTGTCTGGATGAAAAACTGGTTGTTGAAGGTCTGACTTTCAGCCTCTGACCTTCGGGTAAGCATTCTCCAAGGCGGCCTTCACGACACATGACAGCACAGAGTCGCTGAGCAGAGACTGATCGCCAAGTTCCGCACACATGAGGACGGTCTCAACCGGGATCTTGGGTTCATGTTGCACTATCTGTAACCCCCGTGACTTGCCTGGGTTTGCAAAACCTCACTCGCTGTACTGTCTGGCGACAATACACATCTCTTTAACCTGTGATCAGTGCTCCTTCCACACACATTGTTAGCCACTTTAAGACTTGAACAGCAGGTTAGTTGTAAAGATTTGCATTCTAATCAGTAATCTGTAAACTGTCTGTGCTTTATATGCTCTGTCTGAGGCCAGAACTCTCCATTCACCTGACGAAGGGGCTAACCCAAAAGCTAGTGAATTTACGATCAAATAAATCGGTTGGACTGAAACCTGGTGTCGTCAGACTTAAGGATTAGGGACAAGTTAAAGTTAGGTTGGGCTTGGGGTCAGTGATGAAGTTAAGGTCAGGGGGTGGGGTTAGGATCAGGGGCAGGTTTAGTGTCAGCGATAGGGTGAGGGGGCAGGAGTGGGGTTAGGGTCAGCAATAGGCTTAAAATCAGAGGAGAGTTTAGGATTGGGATGGGGCTAGAATCAAGAGAGGGGTTAGGGTCAGGGCAAGTGATGGGGCAGGGTTAGGGTTGGGGTGAGGTTAGGGTCAGAGGCAGAGTTAAGGTCAGGGGTAGGGTTGGGCTTAGGGTCAGAGGCAGGGTCAGGGCTAGGCAAGTGCAGTTTTTTTGTGTGGAGCTGTGAATGGGTCACTGGTTGAGAGTGGCACTCCTCTTTGGGAGCTGGTCACAGGTAGACATTGTAACATAGAAACTAGAAGCAGGAGCAGGCCACTCGGCCCTTTGAGTCTGCTCTGCCATTCATTTTGATCATGGCTGACTATCAAATTCAGTATTCCAATCCTGTCTTCCCTCCCAAGTCCCTTGATCCATTTAGCCCCAAGAGCTATATCTAATGTCTTCTTGAAATCACACCATTTTGGCTCAACTTTCTGTGGTAGTGAATTCCACATGTTCAGTACCCTCTGGGTGAAGAAATTTCCCCTCGTGTCAGTTCTAAAAGGTTTACCCCTTATCCTCAAACTATGACCCCTAGTTCTGGACACCCCCGCCATTGGGAACATTCTTTCTGAATCTACCCCGTTAGAATTTTATAAGTTTCTATGAGGCCCCCTCTCACTCTTCTAAACTCCAGTGAATATAATCCTAACCGATTCTCATCAACCCTTGGTAACACTTGGACGTATTTAAATAGATCCCCACCAAGCTTTTGACTCCCCTCTCAGTGTCCTCATCACTATACTCAGCCAGTATTTTTCTCTTTACCTCCATCAATTTTAACCAACGTTCACTTTTTATTGTCAGTTTCTGAAGTTCAAATTCTCCCTCTTTCCCTCGCCTGCAATTCAAGCCATCTCATTTCTTTTGCTTTTTGTTCCTCCCTTTTTCTTTTTCTGCTGCAATTGCATCCCTTTCTTTGGCTTTTTGTTCTGCTAGAGTTATCCTTGCTTTTTCTTTCGCTACTCTGTCAATTTTGAATTCAAGTTGCTTTCATTCTTTTTTGTGTTCGAGCTGTTTCATTTGTAATTGAATTCTAGCCATTTCCAATGATTCTGGCAATTTTAAATGCTGAGCTATCACCACAATTATCTCCCCTTATGGCATCAGGCAATGTCAACTGCAATGTTTTTGCCAATTCCAAAAGTTTTGTTTTAGTCACCTTTTGTAAACTACCTTGCCTGACCTCTTCCACGACCAAGAACTTCTTAGCCTCTGAAAGAGCCATTATTCCACAAGTCACTCCCTATTTAAACCTGAATACAACACCTGGAAATAAAACACCATTATGCTCATCACTCACTGTCTTTGAATTGAATTGAAGGCAAAAGGCGGGGAATTATAGGCCTGTTAGTTTAATGTCTGTTGTAGGTAAAATGTTAGAATCCGTCATCAAGGAGGAAATAGCGAGGCATCTTGAGGGGAACTGCTTGATAGAGCAGACGCAGCACGGTTTCCTTAAAGGGAAGTCGTGTCTGACAAATTTACTGGAGTTCTATGAGGATGTGTCTAGGGCGGTGGATAGAGGAGAGCCGGTGGATGTCGTCTTTCTGGATTTTCAGAAGGCGTTTGACAAGGTACCTCACAAGAGGTTATTACAGAAGGTCAGGGGGCACGGAGTTGGGGGTAGGGTGTTAGCGTGGATAGAGGACTGGTTGTCAAATAGGAGGCAGAGAGTGGGGGTCAATGGGTGCTATTCGGATTGGCGGATGGTGACTAGTGGAGTGCCCCAGGGGTCGGTGCTGGGGCCTCAGCTGTTTACCATTTATATAGATGATTTGGAAGAGGGAACCGAGTGTAGGGTGTCGAAATTTGCTGATGACACCAAAATTGGTGGAAAGGCAAATTGTGCGGAGGGTGGGGAGAGTCTACAGAAGGATCTAGATAGGCTGGGCGAATGGGCCAGGAAATGGCAAATGGAATTTAATGTTGGTAAGTGCGAGGTGGTCCACTTTGGTAGGAATGATGGTAGGAAGGATTATTACTTACGTGGAGAAAAACTGCAGCAGGCGACGGTGCAGAGGGACCTTGGGGTCCTTATGCATGAGTTGCAAAAACCCAGCTTGCAGGTGCAGCAGGTGGTCAGGAAGGCGAATGGGATGCTGGCCTTCATCACGAGGGGGATTGAATATAAAAGTAGGGAGGTCTTGCTGCGGCTGTATAGGGCATTGGTGAGGCCGCAGCTGGAGTACTGTGTGCAGTTTTGGGCGCCGTACTTACGCAAGGATATCTTAGCCTTGGAGGGAGTGCAGAGGAGGTTTACTAGGCTGATGCCAGAGTTGAGGGGGTTGACCTATGAGGAGAGGCTGAATAGATTAGGCTTGTACTCGTTAGAGTTTAGAAGAATGAGGGGAGATCTCATTGAGACGTATAAGATGATGAATGGGATGGATAGGATAGAGGTGGAGAGACTCTTCCCGCTCAGAAAGGATATTAGGACTAGGGGGCATAGCCTCAAGATAAAGGGGGGGTGGTTTAGAACAGAGTTGAGGAGGAACTTCTTCACTCAAAGGGTGGTGAATCTCTGGAATTCTCTGCCCGTTGAAGTGGTGGAGGCTACCTCGCTAAATATTTTTAAGACGCGGGTTGATGGGTTTTTGATGAGAGAGGGGATTAAGGGTTATGGGGAGAGGGCGGGAATGTGGAACTGAGCCACGACAGATCAGCCATGATCTTACTGAATAGTGGGGCAGGCTCGAAGCGCTAGTTGGCCTACTCCTGCTCCTATTTCTTATGAATAATCCCAAATCACTCAAGAAATTTAGATTTTAATCCTGCTACAGTGAGCCCCCTGTTATGGTTCAGGTCAGAAACTCCAAAGTGTTTTATGGAGCCGCCCTAGATCATAAGTTTTGCATCTTGAATTTGGCTAGGATAAGCATGATATGTTTCATTTCAGATATCATTCAAATGACCCACTAGGGAGCTTTTATCAAAAAAAGTTTATTTAAGAATATAATTAACATGTACAGTAAGAAAACTAACGAGAACTTTAATCAATTACAAACAAGAAACAGAACAACCGTGATAATATATAAACCTTAACAAAACACAGCAAAGACTGTTCATGTGACACTGGAAATTGAGTTCTTTGGTTGAAGTCTGCAATCCTCTGGATTCACTCAGAACAAGTTGAAATCAAAGCAGTTTCACAGAACCCCAGAGAGACACTCTGTGGTCAAGCCAACAACTGCAAAATCTTTACTGTAGGATGTAAGACCTTTCTTTCAGATAACCAGCAGAATTTTCAAAACAGCGAGAGAGGGCAAACACTTATTTTTAGCCTGCTGTCCCTTCTAATACTAAACACTGCTGCCGACCAAAAACAGAAAATTCCCTAAGAAGGGAAAAAAACCTGACCAGAACCCATGACCTTCCTCCTAACAATGCAAGGCCATAAAACCAATTTTGTAGAAATGTCAGCATTGGACTGGGATAAAGACTCACAACACTAGGTTAAAGTCCAACAGGTTTATTTGATAGCAAAAGCCCTAACTTTTGGAGTGCTCGCTGCTGCTTCATCAGGTGAGTGGGAGTTCTGTTCACAAACAAGGCATATAAAGACACAAACTCAATTTACAAAATAATGGTTGGAATGCAAGTTGTTACAGATACATGTAGTTCCTTCTTGCACGTTGTGAACAATGATGTAGTGGATGGGTGTAGTGAGTGGATGGAGGTGCTCTGCATTGGGGTGATAGTGTGGATATGGGCAAGGTAAATACAATGCCTGCAAGATCCACTCTGACTTTATCCCCTCCTGACTTGGAACCTCACATCCGTTCACTGTCTGTGGTTTAAAACCCTGGAACTTACTTCCTAACAGCACTCTGGGTGTTCCTGCAACTCATGGATTGCAGAGATTCAAGAAAGCAGCTCACCACTTTCTCAAGAGAATGAGCAAATAAATCTTTGCTGTGCAAATGATGCTGTCACCTTATGAATGAATGAAAAGAAAACACAGGAAGTATGAACTAAACTGACTATCCAGGCTAATGCCAGAGATGGAAAGGTAGTGGAATCTGGAGTTTACTCCAGATGAAGACCATTTCAACATACCTCACACCATCTTTTCAGCCACATACTCATCCTATGCATCCTACTGTTTCAACTCTGACTAGCATGTGGCACTAGCAGTGATACTGAGATCACTACCTTTGAGGTCCTACTTTTCAAATCTACACACAATACTCCAGGTGTGGCCTCACCAACACCCTATACAATTGCAGCAAAACATCTCTATACTCAAATCCTCTCGCCATGAAGGCTACCATACATTTGCCTTCTTTACTGCTTGTTGTACCTGCGTGTTTACTTTCAGTGACTGATGCACAAGGACTCCAAGGTCTTGCTGAGTATCCACCTCTCTCAATTTACACCCATTCCAGTAATAATCTATCTTCCTATTACTGCTACCAAAGTAGATAACCTCACATTTATCCAAATTATACTGCATCTGCCATGCAGATGGCCACACACTCAGCCTGTCCAAATCACGTTGCAACATCTCTGCATTCTCTTCACAGCTCAGCCTCCCATCCAACTTTGTATCATCTGCAAATTTGGAGATAACAGATTCAGTTCCCGCTTCCAAATCATTAATATATAATGTGAACAGTTGGGGTCCTAGCACAGACCCCTGTGGAACCCCACTAGTCACTACCTGCCAATCAGAAAAAAATCCATTTATGTCAATTCTTTGCTTCCTATCTGCTAACCAGCTTTCTATCCATCTCAAGACATTACCTGCAATCCCATGTGCTTTAACTTTACAAAGTAGTCTGTTACGTGAGATCTTGTCAAAAGCTTTCTGAATGTCTAAATAAACCACATCCACTGGCTCTCCTTGGTCAACTCTACTAGTTACATCCTCAAAAAATTCCAATAGATTCATCAAGCATGATTTCCCTTTTGTAAGTTCTGACTTTGTCTGATTATTACCACTGCCTTCCAAATGCTGAGTTATGAAATCCCTGATAATGGACTCCAGCAACTTCCCCAGTACCGACGTTAGGCTCACTGGTCTATAGTTCCCTGTTTTCTCTCTACCTCCCTTTTTCAATAGCGGGTTTGCATTAGCTACCCTCCAATCTGTAGGAACTATTCCAGAGTCCAAAGAATTTCAGAAAATAACCACCAATGGATTTACTATTTCCAGGACCACTTCCTTTTGTACTCTGGGATGAAGATTATCAGGACCTGGAGATTTATCCACCTTCAATCCCATCAAATTCCCCAAAACCATCTCTCAAATTCTGATTTCCTTCAGCTCCTCACTAAAACATGTTTCTCTCAGCACTTCTGGTACATTGCTCCAGTCTTCACAAAGAAAGACATGAATAAAGTAAAAATATAATTCCTTAGCCATTTCTTTATTTCCTGTTATGAATTCTCTGGTTTCTGATTATAACAGGCCTACCTTTGTTTTAGTCAATCTTTTACTATTTACATACCTGCAGAAACCTTTACAGTTTTTATGGAGTTCTCTGCTAACTTACTTTCATACCCTGATCTTTCATACCTTCTTAATCCCTTGGTTCTCTTTTGCTGAATTTTAAACTGCTGCTAATCCTCGGGCCTATTGCTTTTTCTTGCCAATTTGTTTGCTTCTTCCTTGAATCTGATACTATCTCTAATTTCTCTTGTCAGCCATGGTTTGGCCACAATTCCCTGACCACTTTTGTGCCAAACAGGAATGAGCAACCTCTGGAGTTTCACCTATTTGTTCTTTAAATGCCTGCCATTGCCTGTCCACAGGCTTTCCTTTCAGTAATGTTTCCCAGCCCATCATGGCCAATTCATGCCTCATACCATCCGTGTTACCTCCATTGGAGTCAGGAACCTGGTGTCAGAATCAATTACATCATTATCCACCTTGACAAAGAATTCTACCACATTATGGTCACCCATCCCCAAGGATTCTCTCACACCAGATTGCCAACTAGTCCTTTCTCATTGCACGACACCCAGTCAAAGATGGCCTGCTCCCTTGTTGGTTCCTCAATGTATTTCTCCAGAAAACCACCCATATGCACTCCAGAAATTCCTCCTGGCCCCACCTCCACAGAACCAGTCCCAATGCCCCTGGAATCTGAAATCCTTTCCCTCACAGCATCTTTTCAGCCACATATTCGTCCTCTGGGTGCTCCGGTTTCCTTCCACAGTCCGAAAGAAGTGCTGGTTAGATGCATTGGCCTTGCTAAATTGTCCCTTAGTGTCAGGAAGATTAGCAGGGTAAATGCGTGGGTTATGGGAAATCAGGCCTAGGTGGGATTGTTGTCGGTGCAGGCTCGATGGGCCAAATGGCCTCCTTCTGTACTGTAGGGATTCTAAAGAGGGATGAGAATGACCAGCACTGAGGCCACTGTTATGCATCAGAATTTAGATTTAGGAATAAATAAATCTGTAACAAAATTTGCAGACAAAACCAATCCAAATTTTCTAGCTAACACTGAGGAAGAACGCAGCATGATTCGAAAAAATTCCATCCTAGCTTTGTTGATATGCAGCTGCTGATGAGAAAATGACCCAGCAAAGTGTGAGCTACGATTTAGAGATGAATTTAATCTCAGACAGTGTTCACTAAATTACTGTGTGCAGCAGATAAAGAGGATTAACTCACTGCCTGACACACGCTGAGCTGAAACTGGCCATTGAATTTCTCTGTCTGAACCTTAGGCTGTAGGCACGAGAGGTCAGACAGAATCTGTTGTGTGCAGACATATTAACAATTATAAAGAGGTGAGTGTTGCTGGGACCCGGGAGTAATAGCAGGCTACCAGCTGTCATTGAATTGAGTGTTTGAAGGTGGTTCCCTTCTGCCCTCATGTGAACAGAAGGAGCAAAGAATCTGGAACTGTGGCATGAGTTTGAAACTGACGTGAGGCATCAGATGAGTATAGAGATGCTTCTAAAAAAGGCAAGGCAGTTATATGGGGAGATTTAATTTTTTTTGTATTGATGGTAGTAATTTTTAAAGTGTATCCAGTACAGTTTACTGAAACAATATGTTTAAACATTGTCAAGGGAACATGCTGGGCAGGATTTTGTAAGAATCTTAGAAACATGACTGTTTAAGAGTAAAAACGGAAAGCAATTTTCCACAAATGATGAACATCGGATTGCTTGTCTACAAAGGCCGTGGATGTTGGGCAACAATTGGAGCTTTCAGGACTCGATCAAAAAGGTTTAGTGAGAGGAGGAGACCAAGAGCTAAATGGGAGTTGAGTAAATCAGTCATAATCTGATTGAATATTTAAACAGGCTCGAGGGCCTGAACACCCACTTCTTCCCAATGATCTGTTCTCATTCCATCCACATTCTGGAACTCCTTCCCTAACAACACATTGGCTGTACCTCCACCACAGGGACTGCAGCAGTTCAAGGAGGCAGCTCACCCTCAACTTCTCCAGGGGCAGTTGGAGATAAATGCTGGCTTAGCCAGTGACACCCACAATCTGTCAGTGAACATAAAAGAATAGAATAGCAGCCACCTAAAAGTGAGTTACAGACTGGAATCTAATTTTGCTACCTTGATGATGGAGCTGAGATGGTTGTGTTTGTAAAGACACAGCGAGTCACCATCACCAGGTAATATAATAAGAACTTTGCTGGACTTTCATTAAAGGCGTTTCTCTGACCTGAATAAGAATAAATTTTGAACCCTAATCTGTGAGGTTTTGCATTAGTTTACCCAGCAGGTTTCCTCTCAGCTGTCGTAGAAACGACTTCATAATATTTATGAAATTTGGGCAATTTATCATTCAACCTGTTTGCACTTGACCAGGTGGAACAGCAAGATCTTGTATTTTTCTGTCCTGTATGTCTTAGCTGACCCCTGTCACCTGCCCTGGTATCAGATCATAGCTGTATATAACTAACCATGGAAACTATAGGTGACCATTCAGCCCATTGAGCCTGCTCTGCCATTCAATATGATCATGGCTGGTCTTGGGCTTCAATTTCATTTCCTGCCCACTCCCCAAATCCCTTAATTCTCTGGAATAATTTCAGTGATGGAGCAAACCACAATCCCCTGGAGTACAGAATTCCAAACATTAACAACTCTTTAAGTGAAACTACTTCTCCTCATCTCAACCCTAAACGGTTTACCCTTTATCCTGACTTTGCCCCCTTGTTCTAGATTCTAGACACACAGTCTTTAACCTATGCTTAACTCCTCTCCACTCACATTGTCTGTAACTTTAAGACTTGATTACCTGTAAAGACTCACATTCCAACCATTATTTTGTAAATTGATTTTGTGTCTTTATATGCCCTGTTTGTGAACTGAAATCCCACTCACCAGACGAAGGGGCAGTGCTCCGAAAGCTAGTGGCTTTTGCTACCAAATAAACCTGTTGGACCTTAACCTGGTATTGTGAGACTTCTTACTGTGTTTATCCCAGTCCAACATCGGCATCTCCACATCCTAGATTACCCAACCAGTGGAAACAATCTTTCAGCCTTCACCCTATCAAAGCCCTTCCGGATTTTGTAGGTTTTAACTTATTTTCAGTATTTTAAACTTAAGAATATATAAACACAATTTATTCAGCTTCTTGTCACAGGATAAGTCCCTGACCTCATTCCCTGGACGAAGTTAGTGAATCTTCCCTGTACCTCCTCCAATGCAAGTATATTTTTTCTTAAATGTGGAATCCAAATCTACACACCGTGTTCCAGATGCAGTCTCACTAAACCCTGTACAACTGTAGCAAGATATATTTGTTCCTGTTCTCCAGTTCCCTTACAATAAAGGCTATTTATCTTGCTAATTGCCTGCTGCACTTGCATGCTAACTTCCTGTGTTCCATGTGCAAGCACTCTCAAGTCGCTTTAAACTCAGACATTTATTGCTTTGATGAATGCAACTTATGAAGATATTCTTCCTTCCCAAAATTCCTGTGCCCTCATCCTGGCTGCTACAGTTCCTCACTATGTCTATGTGCAGATATTTGAATGTTTTTATTTGTTTCCTAGTGCGATGGCAGCCCCTGTGCTTCTGCTGCTCTGCAGTTTGATCAGTTGGGTGTCACTTTACTTCTCCTTCTGTCAGATCAACAGCAAACGTCACTATGAGTGGAACTGTCGCCTGGTAACCCTCACACATGGAGTTCTCATTGTTTGTTTTTCTGCATATGTTGGATTTATCGATGGCCCCTGGCCCTTCACTGATCCAGGTGAGTTCTGGGATAAGCTGGAGTGAGGAAAAGATTGTTATCAGGATCAATTCTCAATTAAGAGGATGGAGGATAAAAGAAGACTAGCAGTAGCTGGCTCCAAGTTGCTGGGACTCTGCCACAGCAGCAGAGATGTGGGTTTGCTTTGCAACTATTTTGGTTGAATTTGTGGGACTCCTGAACCCAGGATTGGAGTCACTGTCTGGCTGGTGTACATTTTCCAGGATCAGCTCTTGGCTCCACCTTATCTTCACATGCTGACTCTGGAGAGAGAAAATTAGGTTACACAGTAAAAGAGTGATGACATGTTCTGTCTTTCCATGACTGAAGCCATCTAACCCAGTGTAGCAGTCACTGTATCCGGCACTGGATCAGTCTGACCCAGCGTATCCGGCACTGGATCAGTCTGACCCAGCGTATCCGGCACTGGATCAGTCTGACCCAGCGTATCCGGCACTGGATCAGTCTGACCCAGCGTATCCGGCACTGGATCAGTCTGACCCAGCGTATTCGGCACTGGATCAGTCTGACCCAGCGTATCCGGCACTGGATCAGTCTGACCCAGCGTATCCGGCACTGGATCAGTCTGACCCAGCGTATCAGACTCTAACACATTGATATACTCACAACAGCCAGTCAGTGAAAGCAGAAACCGGAGCCAATCTCCGTTTGTATAGATTTATTCACAGAGTGAATCATTGCAGGTTTATTCCTCCTTGCTTGATTCACTTCCTGTGTAGCTAAGTGTTTTTCTGATGTGCTGAAATCACTCTCCAATCAATCTCCTCCCCTGTATGTGCTGCTCTCAGTTGTTACAATTAACATACATGCAAATGAGTTTGTTCAATTGCAAATTAAGGTTCTCAGTAAGTTTTGAACTATCTGCTGTCGTTCACCTACCTGCCCAAATTTATATATTTTGTCTGAAATGTTGGACTTTGCACTGCAGACAGCAGCTGGTAAGTAGCTTGGCCAGCCTCCAGTGTATAATTCATGTGCTTTGCATCCTGTGGGCCCTGGGTGTGCGTAATACCATCATCACCAATTCTGATCTTGCCCAATGGAAAAAGGCTATCAGGCCTGATCCCCATTTGATGGGATAAACAGCTCCATCATTGCCAATGCTATTTAACATTCTCATTGCCTCTCTGCTCATGTTTAACACATAACACCTTAGGCTGGGATTTATGCAGTTATTTATTCCGGGGTGAGATTTTCTCCTTACTTCGTCCTGTTTCTCTCTTGGTTAAATTTTTTAAAGAAGGAATGGTCAGAGGTCAGGGACAGGCAGTGTTTTAATGATGGGTCAGTGTGCGGCAGGAACGAGGTTTTGGAGCTGTTTTCCTGTCAGCACTATGGTGATTAATCTGACCTTCATCACTGTGTCTGAGGAATCTGATGTGATCACTACAGCATCCAGCTTCTCCTCTTCACATTGATGCTCATCAATCCTTCATTCCACAGGCTTGCAGGACTCACTTAGTTTAGTTATATTGGGTTCAAAGCAATCCCACTTCTCAAAAGGTTACTGACAACAAGTTGGTATTTCTCAGGCTGTTCAGAGAGTTCCAACGAAAAGCCATTGACCTGAAACATTGGCCAAATAAAAGCAAAGTGCTGCCATCAGTGTGGAACCCGGAGTCTTCCCACTGGCACTGAGGTAGAATTCAGCTGCCTTTACAATGTAAATCTCTACGTAACGTAAAGCACAGCAGCCAACCTGGCCTCACAGGAATGGGGGCACCTTGTTAAAGGGCAGTGCTAGGCCCTACCCTTCACAGAAATATCAATTCACACAAATGGGGAGCAACCCTCTGATTCTTCCCAATATGGAGGGCAAATTCAATCCCCCTCCCCACAAAATGATTGGGTCACCCCCATCCCACATAGGTGTGAGGGTGATCCAACCACCCCTCCCCAACAATCAGAGGCCTGACCCCCTCTCCCACCCCACCCCCTGGCAGTGTCAGACTGCACAGCCTCCTAGCATCCTGCCAGTACAGTGATAGCTGAAAACTACTTGCAGTGCAGGAATGCTATTGCGGCATGAGTGGTTGAAGAAAACTCACTGAAAAAACAATTCAGCTAAGGTCTTCAGATCAATGAACAAACCTGTTTATAAACATTGCAATTAAGAACAAAAATGTTTATAAACACTGCAGTTAGAAAATAAGAATTCAAAGCTTCTGCCTACTGTGAAATTGCCTGGACCTGTCAATCAAAACAAGCCTATTTATAAATACTGTGATTAGAAAAGAGGATGTACTTTGAGATGTATTCAACCTTGAAGGGAAACAAAAACAAACAAACCTCCTGCCTACTGTTTAATAGCCTGGACCTGTCAATCAATAGGCTATTTAAAGGTGGTGGAGCATGAAATTGAACGTAAATAAAGGTTTTCAAAGCATTTAAGCTTTCTAAGAAGGCTCAGAAACTAGAAAACATAGTGTTAAAAGAATTGGGCTGAGGCTTACTGAACTTTGTCAACAGTGAACTATTTGATTTGTCCTGGAGCTGTCAATCAGAGCTGTTCAAAGTGACCAGGCTGTGCCTGCAGCTCATCCAGGCTACAAAAGGAAATCCCCTTCATGAAACTGATATCTCCTGTCAGTCAGAGGATTTCAAAGGGATCTGCTCACACCTGGGCCTTCTGAAAGAGAGCAAGGGAATCGCTTCCGTCAAATGGAGTGCTGCTGTGATTTTACTGACTTCCAGGTGTCCACTTCAAAAGGTGCCTGGTCAAAAATGCCTGCACAAAAATGGAGATTTTGAACTGAAATCTGCTTGAGGTCATTATGCTGAGAGTGATCTCCAATTTTCCCAGGTCTGGAAGGAGCAGTCCAGCCACGAGGCCTCCACCCTGGAGGGAATGTCCTGAAGTCAACCCCATTCCCCTTCCCGAGCTCACTCAACCCCCAGGTTCCTTGGGGGACACTCTATCTGCAGCTTGGCAGTGGCAGTGGGGCACATGAGTACAGAACCTACTCCTTGCTCCCCCAATGGTGTCCAAAGTGTCAGGTGATGCTTGTCAGGATCTGTACCAGTCCCACTGGGCCTTGCACTGTGGCAGTTGGGGAAGGCAGGGGGGCCTCGTACTTTGGCAGTTGAGGAGGGGTGGGGGGGGGAGCCTTGCACAGTGACGGTTGAGGGGGGGGCAGGGGGGAACCTCACACTGTGACAGTGGGGGTGGGGGGAACCTCGCACTGAACATAGAATATAGAACATTACAGCGCAGTACAGACCCTTTGGCCCTCGATGTTGCGCCGACCAGTGGAACCAATCTAATGACCCTGTAACCTAAACGATTCCAATGTTATCCAAAGCCTTAGGCTTTGATCTTCATGTCGTCATTGGCTTCAGGTATAGTGCCGGAAGACTGGAGGATAGCAAATGTTGTCCCCTTGTTCAAGAAGGGGAGTAGAGACCATCCTGAGAATTATAGAACAGTGAGCCTTACTTCTATTGTGGGCATCCTCACTGTCTACAACTCCTCCGACTTTGGTGTCGTCAGCAAATTTACTGACCCATCCTTCTACACCCTCATCTAGATCATTTATAAAAATGACAAACAGCAGTGGCCCCAAAACAGATCCCTGAGGTACACCACTTGTAACTGAACTCCAGGTTGAATATTTCCCATCAACCACCACCTTCTGTCTTCTATCAGCTAGCCAATTCCTGATCCAAACTGCTAAATCACCCTCAATCCCATGCATCTGCATTTTCTGCAATAGCCTACCATGGGGAACCTTATCAAACACTTCGCTAAAATCCATATACACCACGTCAACTGCCTTACCCTTGTCCACCGCTTTGGTGACCTTTTCAAAAAACTCGATAAGGTTTGTGAGGCACGACCTACTCTTCACAAAACCATGTTGACTATCCCTAACCAATTTATTTCTCTCTAGATGATTAGAAATCCTATCCCTTATAATCCTTTCCAAAACTTTGCCCACAACAGAAGTAAGGCTCACTGGTCTATAATTCCCAGGATGGTCTCTACTCCCCTTCTTGAACAAGGGGACAACATTTGCTATCCTCCAGTCTTCTGGCTTCCACTGTGACAGTGGGGGTGGCGGGGGAGAAACCTTGCACTGTGGCAGTGTGTGGGGGGGGGGACCTCGCACTGTGGCAGTGTGTGGGGGGGGGGACCTCGCACTGTGGCAGTGTGGGGGGGGGGGACTTCGCACTGTGGCAGTGTGTGGGGGGGGGACCTCGCACTGTGGCAGTGTAGGGGGGGGGGACTTCGCACTGTGGCAGTGTGGGGGGGGGGGGAACCTCGCACTGTGGCAGTGTGGGGGGGGGGGACCTCGCACTGTGGCAGTGTGGGGGGGGGGGACCTCGCACTGTGGCAGTGTGGGGGGGGGGGACCTCGCACTGTGGCAGTGTGGGGGGGGGGGACCTCGCACTGTGGCAGTGTGGGGGGGGGGGACCTCGCACTGTGGCAGTGTGGGGGGGGGGGACCTCGCACTGTGGCAGTGTGGGGGGGGGGACCTCGCACTGTGGCAGTGTGGGGGGGGGGGACCTCGCACTGTGGCAGTGTGTGGGGGGGGACCTCGCACTGTGGCAGTGTGTGGGGGGGGACCTCGCACTGTGGCAGTGTGGGGGGGGAACCTCGCACTGTGGCAGTGCAGGGGGTTGGGGGGCATATTGGGGGGGGCCAGGACTGCCGACCAGAAACCTATTAATGACATGGAAGTGATATTTAATTGGTATTCATCATGTTCTTGGCCGATGCAGTCAGTACCCTGATCGGGGCCAGTGCAGTGGGCGGTGTCTGGCTCCCAGCAATAATCCTGTTTCTGTCCTAATGCCCGATTTGATGGGCATCAACAATCCTGGCGTCAGCTAAAGGCAGCAGAGAATCAGGCCTATTAACCCAGCTTCTGTCTGGGTTTACTGTCTGACCTTTGACTATTTCCAGCATTTTCTGTTTTTATTCAGTTTTGCAAGATCTGTAGTATTTTGATCTTTGTATTGTGTTTTTAGTTTGTTCCAAAGTGGTTTAATACCAAGGAAAATCTGTGGTGCTGCCATTGTGAATGTTTGAAATACTGCCTTTTAGCTGGGGGAAGGTGTTTCAGGTGGAAATCCAAAGTTATAAAAGTTCAATGCAATTTGTTTATTTTTCAGGCTCTCCTAACACAGAGCTTCAGACCCAGGTGCTGTGTCTGTCACTGGGCTATTTTATTTTTGATATGTGTTGGTGTATCTATTTCCAAACGGAAGGTTTAGTGATGCTTGCTCACCACAGCCTCAGTATCCTGGGCATTGTCATGGTGCTGGCCTTGGAACACTCAGCTGTTGAAGTCAACGCCGTTATCTTTGGCAGTGAGGTGACCAATCCATTGCTCCAGACGCGCTGGTTTCTCCGAGAATCTGGCTATTATCACTCTTGGCTGGGAGATGTCATCGACTTGCTGTTTGTGCTGTTGTTTTTTGGTGTGCGGATCGGGGTTGGAGGCAGGCTGCTGTATTGTGAATTATCCTCCCCTGTGCCTCTCCCTATTGTGAAGCTGGCAGGAGCCGCCATGTATACAGTGTCCTGGATGTTCATGCTGAATATTGGCAGGTTTGCCTGGAGGAAGAGCTATCACAAATACAAGACGTGGAGTAAGAGGAGCAGACTCTCTTTACTCAACAACGGACACATTAAGAAAGCTTGCTAGCATGTGACAATGGAGAGAATGCAGAGAGGCAGCCAGTGATGTGACTCAACCACCGGCACCTTCTGTCTCCTCGCTAAGGACTTGTTCAAAACCACTTTTCATCCCATGATTCTTCACCATCAGAGGGTTTCTCAGTAAAGCACATTTCCTGGACGTGTTTTCCCGATCACTGAGAGCTCAAATCTCACCGAGACTGACCAATATTTCAATGGTGTATGAATCAATGGTGTATGAGAGCCTCTCTCTGCATCATGTATTATAGTCATCTCATTCCCTGGCGATAATACAAGTAGAACAAACACCTTTGGTAGCGTCCTTTCAGGTGACCTGGAATTCTTTTCTACGTGTCAGCTTATCTGTCTTTTGAAGGATCTCAGGCAATATGGTGATTTCAGACAAACACCATCCGTCACACACAGTGAGTGTCAGGGACCTGGCTCACTCGGATGTCAACAGGAGCACAACCCTGGCTGCCCAGTGCCCTCTTCGGCCGAGGGGTGGAGGAAGCCAGTTTCCATACGGCACCGCAGCTAAGAGCAGGGAACTGAGCTCAGGAAGAAACCTTATAGTCAGTTAATGGCAGAGTGAATTCACTGAACTGTCATTGGTTATCAGGGAGACTTTTAAACCATTGTCTCTTTATTATTTCTTAGAGGTTTCCAGCATGGAAACAGGCCCTTTGGCCCAACTTGTCCATGCCACCCAGTTTTTACCATTTAAGCTAATCCCAATTGCCCGTGTTTGGCCCATATCCCTCTTTACCCATCGTACCCATGTAACTATCTAAATGCTTTTTAAAAAACAAAATTGTACCCGCCTCTACTACTACCTCTGACAGTTTCTTCCAGACACTCACCACCCTCTGTGTGAAAAAATTGCCCCTCTGGACACTTTTGTATCCCTCCCCTCTCACCTTAAACCTCTGCCCTCTGGTTTTAGACTTCCTTGCCTTTGGGAAAAGATGTTGACTATCCAACTTATATATTCCCCTCATTTTATAGACCACTATAACATCATCCCTAAGCCTTCTATGCTCCAGGAGAAAAGTGTCCCATTCCATTCAGCCTCTCTTTATAACTCATCAAGTCCCGGTAGCATCCTTCCTAGTTTAATAATACCCTTTCTATAATAGGGTGACCAGAACTGTACACAGTATTCCAAGTGTGGCCTTACCAATGTCTTGTACAACTTCAACAAGACATCCCAACTCCTGTATTCAATGTTCTGACCAATGAAACCAAGCATGCTGAATGCCTTCTTCACCACTCTGTCCACCTGTGACTCCACTTTCAAGGATCTATGAACAGGTATCCCTAGATCTCTTTGTTCTATAATTCTCCCCAATGCCCTACCATTAACTAGAACATAAGAAATAGGAGCAGGAGTAGGCCGTCTAGGCCGTCCAGCCCCTCGAGCCTGCCCTGCTATTCAGTAAGATTGTGGCTGATCTGAAGTGGATCAGTTCCACTTTCCCGCCTGCTCCCCATAACCCTTAATTCCCCTACCTATCAGAAATCTATCTACCCGTGACTTAAATATATTCAACAAGGTAGCCTCCACCACTTCAATGGGCAGAGAATTCCAGAGATTCACCACCCTCTGAGGGAAGAAGTTCCTCCTCAGCTCTGTTCTAAACTGCCCCCCTCTTATTTTGAGGCTGTGCCCTCTAGTTATGGTTTAAGAACATAAGAAACAGGAGCAGGAGTAGGCCTTCTAGCCCCTCGAGCCTGCCCCGCCATTCAATAAGATCATGGCTGATCTGAAGTGGCTCAGTTCCACTTTCCCGCTTTCTCCCCATAACCCGTAATCCCCTTGCCTACCAAAAACCTATCCACCCGTGTCTTAAATATTAGCGAGGTAGCCTCCACCACTTCAACAGGTAGAGAATTCCAGAGATTCACCACCCTTTGAGTGAAGAAGTTCCTCCTCAACTCTGTTCTAAACTGCCCCCCCCCGCCCCGTCCTTATCTTGAGGCTGTGCCCTCTAGTCCTGCTGTCCTTTCTGAGCAGGAAGAACCTCTCCACCTCTATCCTATCCATCCCATTCATCATCTTATATGTCTCAATAAGATCCCCCCCTCATCCTTCTAAACTCTAACGAGTACAAGCCCAGTTTATTCAGCCTCTCTTCATAGCTCAACCCCCTCAACTCCGGTATCAGCCTAGTGAACCTCCTCTGCACTCCCTCCAAGGCCAAAATATCCTTGCGCAAGTGCGGCGACCAAAACTGCACACAGTACTCCAACTGTGGCCTCACCAGTGCCCTGTACAGTTGCAGCAAGACCTCCCTACTTTTATATTCAATCCCCCTCGCTATGAAGGCCAGCATCCCATTTGCCTTCCTGATCACCTGCAGACTGGGTTTTTGCAATTTGTGCAGGTCCCTCTGCACTGTAGCATGCTGCAGCTTTTCACCCTTTAAATAATAATCCCTCTTCCTATTATTTCTACCAAAGTGGATAACCTCACATTTGCTGACGTTATACTCCATCTGTCAGGTCCTCACCCACTCACTCAGCCTATCCAGATCTCTCTGCAGACTTTCTGCATCCTCCACGCATTTCGCTTTTCCACTCATCTTCATGTCATCAGCAAATTTTGTAATCCTACACTCAGCCCCCTCCTCCAGATCGTCTGCGTAAATGGTAGATAGTTGAGGACCCAGCACCGATCCCTGCGGCACGCCACTAGTCACCAACTGCCAACCAGAAAAGCACCCATTGATTCTAACTCTCTGCTTCCTGTTAGATAGCCAATCTTCAATCCACTGAGTAAGTCCTGCCCTGATTTGATCTACCAAAATGCATCACCTTGGCATTTCTCGAAATTAAACTCCGTCTGCCATTCGTCAGCCCACTCGCCCAATTAATCAAGATCCCATTGCAATCCTGGATAATCTTCACTGTCCACTGCCACCAATCTTTGTGTCATCTGTAAACTTACTAACTATGCCTCCTAAATTCTCATCTGAATCATTAATATAAATGACAAATAACAGTGGACCCACCATCGATTCTTGAGGCACACTGCTGGTCGCAGGCCTCCAGTTTGAAAAACCCTCTATAACCACACTCTGTCTTCTGTCATCAAGTCAATTTTGTATCCAATTGGCTACCTCAGCCTGGATCCTGTGAGATTTAACCTTATGTAACTTCCTACCATTCAGTACCTTGTCAAAGGAATATGGTTGTTGCTAGCTGGGTCTTGGACTGAGTGGCTTGCTAGACCATTTAAGAATTAAGGCTAAATATTTTGGGTGCTGGAATCTGAAACAAAACAGAAAATGCTGGAGAAACTCAGCAGGTCTGACAGCGAATGTGGAGAGAGAATAGAGCCAATTTTCCGAGTCTTCATCAGAATTCTGATAGCCGGTCATCCCAACTCTATATTGGCTCTACTCTCTCTCCACAGGTACTGTCACATCTGCTGAGATTCTGCTGCATTTTCTGTTTTTGTTTAAGAGTCAACCACATTGCTGTGGATCTGGAATCACATGTAGGCCAGAGCAGGTGAATAGTATTAGCGAACCTGGTGGGTTTTCACCACAACCAACAATGGTTTCATGGTCATTGTAGACTTTGCATTCCAGATTTTTTGAAAGAGAGATAAGCTGACAGATAGAAGAGAACTTCGGGTCAGCATACAAATTGCAGCCAGAGATGGTCACCATGCCCAGCACCTCCCCCAGCAAATCAGTGCCAGTGGGAAGCTGAATAAATGAAGTCGCGGATGGTACAGTTTGTGTATGATCCATCAGACATAAGGGCTTATTTTCATACTTAATGATCTGAAAGATACACATATTCAACTAAAGTTGGATGTGATTGAAGGAAAGAGGCTTTGAAAGGATGGTGGAACTTGGTGATAAATTTGATTGAGACTGTTTGCCTGTGAGGAGAGTAAAGACCTGACACAGATTGGATGGACCAAATGGCCATTTCTGTGATGTGTATAACTCCTGCTTCAGTTCAGTTTGATGATTTGTTGGTGACAGATTTCTCCATTGTGCCTGGGCTGGTGCTCATTCAACTACTTCAGCTGTTGCCTCTTCCCAGCTCATTTCACATTCTTCCTCATGTTTTTCTTCAAGTGGTTATCTAATTTCCCCCTGAATGTCACATTACGATTGTCACAACAAGAAGCTGATCTTACTGCAGAGATCCTGACTTCCTGATCCACTCAGAGTGGAAATAATCAATCAGCATTTACTCTCACAACCCAGACATCACCTTAAACACTTCAATCTCCTTGTAACTCTCACATTTTAACCAAAGCCTCCCATTTCTGGTAACACCTAGTAAGCCTTCCTGCAGCTGTTAAAGGAAAGGCCATTCTGCCCCACAAACCTGTCAGACAGGCACAGGAGGCCATTCTACTCCTCGAACCTATTACATAGTCATTCAATTCTTCAAACTTGTTCTGCAGTTCTCACATCATTTTTTGTACAAAGTTTCCAAAAATGCAACTGTGACCTCACAATGTTGTGAGGCAGCTTCTTGTCTGTGTGTTCAGCACCCAATATATATAACCCATTGTTCCTTTTCCCATTTTTTATAACTGTCCTCCTTCAGTTCTACTCTGCAGTGTGCGTCCCTCAGTCAATCTTTTCTTGCACTCAGTATGACTTTTTTTTGAGTTGAACAGAACATTCATTTCCTTCCTTTCTTCAGCCATTGCTACCACTTTACCTTTAACACCATTGATCTTAATCACTGCACCAAATAACTTATGATGCAACTTATCAATTAAAATTAATCATATATAGATTTTCTTTGTCTAATCCACAACAATATTTTCAGGAAGTGAATATAATTCCTGCCCCATACATGCTTGTATTGGAACAGTATGCAGAGTGAGCAGTAAAGTGCAGTTGAAGCACAATCAGATTAACCATGATCTTGTTGAATGGTGGGGCAGGCTGAAGGAGCTGACTGACCGACTCCTGCTCCTATTTTGGATGTCCTTACACTGAGGTGTTGCTCGGAGAGCTGACGTTGCAATTTGAGCTAGATTCCAGCAGGTGGCAATGTGTGCCCAGATCAGAGGCTGCTGGTTCTGGTGTGAAAGTGGAAGTTCTCTGGTGGTGACTGGGAGTGTGATGGCTGCATAGATTAACCATCACTTAAACCACGACAATGTTCTGAAGCTGCTTTCATATTTAACTACAGTTATATCTTCTGTCCAAAGGGTGGCAAAGAGGTTTGAGAGCATCATGATTATGTTAATGGACTAGTTCCAGTCATACCAGCGTGTTACATGCTGGCTGGCCATGGACAGCTATTGGGAAATCACCCTGTGGTGCTGACTGTGTCTGGAGTGAGTTTTGTGCTCGTTCGGAGTCCACCAATGTGCAGGCACCTGACTGGTGAAAACTTCAGGTTACAAACTTCTTGTTGATGTGAAGAAAATAGAAGCTGACTCCAGCACAAAGGATTGATTAGTTTCTGAACTGACAAGTAAATGGATAGTTCATTGATTAGCTAGCTGTTAACCATGATAACTGCTGTGTTGTTACTAGGAGAGAAACTTAATGTGGTGAACATGTCGTAAAGCACATTCAAAGCAGAATTTAATACCTCATCATTCACATCTTAAAATCTGACAAACCTTTTCTGCTCTGACAATTATAAAACACCAATATCAGCCCCTGTTATTAAACAACAGCCACTTATTCTATTTCATAAATGATCAGAATCATAGTAACAGTAGAGTTGTATTATTTTACACAATGTACTCAATAGAAGATAAATGCCCTTCAGATTTACAGATTCTCAGATACTTGGCATCTTGGGCAGTCAGACTTACGAATGCCAGCTCCCTCAGTTAAACAGCTGTATCCAGAACATAATACAGGGAGTGCAGACTCAAATAACATTAAATGTTTCATTGACCAAATCTTCACTGATAAATGATGTACTATATTCCATTTCTATTTCATAACGAAAGAGAAATGTACTTCAATGTGCATGTTTTTCATTGTTTTAAATAATGTGATCATTGAGCAGGATTTAAAGATAGTTGGATAAATACTGAAAAGGAAATATAGAAAATGGGAAAAGAATGGGAGACTGAGATTAATTAAACTTTTAAAGAGCTTGCATCGGTCTAATGGGCCACATGGTCTCCACCTGTGTTGCAAGATTCAGTGGTTCAAAATCACTTCTCGGCCTTTTGGCTAAGATCAAGCGTTGGATCGAGGGGAAGAGGGGAGGGGGCGGGGGCAATGCCTCATCCTGTCAGCTTGGATCTTGTTTGTCTCTCTTTTGGGGACTATGAATTGTACTCAATTGGATTTTGAATTTGGTTTTTGGAGTAAGCAAGAAATGGTTTCAGGTTTGCTCAGTCCACTCTGAGTGTTGGCTTTGTAACTTTAAGAATGAATTAAAATATTTTTTAAAAACTTTCTGATTACAGTTGGAAGCTGGTTTCTGATGCTAATCAAACAGAAAACTACCCTCTTAACATCATACATCAAAAAGACTCCAACTTGTGATCCATGATACAAAGGAAGTTCCTCCTGACAGGACTCCTCACAGGGAGCAGAGGAACACCAGCTGCCATGAGATACATTCACATGTCCAGTGTGAGTCTTAGTGAATGGCTGATGGATCAATATTAGGGAATGGGTGTATAATGTCCTAACTATGCTAGGGATTGTGGGTTTTAACAAAAAGAAGAGAATGTGGTTTGCACATGTAGATTCAAAGTAACAACAAGGTTTAATGAAAGAGATGTTCTCTACACAGAATGTAGACTGGAAGTTTAACAGCTGTGTCTACTACACTCCAATGGTATCACCATCAAATCATGTGATCAGCTCTTAAAGAAACCTGCAACCCTTTTAAATATATAACATCCCCCCCCTTTACTTCTGTGATCATGATAACATATCATTACTGTGTTATACATAAGATCAATAATACTCTGTACACAGTGTAATGCGCCATTAATCATTATGCACAGTCAATAAGAAAGTCAATCAGGACGGCGTCTGTTCCTCTTTGATTGTTTACAATGTTTGGAATTTGGCTGTCCTTGACCCTAGAAGTATAATTTAATCTTCAGTAGATACTTCTCCTCTTAGAAATAATTCTGCATCATTTTCACATAGCAAAGGCACAATCATCAGACAACTCAGATTCAACTAAGAATTCTGCAGTAGGACTTACAGCTCTAGGGACTAAAGGAGTTGGTACCTCTGGAGGTGATTTTGAGATGACAGCAATTGATCAGCATGGCATCATCAAACTAGTTCAATTTAAACCGTGTAAGAAATTGAACCTGTTTTTGCTGAAACTATGGCTGGTTCCCATTTCCTGTGCCTGACATAATAACATGCTAACAATGCTCGTTCTCCTAGTTGAACTGAGTATTGTTTTCCCATCGCTTCTCATCTGGCAACTTGAGATTGTTGTTGAAGTTCTACTATCTCTGAAGTTTCTGGCGGTAATAACAAATTTAATGTTATTCTCAAGTTTCTTTTTAAGAATATTGTTGCAGGTGAACTTTGGGTACTTGTTATGAGTAGTGTTTCTATTAGTTGCCAAAAGACTATTCACACAATGTGAAAATGACCATTGCTCTTTTGAAGCTTTTAAAGAATCATTCAAGGATTGTATGAATCTTTCAGCTAATCCATTGGTTGATGCGTGGTAAGGTGCGGATTTTATATGCTGCATACGTTTACTTTGAGATAATTGACAAATTCTTGTGAAGTAAACTGTGAACAATTATCGCTAACAATCCGTTCCAGTTTTTCAATAGTTCAGATTTAGTAGATCTCATGATAACAATCTCTGGCCACTTTGAGTGTGCATCAATTCTGACTAAATACATGTAACCCTCAAACACACCAGCAAAGTCTACCTGCAAGTGTTGCCATGGCATTTTAGGTCTCTCCCAAGGGTGTAAAGGAGATAACGCTGCTGTATTTCTTATTCATGCATGGGGTTGACACACTCCCACTTCTTCTTCAATCTGAGCATCCAGACCCGGCCACCAAAAACAAGCTATGGGTGTCCTTCATGTAGTTGTTCAAGAACTTTTCCACACAGAGTAGGAGTAATGATCACTCGGATTCCTGACAATAAACACCAACCTTGAACAGTCAACTCCATCTTTCTTGACAGACATGGTTTCAAATCAGGATGCGCACAATGCCTTTCAGCTATCTTTTCTTTCAATACCATATCCATCATCATCTCTGCCATGGAATCATTTCTGGTGTGTCTCTGAACTTGAGAAGCTGTCACAGGCAAATGATCTATCAGCAAAAATTAAAGAGTATCAGCAAAACTAGCTGGTCACATCGGCTCAGTAAGTAAAGGTAGGTGTGATAATGCAACAGCATTAGCATAGTACTCTGATTGACAATCATTTATATTGTAAGAATGTGTAGATAAGTGACCATCTCTGCAATCAGTTAGTAGTGAACAATGGTATACCTTTACACAGCCCAAAAATAGCAGTTAAGGGTCGATGATCAGTCAATAATGTGAAATGATGATCATATAAATAATGATGTAACCTCTCTATGTCAAAAATTATACTTAGTGTTTTTACTAGCTGAGCATAGTTAGATTCAGCACAAGTCAAAGTATGTGAAGCAAAAACTAGTCATCCTTCTTTTCCCAAAGACATAATATGTGAAACTACTGCTCCTACTTCATAAGGCAAGCAAGTAGAAATGGTTAAATTTACCAATATTTCAGACTTCTACAAAGAATCCATGTATGCTTTCCCACATTCTGTTGTCCAGTCCCATGACTGTTTAACACACAGTAAGTTATGCAATGGCTTCCACAATGTATCTGAGTTAGGAACAAGTTTGCCATAATAATTAGTTAATCCTGGAAAGGACCTCAACTGCTTCACATTCATCGGACATGATGCTTCTAAGATAGTGTCTATCTTTTTAGGTTTTTATGTAGGTCTTTGCTATCAAAACATGATACAAATACTGGACTGACACCTGAAAAATTCACATTTTTCTTTCTTAATATGCAAACCTTGAAAACATTGCATTGTTGTTCCTAAATGATTTAGGTATTACATCAGATTTATGAATAGGGTTTTGAGTATTGGTAAGCTTAATAGTATTGAAAACTTAGAACATTACAGCGCAGTACAGGCCCTTTGGCCCTCGATGTTGCGCCGACCAGTGGAACCAATCTAATGACCCTCTAACCTAAACTATTCCAATGTTATCCATATGCCTATCCACTGACCATTTGAATGCCCTTAAAGTTGGCGAGTCCACAACTGCTGCAGGCAGGGCATTCCACGTCCTTACTACCCTCTGAGTAAAGAACCTACCTCTGACATCCGTCCTATAATTATCACCCCTCAATTTAAAGCTATGTCCCCTCGTGTTAGCCATCACCATCCAAGAAAAATGGCTCTCACTGTCCACCCTATCTAACCCTCTGATCATCTTGTATGCCTCAATTAGGTCACCTCATAACCTTCTTCTCTCCAATGAAAATAATCTCAAGTCCCTCAGCCTTTCCTCATAAGACCTTCCCAACATCCTGGTAAACCTCCTCTGCACCCTTTCCAATGCCTCCACGTCTTTCTTATAATGCGGTGACCAGAACTGTACGCAATACTCCAAGTGCAGCCGCACCAGAGTTTTGTACAGTTGCAACATGACCTCACGGCTCCGAAATTCAATCCCTCTACCAATAAAAGCTAACACACCGTACACCTTAACAACCTTATCAACCTGGGTGCCGACTTTCAGGGAGCTATGCACATGTACACCGAGATCTCTCTCTTCGTCGACACTACTAAGAGTCCTTCCATTAGCCCCTATATTCTGTACTCCTGTTACTCACACCAAAGTGAATCACCTCACACTTTTCTGTATTAAACTCCATTTGCCACCTCTTGGCCCAGCTCTGCTGCTTATCTATGTCCCTCTGCAAACTGTAACATCCATCCTCACTGTCTACAACTCCTCCGACTTTGGTGTCGTCAGCAAATTTACTAACCCATCCTTCGACACCCTCACCTAGGTCATTTATAAAAATGACAAACAGCATTGGCCCCAAAACAGATCCTTGAGGTACACCACTTGTAACTGAACTCCAGGTTGAATATTTCCCATCAACCACCACCCTCTGTCTTCTATCAGCTCGCCAATTCCTGATCCAAACTGCTAAATCACCCTCAATCCCATGCATCTGCATTTTCTGCAGTAGCCTACCATGGGGAACCTTATCAAACGCTTTACTAAAATCCATATACACCACGTCAACTGTCTTACCCTTATCCACCTCTTTGGTCACCTTTGGTTAATAGCAGCATTGTTAACTAATAAATATGGGAATGGTAGGGCTGGGCAGAACTCTAGAGTGCACATCCTGCACTATGTGGGAATTCAAGGATACCTCCAATGTTCTGGATAACCATATGTACAGAAGTGTGGTCAACAGATTGAGCTCCATGATTCAGAACTTCAACAGCAGCTAGTATCATTGTGGTGCATCTGTGAGGTTGAGAGTTTGATAGATAGCTTGTTTATAGATGTGGTCACCCCATAGCTTATGTGTATGCAGGAAGAGAAGGAATGAGTGACTACTAGGGAGTCAAAAAAGCACAGGTCAGTAGAATAGGAGTCCCCTGAGTATACCCCAATCTCCAACCTATATTCAGTTCTAATTACTGATGAGGGTGATGGTTTCTCTTGGGACTGCAGCCAGAGACAAATCCATGGCACCATGGGTGACTCAGCCCAACAGGAGGAAAGTACAGAGAAAACTGGAAGCGCGATAGTGATAAGAGATTCAATAGTTAGGGGAATAGATAGGTGCTTCTGGCTGCAGAGGCAAATCTAGGATAGTGTCAGGGTCAAGGGTATCTGTGAGCTGCTTCAGAGCACTCTAACAAGGATTGTGAGCAGCCAGCCAACAGGTCCATTTCAGCCCCCACTGAATGTCCCCAGCATCACAGAAGCCACGTGATATCAACAAACAGCTGAAGGCATTGTATACTGCAAAGACAATGGGCCGTATCAACATTCTAGCATTAGTACTTGTGCTCCAAAACTAACCATGCCCCTAATCAATCTGTTCCAGCATAGCTGCAACCCTGCTATCTACCAGGCAATGTGGAAAATTGTCGAGGCATATGCTGTTCATAAGAACATAAAATATAGGAGCAGAGTCAGGCCATTTGGCCCATCGAGTATGCTCCACCATTCAATCATGGCCGATATGATTCTCATCACCATTCTCCTATCTTCCCCCCATGATCCCTGATCCCCTTGTTGATCGAGAACCTATCTATCTCTGGCTTAAAGACACTCAATTGCTTTCTTCCACTGTGGTAGAGTTTCACAGATTCACCACCCTCTAGTTGAAGGAATTCCTCCTTGTCTTAGTTTTGAAGAATTGTCCCTTCACTCTGAGGTTGTGCCCTCAAGGTCTGGTCTCTCCCACTAGTGGAATCATCCTCTCCATGGCCACTCTATCTAGGCCTCTCAGTATTCTGTAAATTTCAATCAGATCCCCCTCATCCTTCTAAACTCCAAATATAGACCCAGACTCCTCAACTGACAAACCCGTCATTCCTGGGATCATTCTTGTGAATCTCTCTCGATGACGCCGCCACCACCCCACACAAATTCTAAATGAAGTCTGATCAGAGCCTTATACAGCCTCAACAGTACATCCCTGCTCTTGTATTCTAGCCCTCTAGAAATGAATGTTAATATTGCATTTGCCTTCCTAACATCCAACTGAACCTGCATGTTAACTTTAAGAAAGTCCTGAACCAGGATTCCAAAGTCCCTTTGTGCTTCCAATCTCTGAAGCCTTTCCCCATTTAGAAGATAGTCTATGCTGTATTCTTCCTACCAAAGTGCGTAACCTGACACTTTCCCACATTGTATTCCATCTGCCACTTCTTTGCCCACTCTCCTAATCTGCCCAAGTCCTTCTGTAGCCTCACCACTTCCTCAACACTACCTGTTCCTTGACATATCTTTGTATTATCCAGAAATTTATCAACTGTGCCTGCAGTTCCATCTTCCAGATCATTAATGTATATAATGAAAAGTCCAACACTGACCTCTGTGGAACACTCCTAGTCACCACTTGCCATCCTGAAAAGACCCACTTATCCCCACTCTCTACCGTCTGTCAGCCAACCTTCTATCCATGCCAGTACCTTGCCTCAAACACCATTGGCTCTGAGCTTATTTAACAGCCTCCTGAAGACACCTGTCAAAGGCTTTCTGGAAATCCAAATAAATCACATCCACTGGCTCTCCTTTGTCTAACTTCTTTGTTATCTCCTCAAAGAATTCTAACGGATTTGTCAGACATAACCTTCCTTTGATGAAGCTGTACTGACTCAGCCCTAATTTATCACGTATTTCCAAGTATCCAGCAATTTCATCCATAATAATGGACTCCAAGATCTTACCCACGATCGAGGTCAAGCTAACTGGCTTATAATTTCCCATCTTCAACAGGCGTGTTACATTAGCTACTTTCCAGTCGTCTGGTGCCCTCCCTGCCTCCAGTGATTCCTGAAAGATCACCACCAATGCCTCCACAATCTCCTCAGCTATCTCCTTCAGAACCCTAGGGTGTAATCTATCTAGTCCGGGTGATTTATCTACCTTCAAATCTTTCAGTTTCCCCAGCACCTTCTCCATAGTGATGGCCACTGCGTTTACCTTGGCCCCCAGCTGTCTTGAAGTTCTGCCATGTTATTGGTGTCTTCCACCATGAAGACTGATACAAAGCACCCATTCAGTTCCTCTGCCATTTCTTTGTCCCCCATTACTGTCCAAAAAATGTTGGACAAATCCAACCCGGCCAATTACCGTCCCATTCGGTCTACTCTTGATCATCAGTAAAATAGAACATAGAACACTACAGCACAAACAGGCCCTGCGGCCCACAAGTTGCGCCAATCATATCCATACCTACCAGGCCATAGAACTATCTGTAACTCCCAATCCCATTAGATCCCATATATTCATCCAGAAGTCTTTTAAAAGATCCCAGCGAGTTCACCTCTACCACCACCGACAGCAGCCAATTCCACTCACTCACCACCCTCTGAGTGAAAAACTTACCCCTGACATTTCCTCTGTACTTGCTTCCCAGCACCTTAAACCTGTGTCCTCTCATAGTGACCATTTCAGCCCTGGGAAATAGCCTCTGAGAATCCACCCTATCTATTCCTCTCAACATTTTATAAATCTCTATCAGGTCGCCTCTCAACCTTCGTCTCTCCAGGGAGAAGAGTCCTAGCTCCCTCAACCTATCCTCATAAGGCATGCCTCCCAATCCAGGCAGCATCCTTGTAAATCTCCTCTCTACACTCTCTCAATAGCTTCCACATCCTTCCTGTAGTGAGGCGACCAGAACTGCGCACAGTACTCCAAGTGGGGTCTGACAAGGGTCTTATAAAGTTGTAGCATTACCTCCCGGCTCCTAAACTCAATCCCTCGATTAATGAAGGCCAGTACACCATACGCCTTCTTGACCACATCCTCCACCTGCGAGGCCGATTTAAGAGTCCTATGGACCCGGACCCCAAGATCCTTCTGCTCTTCAACACAGCTAAGAGTCCGACCCTTGATATTGTACTCCTTCATCCCATTGGTCCTGCCAAAATGGACCACTACACATTTATCTGCGTTGAAGTCCATCTGCCACTTCTCCGCCCAGTCTTGCATCCTATCAATGTCACGCTGCAACTTCTGACATCCCTCCAGACTATCCACAACACCACCAACCTTCGTATCGTTGGTGAACTTACTAACCCATCCCTCCACTTCCTCATCCAGGTCATTTATGAAAATGACAAACAGCAAGGGTCCCAGAACAGATCCCTGGGGCACTCCACTGGTGACCGACCTCCATGCAGAAAAAGTCCCATCCACAACCACTCTCTGCCTTCTGCAGGCAAGCCAGTTCTGGATCCACAAGGCCAAAGCCCCTTGGATACCATGCCCTCTCACCTTCTCAAGAAGTCTTGCATGGGGGACCTCATCAAAACACCTTGCTGAAGTCCATGTAAACCACATCCACCGCTCTTCCTTCGTCAATGTGTTCGGTCACATTTTCAAAGAACTCAACTAGGCTCATAAGGCACAATCTGCCCTTGACAAAGCCGTGCTGACTATTTCTGATCATTCTAAACTTCTCTAAATGCTCATAAATCTTGTCCCTCAGAATCCTCTCCATCAACTTACCAACCATTGAGGTTAGACTCACCGTTCAGTAATTTCCTGGGCTATCCCTGTTCCCTTTCTTGAAAATAGGAACCACATCCGCAATCCTCCAATCCTCCGGAACCTCTCCCGTCTCCATCGACAATGCAAAGATCATTGCCAGGGGCTCTGCAATCACTTCCCTCACCTCCCACAGTAACCTGGGGTATATCCCATCCAGTCCCGGCGACTTATCTATCTTGATAGAATTTAAAACTCCCAACACATCCTCTTTCTTAACATCCACATGCTCAATCTTTTCAGTCCGCCGCAAACCTGTACTACAACCTCCCGGATCATTTTCCACCGTGAATACCAAGGCAAAGTACTCATTAAACACCTCTGCCATTTCTTCTGGTTCCACACAGACTTTTCCCCCTTTACCTTTTATAGGTCCAATCCCTTCTCTTCTCATCCTTTTATTCTTCACATATTTGTAGAACGCCTTGGGGTTCTCCTTAATCTTACCCACCAAGGCCTTCTCATGACCCCTTCTGGCTCTCCTAATTTCCTTTTTAAGCTCCTTTCTGCAAGCCTTATACTCCTCTAGATCATTAACATCTCTTAGCTCTCTGAACCTTTTATACGCCTTTCCTCTCTTCCTGACTAGGTTAATCACAACCTTCATGCACCACTGTTCCCGTGACCTGCCAAAACCTCCTTGTCTCATCGGAACGTTATCATGCAGAGCTCCAGTCAAACATTCCTTGAAAATCCACCACCTTCCTTCAGTACTTTTCCCCAAGAACACCTCCTTCCAGTTTACTTGTCCAATTATCTGCCTGACGTCTTCATATTACCCCTTACTCCAGACAAACACCTTCCTAGCCTACCTGATCCTATCTCTTTCCAATGCTATCATGAAGGAGACAGAATTTTGATCTCCATCCCCAAGATGCTCTCCCACCAAGAGATCTGACACCGGTCCTGGTTCATCAGCCAGCACCAGGTCATGTACAGCCTCTCCTCTCGTAAGCTAATAATGGGGTCATTGACAGTGCTATCAGACAGCACCTGCTCAGCAATAACCCTGCTCATGGACACTTAATTTGGGTTCCACCAGGGTCACTCAGCTCCTGACCTCATTACAGCCTTGGTTCAAACATGGACTAAAGAGCTGAATTCCAAAGGTGAGGTGAGAGTGACTACCCTTGACATCAAGGCAGCATTTGACTGAATGTGGCATCAAGGAACCCTAGCAAAACTGGAGTCACTGGGAATTGGGGAAAACCCTCCACTGGTTAGAGTCACCCCTGGCCCAAAGGAAGATGATCGTGGTTGTTTAACGTCAGTCACCTCAGACCCAGGACATCACTGCATGAGCGATGGTAGGGCATGGTTAGTTTTGGAACACGAGTCCTCAGCTCTATTGCTGAAATATTGTCAGGACCCATATCCTTTGCAGTATCCAATATCTTCAGCTGTTTTACATATCACATGGTGTTCCACAGGGGTCAGTGTTAGGGCACAGCTTTTAATTACGTACGTTAATGATCTGAAAGATGGATTTGAGAGCATAGTTGTGAAATTTGTAGATGATACAAAGATATGTAGAAGACAGGTAGTGTTGAGGAAGTGGGGAGGCTGCAGAATGACTTGGACACCTTAGGGTGTTGTAGGCCCAAACACTCTCCCTCTGTTATTCGGTCAAAGGTGAGGATGTTTGCTGATGATTGCACAATGTTCAGTGCGAGTCAAGACTCCTCAGATACTGAAGCAGTCCATGTCTGAAATGCAGCAAGACTTGGACAATATCTAGCCTTGGGCTGACGAGTGGCAAATAACATTTGCACCAGTCAAGAATCATAGAAACCTACAGTGCAGAAAGAAGCTCTTCGGCCCATCGAGTCTGCACTCTACACAATCCCACCCCCACATCACACCCACTAATCCCTCTAACCTGCCCATCCCTGGACACTAAGGAATATTTTCTTAGCATAGCCTATCAACCTAACCCGCACATCTTTGGACTGTGGGAGGAAACTAGAGCACCCGGAGGAAACCCATGCAGACACGAGGAGAATATGCAAACTCCACACAGACAGCGACCCGAGCCAAGAAGTCAATTGCCAGGCAATGACCATCTCCAACAAGAGAGGATTCAGCCATCTCCCCTTGATATTCATTGGCACTGCCATCAATGAATGTCCTACTATCAATATCCTGGGGGTTACTACTGACGAGAAATTGAACTGTCATATAAATACAATGGCTACAGAAGCAGATCAGAGGCTGGGAATGTTGAAGAGAGTTCCATACCTCCTGACTTCAGAGAGCTTGTCCAAAATTTACAAGGCACAACTCAGGATGGAATACTCTCCAATTGCCTAGATCAGTACAGTTCCAACAAAACTCCAGAAGACAGATATTGTAGAGAACAAAGCTGTTTGCCTGAATGACGCCCCATTCACCATCTTCAACATTCACTCCTTCCACTACCCAGACACAGCAGCAGCATTGTGTATCTTTTACAATTCTACATGATGCACTAAACCCCAGTTATTCATGAGGAGGCCTTGGATGACATCAATCATTTTTCATGCCTTGGAAACCTTGTGTGTCAACAAAGCCTTCAGTTGCCTGAGAACTAGAATGTTTGAAGACCAGGACCTGAGACCTGGTATGAAGCTCAAAGTCTACACAGCAGTCATGAAGCTCAGCCTCCTGTATGCCTTAGAGATGTGGATTACGTACAGCAGACACCTGGAGAAGTATCACCAACGATGCCTCTGCAAGATCCTGTAAATCTACTGGCAGGACAGGCACACCAATGTTCTCAATCAGATTGACATCCCAACATCGAAGCATTGACCAACTTTGATTAGCTCTGCTGGGTGGATCATATTGTCCACATGCCGGACAGGAGACTCCCAGAACAAACACTCTATGTGGAGCTTCGACATAGCAGTGAACCCCAGGAGAACAAAGAACAAAGAAAATTACAGCACAGGAACAGGCCCTTCGGCCCTCCAAGCCTGCACCAACCATGCTGCCTGTCTGAACTAAAACCCCCTACCCTTCCAGGGACCATATCCCTCCATTCCCATCCTATTCATGTATTTGTCAAGACGCCCCTTAAAAGTCACTATCATATCTGCTTCCATTACCTCCCCTGGAAGCAAGTTCCAGGCACCCACCATCCTCTGCATAAAAAGCTTGCCTCGTACAACACCTTTAAACCTTGTCCTTCGCATCTTAAACCTGTGCTCCCTAGTAATTGACTCTTTGATCCTGGGAAAAAATTTCTGACTATCCACTCTGTCCATGCCTCTCATAATCTTGTAGACTTCTATCAGGTCTCCCCTCAACCTCCGTCACTTCAAACCAAGTTTCTCCAACCTCTCTCCATAGCTAATGCCCTCCATACCAGGCAACAACCTGGCAACTCTTTTCTGTACCCTCTCCAAAGCCTCCACATCCTTCTGGTAGTGCGGCGTCCAGAATTGAACACTGTATTCCGAGTGTGGCTTAGCTAAGGTTCTATAAAGCTGCAACATGACTTGCCAATTTTTAAACTCAATACCCTGGCCGACGAAGGCAAGTATGCCGTATGCCTTCTTGACTACTTCTCCACCTGTTTGCCACTTTCAGTGACCTGTGTACCTGTACACCCAGATTTTTCTGCCTATCAATACTCTTAAGGATTCTGCCATTTACTGTATATTTCCTATCTGTATTAGACCTTCCAAAATGCACTACCTCACATTTGTCTGGATTAAACTCCATCTGCCATCTCTCCGCCCAAGTCTCCAAACAATCTATGTCCTGCTGTATCCTCTGACAGTCCTATTGCCATCCGCAAATCCACCAACGTTTATGTTGTCCGCAAACTTATTAGTTAAACCAGTTAATTTTCCTTCAAATCATTTATATATATTACAAACAGCAAAGGTCCCAGCACTGATCCGTGAGGAATGCCACTTGTCACAGTCCTCCATTCAGAAACACACCCTTCCACTGCTACCCTCTGACTTCTCTGACCGAGCCAGTTTTATATCCACCTTGCCAGCTCACCTCTGATCCTGTGAGACTTCACCTTCTGCACCAGTCTGCTCTGTTCTCATCAATCATCTCTGAGGGCAGAGGACATGCTTTAAAGACGACCTCAAGACTGCCATGAAAATGTGCAATATCCCCACTGGCACCTGGCAATCCCTGTCCCAAGACTGCCCGAATTGGAGGAAAAGCATCTGGGAAGGAGCTGGACACCTCGAGTTTCATCACCATCAGCAAGCTGAAGCCAAGTGTCAACAATATTGCCAAGTGTGGTAACCGGACCACAACCACCGTCTGCTGCACCTATGACAGAGACTGAAGATCACACAATGGACCTAAGAATTCTTTCAGTGAGAAAACAAATTACTCCTGTCTCTGAGGGACTGCCTGAGAAGAGAAATGTTGCAGCAACTTACCAATGCTCCTTCAAATATATCTTTTCAACCTGCGATGTCGACTTTCTCAAAGGACATAGGCAGCAGATGCTTAGGAACTACAAGTTTTCTCCAAGTCACTCACCATCCTGTGTTTGGAAATATATTGGCTGTTCTTTTACTGTTGCTGGATCCAAATCCTGGAACTGCCTTCCTTACAGCACTGTGGGTGTACCTACACCACATGGACTGCAGCGATTAAAGAAGGCAACTCACTACCACCTTCTCAAGGGTCAATTAGGGATTAGCAATAAATTCTAGCCTAGACAGTGATGCCCACATCCTGTGAAAGAATAAAAATAAACCTGGCCTTGGGAATGATCAAGCGGCAGTTGTATCGTAAAGTTTAGGCTGATTGTGGAAAAGGCTGATTGTGGAAAAGGATGAGGAATGATCCAGAGTAAGAATAATTAACTGGGGGAAAGGCAGCTTCAATGGGGTAAGAATGGATCTGAATCGAATAAATTGGTGTCAAAGGTTGTCAGGAAAAACAGTAGCTGATCACTGGACTTCCTTTAAAGGGGAGAGAGTGCGGGCAGTCGAGGAAAATTTCTTGGTACAACAACAAACAGATTTTGAGCTTTTCAGATGACAAAAGAGATAAAATTAAGATATAGAAACCAAAATTGTGCTTATGACAGATGTCAGGTAGAAAATACAATTGAGAATGATGTTAAAGAAGAGGAGGTCTAATAACAAGTAAGAGAAGCAATGAGAGAGTATGAAAAAAGTGGCAGCTAAGACAAAAAGGATTTCCAAAGTTTCCTATTGGATGAATATTTTACATCTATCTTTTCCAACAGAAAAGATACTGGCCAGACCATGGTGAAAGAGGAGATCATTCAAACACTAGAATAATTTTTAAATTAATGAGGAAATATTGGATAGACTGTAGTTTTTTAAAAATGTTTTTATTGAAGATTTTTCATTTTTGACAAATAATGCAATAAACTCTGAAAGATCAGTGCAGTAGAGCAAGATCATTTTCAGACAAGTCCTTGTAGGAAGAGAGAGGAATAAAATATAGCTGGTTCAAATTATTCATTGTAACCAGCGTTACCCATCGTACAATTTATGAAAGGAAATATCGATGGATTTGCTGGTGGGTTGTGATATCAGGATAACAGGATGCAGCTACAACTGGCTCAGCAATGCACAACCGAGCTAAACTGGAATAGAAGAGATAGCTAGCTGTTAAGATTTATACTTTGTCATGTTTAAGTATTTTAATTGATAAAAGTTATACTAATTTTTATTCTAACTGTGTTCTTAAATAAAGTTTGTTTTGATAAAAGTTTCCTAGTAAGTCACTGGAATCATACTCACCCTAATAACAAAATCAAGTGTAAAAGTTAGGGTCTAGGCTAACTTCATAAAATACCTTGGAGTTTCTGATCTAGTCTTTAACAATATCACAAAATTAAGGGAGCAGTTCAGGATTAATGATGAACTACAGGATAATATAACCATCCACAGATCCTGAAAAGGCCAAAGCCTGGACAGGATTGTCGAACAACATTGAGGATCCATCCAGAGTTTCACCAAAGCCTTTGCATCTCTGCCATGTTGCTCTCCCAAAGCCCTGATAAAGAGAAACCTAGGCCCTGGTAGATGGCGATGAGCCATCACGTCTGCCTACACCCAACCTTTCTACAGCTAAGACCAGTGGTCAGAGTCTTTGATCGAGTCCAGGCCTCAAAGACGGGATACAACGTGCTTCCATCAAACTTCAAACGCCCAGCCTTCAAATCAAGATCGTGAAAGCAGCCAGTTCCCAAATTTGCTGGGAATGTATCCTCCGCTTCCCTCGGAAGACTGAATGTACGGATACTCCTTCTCTGGCCCTATCTCGTTGTATCAACCAGGATGTTTGGAATACTATGCAGCAGGATTTCTGAGGACTCAAGGTCAGCCCCCACTGAAGAAACTGCCCTCTTAACAGGCTTCTCTCTTCTGCTTCATCCAGAATGTCCTGCAATTTGTCAGTGTGAGGACCAATAATGTGCACTGGGGAGGCAATTACAGCTTCACTCACAGTGGCAGTGACCATCTTTGACACTTAAAGCACTGCCAAAGTTTAGGCCCATTCACCAGAGAAACCATCCCAGCAAACTGGGCCCCACCCCAGCCGTCTCTGAATGCCTCAACCGAAAGAGGATTTACTTGATTTAACTCCGCTCCCATTTCCAGACCTAACCAGGGTTTTCCAGGAACATGGCACAGATTATTATGGATCGTGAGTCAGGATAAAAGAAAGAATTAAAAGATGAGTAATGCCAGAGCTCACGGAAATGCAGCTGCTCCCATGCTTACATCATGGGAAGGCATCAAGAAGGCATTTGGCATGCTTGGTTTCATTGGTCAGAACATTGAATACAGGAGTTGGGACGTCTTGTTGAAGTTGTACAAGACATTGGTAAGACCACACTTGGAATACTGTGTGCAATTCTGCTCACTATTATTGAAAGGATTTTATTAAACTAGAAAGAGTGCAGAAAAGATTTACTAGGATGCTATCGGGACTTGATGGATTGAGTTATAAGGAGAGGTTGGATATTCTGGGACATTTTTCTCTGGAGCTTAGGAGGCTGAGGGGTGATCTTATAGAGGTCTATAAAATAATGAGGGGCACAGATCAGCTAGATAGTCAATACCTTTTCCCAAAGGTAGGAGAGTCTAAAACTAGAAGGCATAGGTTTAAGGTGAGAGGGGAGAGATACAGAAGAGTCCAGATGGGCAATTTTTTCACACAGAGGGTAGTGAGTGTCTGGAACAAGTCGTCAGAGGTAAATTTTATAATTTAAAATTAATTTTATCTTTTGAAAAACATTTAGACAGTTACATGGGTATGGTGGGTATAGAGGGATATGGGCCAAATGTGGGCAATTGGGATTAGCTTAGGGGTTTTAAAAAAAGGGGCAGCACGGACAAGTTGGGCCGAAGGGCCTGTTTCCATGCAATAAACCTCTATGACTCTATGTGACCTCCCCCCACGGTGTCTGTATTTAAAGAGGATGAGATGTATCTAATGATACAGAGGGAAGTGAGAACTAAAATTGCAGAAGCACGGTCCATTATTGTTCAGTCCTCCTTGGACTCGGGAGTGATGCTGGAGGCCTGGAGAATTACAAATGTTACACCCTTATTTGAAAGGTGTAAATATAAACCCAGTAATTACAAGACAGTCAGTTTAGCTTTGATGAAGAGGAAACTTGTACAAGCAATAATTCAGGACAAAATTAAAATCATACAGACAAATATGAGTCAATTAAGGAAAGCCTGTTTGGATTTCTGAGGGAAAAATCTTATTGAACTAAATTGCTGGAGTTTTTTGATGAGGTAATCGACGGACTTCCAAAAGAGGCTCAATACAATTCCACATAACAGATTTGTGAGCAATTTTATAGTTCAAGAAATAAAGAGACAGTAACAACATGGATTTGGTTAAATGAGAGGAAACATTGAGATGTGGTTAATGGTTGTTTTTGACTTGCAGGAAGGTTTGTGGTCGTTTCCAGGGGTCAGCATTAGGATCCTTGCTTTTCCTGATATATATCAACAAGCTAGATTTTGGTGTACTGGGCACAATTTCAAGGTTTTGGATAATATGAAGCTTAGAAGCATTGTAAATGGTGAGGAGCAGAGGGTGGACTTCAAAGCGACATTGACAAATTGGTGAAGTGAGTAGACAGATGGCAGATGATGTTGAATGTGGAAAAATGTTACAAACATACAATCGAAGGAATTAGGAGCAGGAGTAGGCCACTCAGCTGCTCGAGCCTGTTCTGCTATTCAGAAGATCATGGCTGATCTGATTATAATCTCAATTCCACATTTCCACTTACTCCTGATAACCTTTCACCTCCTTGCTGATCAAGGATCTTTCTTGCTCTGTTTTAAAAATATTCAAAGACTCTGCTTCAAATCTCCTCTGCACTGCAAGAGGGATTAGTGGGTAAAATATGTAGGGATATGGGGGAAGGGCCTAGGTGGGATTATGGTCAGTGCAGACTTGATGGGCCAAATAGCCTCTTTCTGTACTGTAGGGTTTCTATGATTTCTATCACCAGAACACCCCGATCCCTCTGCATCTTACAGCTCTGCAATCTCTCACAATTTACACGATAAGCTTAGTTTTTATTCTTCTTGCCAAAATAGACACTTGCACACTTTTGGCAGGAATATCATGGCGAGTCATCATAAAATAAAGGATTCAATTTTAAAGGGAGTGCAGGAGCAGAGGGACCTGAGTATACATGTGCATAAGTCATTGAAGTTGACAGCATAGTTCAGAGTGCAGTTAATAAAGCAATAATATTGCCAGGTTTTATTAGTAAGGGCACAGAGTGAAAGTTTATGCTGAACTTGTATAAGATACTAGTTTGCCCTCAGCTGGAGTATTGCGTCCATTTCTGATTGCCACTCTTAAGGAAGGATGTGAAGGTACTGGAGAGAATGCAGGGAAGATTCACCAGAATGGTTCCTGGTATAAGGAATTTCAATTGCAAAGATAGATCAAAGAAGTTGTAATTGTTCTGACTGAGAGATGGTTTGAGTGGAATTCAAAATCACGAGGGATCTGGATCAGGAAATACTCATCTCATTTGTTAACAAGAGGGCAAAGATTTAAAATAATTGGCAAAAGAGGCAAAAGCAATATGAGAAAAATCACTTTTATTCAACAAGTGGTTAGGTCTGGTATGCAGTGCCTTAGGTGTAAGTAGCTTCTATTGAGACAGTTATCAGAAAAGTGGAAATAGCAGTGTAACAGGGAGAAGGCAGGAGAATGGAACCAAGTGAATTGTTCTTCTTGAGAGTTGGTGCAGAGCGATGGGCTGAATGGCCACTCCCTGCATTGTAATAATTCTGTCATTCTGTGTTGCAAAAAATAGAGTATGCAACAAGAAAAGAGTCATTGCTAGATTTGGTTCTGGGGAATGAGGTGGGTCAAATGGTTCAAGCGTCAGCAGAGGAACATTTAGGCGAGAGTGACTACAGAATGAGAAGCTTTAGGGTAGCTATGAAAAAGGACATTGAACAATCCAGAGAAAATTAGTTCATTTGAAGGAAGAGCAATTTTATTGGGGGTGAGGACATTTCTGGCCCAAGGAAATGGAAATCAATGAGTGGCAAGGTTGTGACCACAGCAGATACTGAGCAAACTGAACCCCAGAGGGGGAAATGGGCCATACCATTTTTTAGTTTCCACAAACGAGAAGTACTGATGTCAGCAGCGAGAAAACCAATCTTTTGGATTTTAAAAATTAAAAATAAAAGACATATTAACAAGAGGAAAAGAAAATTTAAGGACACAAAGTTACAGTTACGTAGTTAAGATTAGTCTTACAAAACTTGCCTCCAAAAGACTTGGTCAGATCCACAAGTAAACACCTTCCAGACAATACTCCATTATAAATGTTTAGCTATAAAAATCCAATAATATGACCTAAAGCAAGCTGCTGTAGCTTTAATAAGACATACCATACAATTTCTCAAACCCACTTCTACTCCTTTGTGGAAATCAAAGATTGCAGAAACGAAAAGGAGTGATTTCCCCCAAATAATTCTAAGCATTGAATTTGCGTGAAAACGAGCCGATCATGCTGGTTTTTTCAGTGGGAGTTTGAAAATGAATCCCCCGCACTCTGTGCACTGCAGAGTGCATGAGTGTGAATCACACTGAAAATGATTGTGCGGGACCTATTCCCACCCAGGAGACCGGCAGCATAGCACTGGGCGAGCCACTGCACATGCACTGCTCAGTCAGTGCTGAGTTCGGCGGATGCACATGGCCCCTGACTGCAACCTCCCCAGCTCCACAATCCCTACAATGCTGACCTCTCCTCTGCACATTCCCGGCCAACTCCGACCCCCCTCATCTACCGGCCCGCCCCGCCCTGATCTCCATCAACCCCCCCAACAGTTACAGATCCCCCCCAACTTGCCAACCTCCCCAGCAGGCTGACACCCCCAACCCCAATGGCCAGCCCTGATAGCTGGCCTCCTTCCCTCCCCTACTGATCTTGACTGCAGAGTGGCAGCGGGACACCCCCCCCCACCCCCACCGATAGCCCCCATAGGTCCTGTTCCCTTGGCACTGCCCCATGCCCAATGGGTAGTGCCAATATGCCCCCAGGCATTGGCACTTTGCCCCTTGGGCAATGCCGGGGGTACAGGTCGGCACTGCCAAGGTGCCAATATAAGAAATCTCACAATACCAGGTTGTGAGACTTCTTACTGTGCTTACCCCAGTCCAAGATGGGCATCTCCACATCAAAGGTGTCAATGCCCAGGAGCATCAGCCCTGGTGCCCAACACTCTGGGGGGTCCCGATTGCTCCCCTTCACTCCAGCTGGGTTGGGCCGCTAGCTCCCCGAAGGTGGGGTGCTATTGTAAACTTCACTGGAGTGAAACACTCCTGGCAGGCTGTAAGAGGCTAGCGGACCCGGAAAGTTCAGTCCCAGGTCTGTTGATTATATTTAAATTACATTCAAATTCTTATTTAAATAATTGAAGCAGCTCTGTGCCTATATCCAGTGTGGAGCGGATGGCGTTGAACATCCGGCACTGGGAGATGTGCTTGGGACTGGATATCCAGCATGGATCACGCTAATCCGGCCCTGCTGAAATCTCCCATCCCGTTGCGCTAAAAAAAAATCAGCAATTCGGGATGGGAGAATCACCCCCAACTTCTTTCTGCAGTCTAAGACCTTTCTGGCTTGACTGGGTGGCTGAATCAAATTCACTCACCTTGGAGCTGTTTCTAGGAGACCCTTCCTCACACAGCCAGCAACTAAACTCTCCATGGTAACCTGTACAGAATAACACAATATTCTCCCAAAATATTTGTTTTAAAACTCCACCTTCATTGCAATCAAAGCCATAATTGAGCAACAGGCTCCCTTCCAAGGAAACTGTTCAGATCCAGTTAAGGAACATTCCCATGACAGGGAGAGTTAGGACAAACAGAACCTGAGTGACCTGAATGATGAAAGAGTTAGAAATTATGATTATGGTTCAGTCATTGAAGACAGAGGGTAGCAGTGGAAGGGTGTACTTCTGAATGGAGGGCTGTGATAAGTGGCATTCCTCAGGGATCAGCGCTGGGACCTTTGCTGTTTGTAAGATATACAAATGATTTGATTAATTTTGATTAATGAGTTTGCGTATGACACAAAGGTTGGTAGATTTGCAGATAGTGATGAGGACCATCAGAGGATACAACAGGATATAGATCAGTGGCAGACTTGGACGGAGAGATGGCAGATGGAGTTTAATCCGGACAAATGTGAGGTAATGCATTTTGGAAGGTCTAATACAGATAGGAAATATACAGTGAATGACAGAACACTTAAGAGTATTGATAGACAGAGGGATCTGGGTGTACAGGTACACAGGTCACTGAAAGTGGCAACGCAGATGGAGAAGGTAATCAAGAAGGCATACGGCATGCTTGCCTTCATTGGCCGGGGTTCATTAGAGTCATAGACACTACAGCACAGAGACAGGCCCTTCGGCCCAACTGGTCCATGCCAGTTGGTATTGAGGTTAAAAATTGGCAAGTCATGTTGCAGCTTTATAGAACCTTATTTAGGCCACACTTGGAATATAGTGTTCAATTCTGATCGCCACACTACCAGAAGGATGTGGAGGCTTTCGAGAGGGTACAGAAAAGAGTTACCAGGATGTTGCCTGGTATGGAGGGCATTAGCTATGAGGAGTGGTTGGAGAAACTTGTTCTCACTGGAACGATGGAGGTTGAGGGGAGACCTGACAGAAGTCTACAAGATTACGAGGGCCATGGACAGAGTGGATAATCAGAAGCTTTTTCCCAGGGTGGAAGAATCAATTACTAGGAGGCATAGGTTTAAGGTGAGAAGGGCAAGGTTTAAAAGAGATATATGAGGCAAGTTTTTTCACACAGAGGGTGGTGATTGCCTGGAACTCACTGTCAGGGGAGGTAGTGGAAGCAGATAATGACTTTTAAGGGGTTAATTAGCAAACACAAGAATAGGATGGGAATAGAAGGATATGATCCCCGGATGAGTAGGCGGTTTTAGTTCAGTCGGGCAGCATGGCCAGTGCAGGCCTGTGCTGTAATTTTCTTTGTTTTATGAAGCAGAAAAGCGTATACGTGACTTACATCAGGTTAATATTACAGGCATGCTTGGTACAAAAGAAGATGGTTGTGGTTGTTGGAGGCAATCATCTCAGCCCTGGGACTTCACTATAGAGCTCCTCAGGATAGGGGGATTAGCAGAGTAAATATGAGAGGTTATGGGGATAGGCCTGGGTGGGATTGTGGTCGGTGCAGACTCGATGGGTCAAATGGCCTCCTTTAGGGATTCTATAATAGTGTCTTAGGCCCGACCATCTTCATAATTGTCCTTCCCTTCATCAGAATGGGGCGTCCATTGGTGATTGCACAGCATTCAGGAGCACTTACAACTCCTCAGATGCTGAAAGCAGTCCATAGCTGTATGCATAAACGCCGGGACATTCAGCTTTAACCTAAGAAGTAGCAAGAAACATTTGTATCACACAGCTCCCAGACATGTCCATCTCCAACAAGGGAGGATCTAACCATATCTCCTTGCGGACGAAGCAGAAAGGGTCGAGAGCTTCAGGTTTTTAGTTGTCCAGATCGCCAACAAGCTTTTCTGGTCCCCCTCATGCCAATACTATAGCTAAGAAAGCCCACCAATGCCTTTACTTTCTCAGAAGACGAAGGAAATTTGGCATGTCAGCTACAACTCTCACCAACTTTTACAGATGAGCCATAGAAAACATTCTTTCTGGTTGTATCACATCTTGGTCTGGGCTCCTGCTCTGCCCAAGATCGCAAGGAATTACAAAAGGTCGTGAATGTAGCCCAATCCATCACGCAAACCAGCCTCACATCCGTTGACTCTATCTACACTTCCCGCTGCTCGGCAAAGCAGCCAGCATAATTAAGGACCCCAAACATCCTGCACATCCTCTCTTTCACCTCCTTCTGTCGGGAAAAAGAGACAAAAGTCTGATGTCACGTACCAACCGACTCAAGAGCAGCTTCTTCCCTGCTGCTGTCAGACTTTTGAATGGAATTACCTTGCACTAAATTAGAACATAGAACACTACAGCACAAACAGGCCTTTTGGCCCACAAGTTGCGCCGATCATATCCATACCTACAGGCCTATCTATAACCCTCAATCCCATTTGATCCCATGTACTCATCCAGAAGTCTCTTAAAAGACCCCAATGAGTTTGCCTCCACCACCACCAACGGCAGCCGATTCCACTCACTCACCACGCTCTGAGTGAAAAACTTATCCCTGACGTCTCCTCTGTACCTACTCCCCAGCACCTTAAACCTGTGTCCTCTCGTAGCAACCATTTCAGCCCTGGGAAATAGCCTCCGAGAATCCACCCTATCTATACCTCTCAATATCTTATCAACCTCTATCAGGTCGCCTCTCATCCTTCATCTCTCCAGGGAGAAAAGACTGAGCTCTCTCAACCTATCTTCATAAGGCATGCCACCCAATCCAGGCAACATCTTTGTAAATCTCCTCTGCACCCTTTCAATAGCTTCCACATCCTTCTTGTAGTGAGGCAACCAGAACTGCGCACAATACTCCAACTGGGGTCTGACAAGGGTCTTATAAAGTTGCAGCATTATCTCCTGACTCCTGAACTCAATCCCTCGATTAATGAAGGCCAGTAAACCATACGCCTTCTTGACCACATCCTCCACCTGCGAGGCTGATTTAAGAGTCCTATGGACCCGGACCCCAAGGTCCTTCTGATCCTGCACACTGCTAAGAGTCCTACCCTTGATATTGTACTCCTTCATTCCATTGGACCTGCCGAAATGGACCACTACACATTTATCTGCGTTGAAGTCCATCTGCCACTTCTCCGCCCAGTCTTGCATCCTATCTATGTCTCACTGCAACTTCTGACATCCCTCCAGACTATCCACAACAAATTGATCTTTCTCTGCATGCTATGGCTATAATACTACATTCTACACTCTCTCGTTTCCTTTTCTATGAACAGTATGTTTTGTCTGTATAGCATACAAGAAACGATACTTTTCACTTTATGTTAATACATGTGACAATAATAAATCAAATCAAATCAAAATTTCATTCAAGTGCAATATCTTTGCTGAATTCTCCACCATTGATATCCAGAGGGTTACCATTGACCAGAAACTTTACAAAAACCACCATATAAATAATATGGCTACGAAACAGAAGTTGGGGATTTTGCACTGTGTAACCCACATCCTGGCTCCCCACAGCCTACAGTCCACCATCTACAAGGCACAAGTCAGGAGCATGTTGGAATACTCCCTGCTTGCCTGGATGAATGCAGTCACAACACTTGACACCATCCAGGACGAAGCAGCCTATTTGATTGGCATCCCTTCCATTACCTTAAAATTCAACCATTCCACCACCAACATACAGTGGTAGCAGTGTGTACCATCTACTGCAGGAACTTTCCAGGGTTCTTACAACACCTTGTAAACCTGCAAACTCTACCAGCTAGAAGGACAGGGGCTGGAGATGCATGATAACACCAGCACCAACTCCCCTTTGCACCACTCACATTCTGACATGGAATTATATTACTGTTCCTTCACTGTTGTGGGATCAAAATCCTGGAACCCACTCCCTAAAAGCAATATAGATATGCCTACACCACATGGATCACTGCTGTTCAAGAAGACTGCCCACCACCACCTTCTCAAGAACATTAGGAGAGCACAAGGTGTTGTCCTAGCCAGCAAGGAACCAATAAAACCAAATACTGTTAAACTGTGGGGTAGGCCACATCAGGAAATATGCTATCGGTGTGAGTTCCTCAACTTGAGCGTGTAAGATGTCCAATACCAGCTGTCACTCAAAGTATCCTGGTCCCATTACCTCAGCTGAATAATTCTGCCATCTTAAGACCAGACATGATCTTGAGTCCTAATGTGAAAGCTAAGAGCGATCAAGTCCTGTGTAACTATTTATAGCTTAACATTGCTGTGAATGAGGATAGCAGAAACATGGCTTAAACTGCACAGGAACAAAGTTGAAAAATTTGGTGCCCTGAGCCAGAATCCACTGTCAGTTGGTGTCTGTCTCTCCCGGTCTCGGTGAGATGCTTGTGTCCCAGACCGATGTGGAATTGGGAGAGTGTTGGGAATGTGCAGGTCCAGTGTAGGAAGGAGCAGACAAACTCCAAACAAACATCCAGCCAACTCCTGGAGCAAGAGCTGCCTCACATGTGGCAGAGTCTGTGGATGGCGTTTGGATTCCATCTCAGCAGCCTTTAAACCCGAGTGGAAAGAGTCAGCCTGGATCCTGAGGGAGTGTGCCAGCCTCCTTCCCCGTCCCTCTGGGCCGGACTACGGCTCTGGGCTGGGATTCAGCCCCATGCGAGCAGCGTGCAGAGGGCGACTGGGGGGGGGGGGGGGGCGGGATTACTTTGTGCGGAGCCGCCCCGGGAGGCGGTGAAGCGGCGGCGGAGGGAGCGGTAGCGGCGGCCGGAGGTGAAGCGGTTGGAGCAAAGTAACAAAGTAGCAACCGGAGCGGAACCGGGAACCGGAGCGGCGGCACCGGGATCGGGAACCGGAGCGGCGGCACCGGGATCGGGATCGGGAACCGGAGCGGCGGCACCGGGATCGGGATCGGGAACCGGAGCGGCGGCATCGGGATCGGGATCGGGAACCGGAGCGGCGGCATCGGGATCGGGATCGGGAACCGGAGCGGCGGCACCGGGATCGGGAACCGGAGCGGCGGCACCGGGAGCAGCGCCGGGATCGGGACAGGGAGCGGCCGCAGCGGCGCCGGATCCGAGGCCCAGGATGGAGCCCCGCCGCTGACCGGAGCCGGAGCGGATCGGAGCCAGCAGGCCCGGAGCCGGGGCGGGGGTGAGGAGCCGGGGCCCCGGGGCGGCGCTGGGCTCCCGGATACTTTGTAACGGGGAGTCGGTGCTTGGATACTTTGTGACATTTGGCGGATACTTTGTTGCCGAGCGGATCCTGCTCCAATTCCCAATCCCGGAACAGCAGCTCCGGCCCCGGCAGAGCGGCCACTGGGCCCCGGGGCCCCGGCTTCAGGTTTGGCCTCGGTCCCGGGATGGGGCTCCGGTCCTGGGCCGGCTGAAGGCCCCCACAGCCCGGCTTCCCGCTTCACTCCGGCTCCGCCTCGGGAAGATGAGAATCGGATAATTGTGGGATTTGGAATCAGTGAAGGAGCCAAATGAGCGTTACACCGTCCGGCCTGAGTGAGAGGTGAGCGGCAGAGCAAAACCACCACCCCCCCCTTTACCCGGGACAAGCCCCCCCCCCGCCCCCTTTACCCGGGACAAGCCCCCCCCCCGCCCCCTTTACCCGGGACAAGCCCCCCCCCGCCCCCTTTACCCGGGACAAGCCCCCCCCCCGCCCCCTTTACCCGGGACAAGCCCCCCCCCCGCCCCCTTTACCCGGGACAAGCCCCCCCCCCGCCCCCTTTACCCGGGACAAGCCCCCCCCCGCCCCCTTTACCCGGGACAAGCCCCCCCCGCCCCCTTTACCCGGGACAAGCCCCCCCCGCCCCCTTTACCCGGGACAAGCCCCCCCCCGCCCCTTTTACCCGGGACAAGCCCCCAACACCCACATCCTTTACCCGGGACCCCCACTTTGCACACCAAGTGCTGTCACGTTGTGCAGGACATTCAGTAGAGAGGGAATGAGGGGTCACCTGGAGTGAGGGCCTGTGGAGACAAGCTGGGCTGTCTCTTACGACAGAGAAAATTTATTGAAGATTTGGTGGAGATGTTCAAAATGATGAAAGATATTGACTGAATAACTAAATGGCAGAGACTTCATATCCAGAGGACACAAATGGAAGGTATTTCTCTAAAGAACTAGTAGCAAGGTGAGAATTATACACTTACCATTTGCATTGAGTGATGGAGGCAGATTCATCGTAACTTTCAAAGATAATTGGATCAGCAGTTGAAAAGGAAACATTGCAGAGTACCAGGAAATGCAGGGCACAGCTAATTGGACAGCTGTCTCAAAGAGCTAGTGGCTCAAAAAGCTAGTGGCTTTTGCTGCCAAATAAACCTGTTGGACTTTAACCTGGTGTTGTGAGACTTCTTACTGTGTTTACCCCAGTCCAACACCGGCATCTCCATGTCAAACAGCTGGCACAGGCTTGATGGACTGAATGGCCTCCTAATTTTGTGAAGACCAGGAATCTTGCCCAGATGGGTAGGGGCTTTAGTGTGGCAGAGCCAGTTAAAATTCAGTTTTAATTATATGTTGCTCTGGGATTGTTACTGCTGTTTTTTTAAGTTAAACTGAAAGTTTTACCCTTGTAAGTGCAGTAGGCATGGCTCTGTAAATCCTAATGATATCCCACTAGGATTTCAGCATAATTATAATGCCAGGGAGTGGAATGACAAATACCCAGAAGTTAATGGCTGCCATTAAACCAGCAAGCAGCATGTGGTTGCTTGTACAGAGGTGACAGGGGCAGTTGTCCGGGGAAGGGGGAAGCGAAGTTGGGATCGGGGTTGTTTTGATTCAGAAAAAGTTGTTGTTGTACATTCCCAGAAACATGATACCATCTTGGAGTGAAATGAATTCATAGAAAAGGGCAAAATCTTTTATCCTACCCTTGCGTCTCCTTGAGTTTTTCCCTCAAATATTGGGGAATGCAAAATGGTACAGAATGCTGGAGTTTTCTGAGGAACATTGAGTTGACAATGACATGTTTGTGTGAAAGTGCAAGATAAATTTGCCACATTTAAGAACATTTATGGTAAAAATTTTAAAAGCAGGTAGATAGAAATTCTTAGCATTGTGTTAAAAATGTTTCCATGTGAAAGTAGCCAATCAGATTCTGAGCTTTTGATCAGAGATTTAGCAAAATGGAAATAGAATTCATTGTCAGAAATGGCAGAGATTGCAGTCGGTGATTGTCGTGAATTTGACTGACCAGGGATTGCTGATCTGAGCAAAGGACATTCGGGCAACTTTCAGTTGATAAATAAACATTGAGTTATTGATTTGATTGCATCACTGCATTTCAGGAATTGGATTGGCCCAATTTACAGCACAAACACAATCAATCAAGTTCAGTTCCTGCTGCAGTAATGTGGCTTTGCAGTGGTTAGAGGATTGGAAATGCATTACATGAGGGTATCATGCAGTATGTTGGTATCCTGGGTGTCATTAATGATGGACCCAGCTATTGGTTCCAGGGGCAGGGGCATGTCTATGAGATATAGATGAGTCTGCTTCTCAACTTGTCCATCCCAAAAGGAACTATTGAAAATGAATTAGAACTAAAATAAATTGTGTAAAAGTTTCCAGGATTAAATTGAGGAGTTTGTGACCAAGCAGGGAATGCAAGATACTGTTTTCTCCTTGTCTTTCTGACTCTAGTTGCATTGTTCCTATTGGGACAGTCTGTTTTGGACTGAATTTTTGGTGACTATGAGGAACCATTTGAAAAGAGGCGCTATTCAGAGGCGTGTCAATTTTACACAAATCAATAGAATGGAAAGACCTGTTTGTTTTTGGATAACCTATCCTCTCTGAGTTGCTACTAACTTTGTTTTGCTTCCAATTCACTATCTGGAAGCTCAGCAACAATGATCATCCTGTTTCTCTGGTGCACAAGATACAGATCACGAGTAACCAGTTAATCTGTTTCTGGCTATGTTGATTGAGACAGCTGACTGGAAAACCTCCCCTCCTGCTCTTCCAATTGCCCCATGGGATCTTTTACATCCTGCAAGATAGGTAGAAGTGTTTAATATTCCCTTCGCAGAATGGCACTTCTGGCATTGCTGTGCTCGCATGATTACCAAGGTGATGTGCTTAAAACCTGAGGCGGGCCCTGAATTCATGAGCACACTCACCTGTGAGTTGTAAGGTTCATCCAGAGACTTGAACCTGTAAACTCGGTTGACACTCCAGTGTGCACTGTTGGAGTGCTTCTTTCAGATGTGAGGTGAAATTGAACGTACAAATGTCTGCCTCTCTGGGTGATGTGATTTGGGTGGAGAACAGAGAGTTCTCGCTAGCGACTGACAATAATTATCCTCAACTGGAATCTTGGATTAGAAGAAATGCAAAACTGATTGTCCAGCCAACACTTTGCTGTTTGTGGGATCTTGCCTTATGCAAATTAACAGCCAGATTTCCTACTTACAAAGTGACTACACTTCAAAAGTACACCATTGGCTATTCAGCATTTTGGGACATGCTGGCAGGTGCTATGTAAATGTAAGTCTTGAGCTTATTCTACTAAGAGATTAAGCTTGAACCAATTTGGCTCTTTATAATCTACAGCAGTAGATGCTAATCGTACTGTATCAGTGAATACTCTGGGTGTGTTATGTATGACAACCAGCTGGAAAACACCTGTTACAAGCCTTCATTAGGTGAAAGGTGCTATTTAAATGGAATTTGGCACACTGTAATCAGACCTGGCTGAATATCTCGGACCTTCAGGTGAAGCTGTGAGAACTAATTGAAGATCTGGTGAAGAGTAGCCACGACACCTCAATGAAGTCCTGGAAAATCCTAATCCTCACCACAATAATATACTCCATGATGCTAATCCCCAACATTCCCAGGAACCCTGCTGTTAAATGCACTTCACAGAATGACCTTGGGAGTGAGGAGTCAGAGGATTTGAACCCCAACAAGGAGCAACGGTCCTCGCAGAAAAAGGAGGAGAAGGGTAAAGCTCAGGGCACATTGCTGCTGGAATTGGATTCCGTCGTTATTCGGATTGTTTAGTGGTCCGGAGCTGGGGATGGTTATGTGCATGCGTGCTCGGAGCTGGGGACAGTTTGTGTGCTCACACAGTGGAAGCTGCTCAGTGTAAACACTGGGAGGCAGCAAAATAGAGATTTGATTCTGTGCATCTGACGGTGGAGTGCACCAAATATAAACGTACATAAGAACATAAGAAATAGGAGCAGGAGTAGGCCATCTAGCCCTTCGAGCCTGCCCCGCCATTCAATAAGATCATGGCTGATCTGTCTTGGCTCAGTTCCACTTTCCCGCCCTCTCCCCATAACCCTTAATCCCCTCTCTTATCAAAAACCCATCAACCCGCGTCATAAAAATATTGAGCGAGGCAGCCTCCACCACTTCAACGGGCAGAGAATTCCAGAGATTCACCACCCTTTGAGTGAAGAAGTTCCTCCTCAACTCCGTTCTAAACCGCTCCCCCTTTATCTTGAGGCTGTGCCCCTAGTCGTACTGTCTTTTTTTGAGCGGGAAGAGTCTCTCCACCTCTATCCTATCCATCCCATTCATCATCTTATACGTCTTAATGAGATCTCCCCTCATTCTTCTAAACTCTAACAAATGTAGCTGAAGAGTAAGAGAATGTGAAATCATTTTAAGAAAGACTCCCACATTTTAATGAAAATTGAGACATTTTGAATAAATAGAGTTAACAATTCAAGTCCGTATAGTCCTCTCCACTAAATACTTTGTAAAGTTGCTCTAGTTCTGAAGAAGAATCACAATGAACTCTTTCCACATTTTCTGTTTTTACTCCTGCGCTGTGTGTGTATATAAGCAACATATTGTTGCTTGAGAAAGATCTTGGGATTTGTTGGCAGCATTGAGTCCCCAAGGCAGGAATATTGTAGACAATCCCTCTGACACTGAATGTTAGCTTTCATAAGTGTGGAGTCTCATTCCGTCAGATTTTAGTTTTGTTGAAAATTTAAAGATTGAAAATATGCTTTTACTCTGTTTCTGTCTCATATCTCTCCCACTCTCTCAATTCCATGTTTTTTTTCCCCTCCCTCTTGCTTACTGTACATAATTTGACATAATTTCAGTATTGTAACATGCTCTTTCTCATTTGAATGCTGCACTGCTCATCCTTAAGGAGTTAAGGAGTTCTGCCATTGCTTGCTCAGTTCACACTGGTCTCGGAGCTTCTGTAGAGGGTGCAGAGAGTAAATGACGTTCAACCAATTTCTGGTTCAAATTCCCATGGAAAAGCTATAGGTGGGTTTGATGCCGGCCAAATCTAGGACAACATTTGTTTAGAATGAAGCTGGTTATATAAGGAAACGGTTGAAAAATCCATTCCCATTGTCAGGCTGTTAGCTTCACACCTGTTACAGGCTGATATGTCTCAGAGTGGTATTTGGGATTGAACATTCACGTTGATCCTTTCCTAGAATTGAATTAGGACATTTCCTGTACAGTGCCGGATTTCCACCATCCCACAAGCATTATCTGTGATCTGTTGGTTTTTTGGTGAATCTGCCTTCAGGTGATGAATGAAACTTGGACCAGTGGTAAGTGTGCTGAATCCACTGTGTTGCTGTTGCATTTTTTCTAGAACATTGAGATGAAATCTCTGCAATGTGGGACCTAGTCTGGCATAGCTGGTAAGGAACACCCTATTTTGGGAAGACTGGAACAGCCAGATTATGTATTAAAGCTGAGTAGGAGAGGTGTTTGCACGTCTGAGCAATATTTGAATCAGGAGTGATGAAGTGGCTGCTCTCAGGGTGTAACCAAAACAGCAAGATGGAGCAGCTGATACAAACAGTGTAACATAGCCAAGCGGACTGGCATTCCGAATTTACTAGATATGACAAGCATTTTAAAGAATATTCTTAGTTTGTTGCTGAAAATGGTTTTGAGATTAAATAGGATTTATCCTGGACTAAATGAGTGTAAGTGTTGAATATTCAGTCTTTCCAAGAGCGTAGCTGTTCGTAGAGACATGGATGGAAGTTGTTTAATCTGAGTGAGGCACAGTTAATTACCAACCTTTTTGTCTGATGGGTTTACTGCCCTGAGGACTGATCATCATCATTAGAAGAGTTTGTGCTAACAGCAGTTATTTTACTTTCTATATCTGGTGCTGGGCTGGTCACCTGTCTGGTCGGGAGTCCCTGCTTTATTCGTGTTGTGCTGACTGCTGGTTTACAAAGTTTACAGAAAGAGAACTCCTTGGTGGAAAGTTTACTGTTTAAACATCTCCAATATAGTGTAACCTCTCACTGACTGGGATGGGTGTTTCCCCACTGCCCCTCAATCTTTCTTTCCAGGTTGGGCTTTGTTTCTTGTGTTTTGAGGTGTATGAAACGTGTGGTGAGCAGTGGTTACCATGCGGTTTCCGGAGGGGAAGTTATTGAGATATGTTCTGAGGTTGATCAACCCGCAGCTTGAAGCTGAGAAACTGCAGCATTCAGAGCTGCAGAGACAAAGCTCGTCTCTCGCGGACCAGGTGGCATGATAGAACATAGAAAAAACTACAGCACAAACAGGCCCTTTGGCCCACAAGTTGCGCTGATCGTATCTTTACCTACTAGGCTTACCTACCTATAACCCTCAATCCTATTAAGTCCCATGTACTCATCCAGAAATCTCTTAAAAGACCCTATCGAATTTGCCTCCACCACTGCCAGCAGCCGATTCCACTCACCCACCACCTTCTGAGTGAAAAACTTACCCCAACGTCTCCTCTGTACCTACTCCCCATCACCTTAAACCTGTGTCCTGTCGTAGCAACCATTTCAGTCCTGGGGAAAAAACTTCTGAGAATCCACCCGATCAATACCTCTCAACAACTTATACACAAATGATGATACAGTGGTTAGCACTGCTGCCTCACAGTGACAGGGAGCCAGGTTCGATACCCGCCTTGGCTCCCTGTCTGTGCAGAGGCTGCACATTCTCCTTGTGTCTGCATGGATTTCCTCCCGGTGCTCTGTTTTCCCTCCCACAGTCTGAAAGATGTGTGGGTTAGGTCTCTTTTAGGACATGCTAAATTGTCCCTCAGTGTACCTGAACAGTGCCAGAGTGCGGTGACTAGGGGATTTTCACAGAAACTTCATTGCAGTGTTAACTAAGCCTACATGTGACTAATAAATAAACTGGGATGTACTGTAGCAGATAAGAGGCTGTTGGACTTTCACCTCATTAGCTTGGGTTTGTCGCATTTAATCCTTCCTGCAAAAGGAAAATGTTTCTCTGAAATTAGTTTAAAATTGGTGATTCTTTGATTTCAGTAATGGTCAGCTTGGCCATGAAATTATAATAGCACATGAATGTCTGTGGTTGTTGTTGCCATCTGTCCATGATTCTCCAGTGAACCCGTTCTACACTCCAACTCTTGAACTCTGGCCATCGTAACAGGAAACAATGCAGTAAAACATCAGAATCCTGGCTTTGTATTGACCTGTTGATATGGTCAATTTAATTCGCTACCATTGACCACCACTGGACCTTGAACCTCCCTCTGAGCCATTCCAGGGAGCAGAGCAGTATCTTTGCTAGCCCAACTTTATCAAAGTGGTTCCTGGCTGCCTTCCCAAATCCAAATTTCTAAATTTGAGCACATTCAAAACTCTTCTGCTCATGTCCCAACTCAAACCAAGTCCTGTCATCTGTTACCTTGTTGGCTTCCAGTCCTGCAACAATTTATAAAAAAAAGCAGGAAGAGGCTATTTGGCCCCTTGAGCCTATTCCACCATTCAATAAGGTGATAGTTAATCTGACTGTGGCTTCTCCACTCTCCTACCTGCTGCTCCTCTTTAAAATTCTCATCTTTCCATGGCCTAGCCCTCTCTCTAAGCTAGTGACCTTTTACACCATGTGCTATCTTCCATCATCTCTGTGAACTTCTGGTTATGGTGTCTTAAGCGTTCCTAATTTTAGTTGCCCCATCGTGCCTTTGGGTATCTGAGATCTGGAATTCTGTCCCTAAGCCCCTCTGTATCTTGTTCTTTTCTTAGGACACTTCTTGGATCCCTGGAATGAAGAGCTTGTCGTTTGAGGACTCTGGGCCTGTACTCATTGGAGTTTAGAAGGATGAAGGGGGGATCTTACTAAAACTTCCAGGATACTGCGAGGCCCTGGATAGAGTGGACATGGAGAGGATGTTTTCACTAGTAGGAAAAACTAGAACCAGAGGGCACAACCTCAGGCTAAAGGGACGATCCTTTAAAACAGAGATAAGGAGGAATTTCTTAAGCCAGAGAGTGGTGAATCTGTGGAACTCTTTGCTGCAGAAGGCTGTGGAGGCCAGGTCACTGAGTGTCTGTAAGACAGAGATAGATAGGTTCTTGATTAATCAAGGGGATAGGGGTTATGGAGATAAAGTAGGAAAATAGGGATGAGAAAAATATCAGCCATGATTGAATGGTGGAGCAGACTAGATGGGCCGAGTGGCCTAATTCTGCTCCTATGTCTTATGGTCCTTCAAATTTATCTCACTGGCCATCTGACCTAGCATCTGCATGTGTGGTCTGTCCGCTATTGTTTGATAAGGGGGGGTAGTTATAGGACGGATGTCAGGGGTAGGTTCTTTACCCAGAGGGTGGTGAGGGATTGGAATGCCCTGCCTGCTGCAGTTGTAAATGTGCCTAGTTTGGGGGCGTTTACGAGATCCGTGGATAGGTTTATGGACGAAAAGGGATTGGTTTAGGTTAGTGGGTCATTGTTTTTTAACTGGTCGGCGCAACATCGTGGGCCGAAGGGCCTGTTCTGCGCTGTAATGTTCTATGTTCTATAATGCTCCGAAAAACCCCTTTGGAGATTTTGGTAAGGTAAGGAATGGTGTCTAAGTGCAGTGAAGCAACAGGTTGGTGTTTGAAGCATTCCCTTTAGCAGTGGGTGTGAACTGGTTGAAAGCTTGATGCTGTCTCATTGATGTTGAGCTGGGTTGCTGGAGCACTGGTTGCTCAGTTGGTAGAAAATCGATCAAATTGTTGACCAACTTTACTCAGTCATGTATGTTCACAGCTTGGAGCAAGAGTGTTTTACCAGGACACACTCCTCTTCCTTGACCTAGAACCATAGAACGTAGAACATTACAGCACAGAAACAGGCCTTTTGGCCCTTGGCTGTGCCGAACTATTTTTCTGCCTAGTCCCACTGACCTGCACCTGGACCATATCCCTCCACACCCCTCACATCCGTGTACCTGTCCAAGTTTTTCTTAAATGTTAAAAGTGAGCCCGCATTTACCACTTCATCTGGCAGCTCATTCCACACTCCCATCAGTCTCTGTGTGAAGAAGCCCCCCCCCCGCCCCTCCTCTAATATTCCCTTTAAACTTTTCCCCCCTTCACCCTTAACCCATGTCCTCTGGTTTTTTTCTCTCCCCTAGCCTCAGTGGAAGAAGCTGCTTGCATTCACTCTATCTATACCCATCATAATTTTATACCCCTCTATCAAATCTCCCCTCATTCTTCTACACTCCAGGGAATAAAATCCTAACCTATTCAATCTCTCTCTCTAACTCAGTTTCTCAAGTCGTGGCAACATTCTTGTAAACCTTCTCTGCACTCTTTCAATCTTATTAATATCCTTCCTGCAATTAGGTGACCAAAACTGCACACAATACTCTAAATTCGGCCTCACCAATGTCTTATACAACCTCTCCATAACATTCCAACTCTTATACTCAATACTTTGATTTATAAAGGCCAATGTACCAAAAGCACTCTTTACGACCCTATCTACCTGTGACGGCACTTTTGGGGAATTATGTATCTGTACTCCCAGATCCCTTTGTTCTAATGTACTCTTCAGTGTCCTACCATTTACCTTGTACGTTCTACCTTGGTTTGTCCTTCCAAAATGCAATACCTCACACTTGTCTGCATTAAACTCCACCTGCCATTTTTCAGCCCATTTCTTTAATTGGTCCAAATCCCTCTGCAAGCTTTGAAAACCTTCCTCACTGTCCAGTACACCTCCAATCTTTGTATCATTAGCAAATTTGCTGATCCAATTTACCACATTATCATCCAGATCATTGACAAACAACAATGGACCCAGCACCGATCCCTGTGGTACACCACAAGTCACAGGCCTCCACTCAGAGGAGCTATCCTCCACTACCACTCGCTGGCTTCTCCCATTGAGCCAATGTCTAATCCAATTCACTACTTCTCCATGTATACCTAGTGACTGAACCTTCCTAACTAACCTCTCATGCGGGACCTTGTCAAAGGCTTCTGGTGGGTCAGTGCATCAAGGCAGAGGGAGCAGGCATTGAGAAGATTTTGAGTGCAGGAATTCTGATTGGATTTGGAATATACTTGGCGCAGTGGCTCCTGTGCCTTTAGCTGTGACGAAATGTTGTCAAACACTGTGCTGCCTCGATGCCGCAGCTTTACATCCTGTGCAGTAGATGAGACTCCCTCCGCCTGTTAATTATTGCAGAGAGCTGCTGACTCGCAGTCTGGGTGTAGACTCATTCTGCCTGCATCAGGATTCTATAAATAGGTGTGTGGGCCGAGGCAGAGACAGGCGTGTAATTAATGTTCCAGTTCCCAATGTGCTGGCCTCTCATTATAGGCACATTCACCCTTTCATTGCTGCTGCTTTAATGACTACAGAAGCTGAGTCTACACAACATCCTCCTGCTGAAGCTTTGTAGCTTCCTGATTTGCCAACGTGTGGAAAACCTGTTTCAGACGTGTTCTTCCTCCCCGGCCTTTTGGCACTGCAAGCCTACATGACATCATCATAAATAATTTTCTATAAACTTTAAATGTTGCAAAGTAGAATTGGATGAATGTCAGATTCCAAACAACTGGTTATGTCAGGCTTTAATTATGGGTAAGGTTATTGTTGACTGCTGGGAATTAGATTTTAAGTCATAAGGTGGGGGAAGTAGTCCTGAAAATGCAATCCAGTGTTAACACACAGCACAGAGTAAAGCTTCCTCTACACTGTCCCCCGTCAAACACTCCCAGGACAGCTACAGCACGGGGTTAGATACAAAGTAAAGCTCCCTCTACACTGTCCCCATCAAACACTCCCAGGACCGGTACAGCACAGGGTTAGATACAGAGTAAAGCTCCCTCTACACTGCGCCCATCAAACACTCCCAGGACAAGTACAGCACGGGGTTAGATACAGAGCAAAGCTCCCTCTACACTGTCCCCCATCAAACACTCCCAGGACAGGTATAGCATGGGGTTAGATACAGAGTAAAGCTCCCTCTACACTGCGCCCATCAAACACTCCCAGGACAGGTACAGCATGGGGTTAGATACAGAGTAAAGCTCCTTCTACACTGTCTCCCATCAAACACTCCCAGGACAGGTACAGCACGGGGTTAGATACGGAGTAAAGCTCCTTCTACACTGTCTCCCATCAAACACTCCCAGGACAGGTACAGCACGGAGTTAGATACAGAAGGTACAAGACCTCCCATGACTCTCCTGGCATGATTGCAGCAGTGATAAAGAATGAGTGAATGTGAGTCACCCCCTGCATTATACATTAACTCGGTACAGGAAACTTTGAGGGTCCTTTGTTGTAGCATTGCCTGGTTTGGTTAGTACAATCTGTTTCTGTGTAACTTTACTGCCTATGATTGAAGGTTGTGGAGTTAGATCCTCGGGAGTCACTGACATTTCAGTTCTGGAACAAGTGTGAGGTTGGAATCAAGGTTCATCTAAGAAATTGGCTCTTCTGCTTTTTAAGCAGCCAATTGGCTTACTGGACCTGAACGAGACATGGACAGTATCGCACGGTGCTGAATCCACAGCTGTTCCAGCTGCTGGAACTCCATATTTTATTACTTGTCTAATAGTTTGATAAATTTTTGGTAGCGACATGGTTTCTGCAGGAACACTGAGCCAATGATGGCCTTTCAGTGCTGGGCAGAGTCTCACAATCTCCTTCCTGGGTCAGGCTGAGTTATCAGGCTGGACTGGGCCATCTGATATGGACTGACCAGGGAGGGGCTGGGAGAAGAGGGCGTGCTGCAATGGACTGACTGAAGTTGAAGAGCAGACTGGGGCAGAGAAAAACACATGGGCTGTAACACTTCCACAGAAGATAAATGTGAGGAGTGCAGGAATGGTCAGATTGCACCATCCTACTGGAAATGAGCCATTGATTGAGTATAGATCACTGCATATCCCAGTGTCGGAATATCAATCCCTGACCCCCCCCCGGAGTCACACAGCCAGCAAATATCCTTTGGCCCATTGAGTCTGCACCGATAATAACTCCCACTGAAGTCCCATTTTTCAGCACTTGTTTCGTACCTTGAATGTTAGGATATTATGAGCACTGGTCCAAATATTTTCTAAAGGTTATAGTTTTCCGGCCTCCGTTATCTTCTGAGGCCTATTATTCCAGATTCCCACCACATTGACCGAAAATGGTTTTCTCAAACCCCTTGCCTCTTATCTTAAAACTATCCCCCCCACCCCCCACCACCTCCATGATTGACCCATCAACCAAAGGGAGCAGCTGCTCCCTACCCGCCCTGTTCATACCCCTCATAATCTTATACTCCTCAATCATGTCTCCCCTCAGCCTTCTCTGTTCTAAAGAAAACAATCCAAGCCTATCCAGTCTCTTTAAAGATAGAAGGATGGTAGGAGTTGAGGGCCTGAATGCGGTTACTGTCACTAGAGAGGTAGTGCTCGACAGACTAGTGGGACTGATGGTGTACAAGTCCCCAGGATCGGATGGAATGCATCCCAGGTTTCTGAAGGAAATGGCAGAGGTGACAGTGGATGCCTTAGTGATTATTTTCCAAACTCGCTGGATTCCGGGGAAGTGCCGGAAGATTGGAAGACGGCTAATGTTACGCCGCTGTTTAAAAAGGGTAGCAGGCAAAAGGCCTTTATAGGCCGGTTAGTTTAACGTCTGTTGTAGGAAAAATGCTTGAATCTGTCATCAAAGAAGAAATAGCGAGGCACCTAGAGAAGAATTGTTTGATAGAGCAGTCGCAGCACGGATTCGTTAAAGGGAAGTCGTGTCTGACGAATTTATTGGAATTCTATGAGGATGTGTCTAGTGCGGTGGATGGAGGGGAACCGGTGGATGTGGTGTTTCTCGATTTTCAGAAGGCGTTTGATAAGGTGCCGCACAAAAGGTTGTTGCAGAAGGCTAGGGGGCATGGAGTTGGGCATAAGGCGTTAGAGTGGATAGAGGATTGGCTGTCAAATAGGAGGCGGAGAGTAGGTGTCAATGGGTGCTATTCGGATTGGCGGTTGGTGACTAGTGGAGTGCCCCAGGGGTCGGTGCTGGGGCCTCAGCTATTTACCATTTATATAGATGATCGGGAGGTGGGAGCTGAGTGTAGGGTGTCAAAATTTGCTGATGAGACAAAGATAAGTGGAAAAGCAAATTGTGCGGAGAGTGTGGAAAGTCTGCAGAGGGATCTAGATAGGCTGGGCGAGGGGGAGAGGACCTGACAGATGGAATACAATGTTGGCAAGTGTGAGGTTATCCACTTTGGTAGGAGTAATAGTAGGAGGGACTACTATTTAAAGGGCGAAAAGCTGCAGCATGCTACGGTACAGAGGGACCTGGGGGTTCTTGTGCATGAGTCGCAAAAACCCAGCCTACAGGTGCAGCAGGTGGTCAGGAAGGCAAATGGGATGCTGGCCTTCATAGCGAGGGGGATTGAATATAAAAGCAGGGAGGTCTTGCTGCAACTGCACAGGGCACTGGTGAGGCCGCAGCTGGAGTACTGTGTGCAGTTTTGGTCACTGCACTTGCACAAGGATATTTTGGCCTTGGAGGGAGTGCAGAGGAGGTTCACTAGGCTGATACCGGAGATGAGGGGTTTGAACTATGAAGAGAGGCTGAATAGACTGGGCTTGTACTCGTTGGAGTTTAGAAGGATGAGGGGGGGATCTTATTGAGATGTATAAGATGATGAATGGGATGGATAGGATAGAGGTGGAGAGGTTCTTCCCGCTCAGAAAGGACAGCAGGACTAGAGGGCACAGCCTCAAGATAAGGGGGGGGGGGCAGTTTAGAACAGAGTTGAGGAGGAACTTCTGCACTCAAAGGGTGGTGAATCTCTGGAATTCTCTGCCTGTTGAAGTGGTAGAGGCTGCCTCGCTAAATATATTTAAGATGCGGGTAGATAGGTTTTTGATAGGCAAGGGGATTAAAGGTTATGGGGAGCAGGTGGGAAAGTGGAACTGAGCCACTTCAGATGAGCCATGATCTTATTGAATGGCGGGGCAGGCTCGAGGGGCTAGATGGTCTACTCCTGCTCCTAGTTCTTATGTTCTCTCCTTATAGTTAAAAAGTTCCATCCCAGGCATGAATCTCTTCTGTATCCCCTCTAGTGCTATCACGTTCTCCCTATAGTGAAGTGACTAGAACTGCACAGTGGCCTCACCAACACTCTGTACAGTTCCAACATAACCTCCTTCTCTTATATTCTGTGCCATGACAAATAAAAGCAAATGTCCCATGAGCCGCCTTAACTATCCTATTCACCTGCTCTGTCAACTTTGGATCTGTGAATAATTACCTAAGATCCATCTGTTCCTCTGAGCTTCCCAGTGTCCTGCTGTTCATTAAATACTTCCAGCTTGAGTTTAATCTGGACAAAAGCGAGGTGATACATTTTGGAGGTTCAAATTTAGGTGTGAATTACACTATAAATGGCAGAACCTCTAGGAGCATTAAGATACAGAGGGATCTGAGCGTGCAGATCCACAGTTCCCTAAAAGTGGCAACAATGTTGGCCAAGGTGATTAAGAAGGCATATGGCATGCTTGCCTTCATCAGCCTTGGCACTGAGTACAAGAATAGTCAAATCATGTTGCAGCTATATAGACTGCAATTGGAGTATTACGGGCAGTTCTGATCACCACAATGCCAGAAGGACGTGGAAGCTTTGGAGAGAGCGCAAAGAAGGTTCACCAGGAAGTTGCCTGGTCTTGAGGGTGTTAGCTACAAGGAGAGGTTAAATAAATTAGGATTGTTTTCACTGGAAAGACGGGAGCTGAGGGGAGACCTGATAGAGATCTACAGAATGATGAGAGGCATAGACAGGTTGGATAGTCAGAGGCTTTTTTCCAGGGTGGAAGTGTCAATTACAAAGGGGCACAGGTTCAAGGTGAGAGGGGGAAAGTTTAAGGGAGATGTATGGGGGAAGTTTTTCACATAGAGAGTGGTAGGTGCCTGGAATGTACATCAGAGGAGGTGGTGGAAGCAGGCACATTAGCAACATTTGGATGGGTACACAGATATGGAGGAAATAGTTTAGTTAGGGCATCATGATTGGCGCTGGCTTGGAGGGCTGAAGGGACTGTCCCTTTTCTTTATTCTTGTCTTGTTACTTCTTCCAAAGTGCATCACTTATTAGGGTTAAATACTATCTGCTGCTGCTCTGCCCATCTGACCAACCCATCTATATCTTCCTGTAACCTACCACCTCCTTCATGATTAACCACCCTACCAATCTTGTTTTCATCTGCAAACTTACTTATCATCCACCTGCATTCTCATCTGTATCATTTATGTATATAACAAACAATAATGGTCCCAGTACTGAATCTTGTGGTATGCCACAGGACATTGCCTCCGGTCACTCAAATATCCCCCTGCCACCACTCTTTGTGTCCTATTACAAGCAAGTTTCTGATCCATCTCGCCATGTTTCTCTGATTTCCATGTGCTTCAGCCTTCCCAAACAGTCTCCCATTTGGGACCTTGTCAAAGGCTTTGCTAAGATCCAGATAAACTACATCGACTACACTTCCCTCATCCACACGCTCGATCGCATTTTCAAAAAATTCTATTAAATTTGTTAGGCCTGACCTCGCTCTGACAAAGCCATGCTGACTATCCCTAATCAACTCATGCCTTTCTAAATGGAGATTAATTCCCTGCTTCAGAATTTTCTTCAGTAGTTTCCTTACCACTGACGTGAGATTCACTGGTCTGTAATTTCCTGATTCATCACTAACTTCCTTCTTGAAAACCACATTAGCCTCTGGCACTTCTGCTCTGGCCAGAGAGGAATTAAAATTTGTGTCAGAACCCATGCAATTCCTTGCCTTGCCTCCCACAGCAGCCTAGGATGCAGTTCATCTAGCCTGGGGATTTGTCCATTTTTAAGCCCATCAGAGCCTCCAATACCTCCCCATTTCCTGTGTCAAACTGCTCAAGTTCCTCACAGTCCCTTTTCCTGAATTCTATACCCAGGTTCTCCTTTTCCTGAATGAAGACCAATGAGAAGTATTCATTTAATATCGTTCCAATGTCCTGTGGCTTCACAAACAGATTGCCCTCTTGCTAAAAGCCTTTCTCTTCTTCCTTGTCCTAGACATACAGGGTGTCTGAATATTGATCACTGTTTACCTTGTGCATCATGGTGTCTGGATATAGATCACTGTATTCATAAAATCCCAATGTGGATATGCCGGCGTTGGACTGGGGTAAACACAGTAAACAGTCTGACAACGCCAGGTTTCAGTCCAACCGATTTATTTGATAGTAAACTCACAAGCTTCCGAGGGGATTCCCTCTTCTTCAGGTGAATGGAGAGTTCTGGCCTCAGACAGAGCATATAAAACCTGGTGTTGTCAGACTTTTTACTTCATAAAATCCTACAGTGCAGAAGGAGGCCGTCTGCACCCATCACAATCTCACCCAGGCCCTATCCCCATAACCCCATGTATTTACTCTAGCTAGTTCCCCTGATATTCAAGGGCAATTTAGCATGGCCAACTCACCTTTTGACTAGGGGAGGAAACTGGAGCACCCGGAGGAAACCCATGCAGACAGTGACCCAAGCCAGGAATTGAACCCGAGTGCCTGGCGCTGTGAGATGGAAGTGCTAACCATTGTGCCACCGTGGCGCCCTACGTATCCCAGACTCTGTCAGGATTGAGCTGGCTGAATCTGTCACCGGTTTAAATCATTTTGAGGCTCAATAAAAGGGTAAATATAACCATTGAATTTCAGTTTCAAGGGGAGATTTGTTCTCTAAGTTATTGAATGTGTCCCACTGAAGTTTCAGTGCATGTTGCTCGAAAAACCTTAAGTGCAGGTCAGCTTCGCTCCTGTAGTCTAAAGATGTACAAGGTCCAAGCGACTTTAGGAGGTGCCTGGGACAAAAGGCCAGGCAGGGGGCAGACAGGAGAGTGGGCATGTGAGCAGTGTGAGAGAGCAATGTGCAGAATGAGCTGGATGGAGAAGGTGAGATTGGGGAAAGGGGTGACATGTTGGGAACTGAAGAGGGTCAGATGTGGAGTTGCAGGAACACAAGATAGAGACTATGATCGCACTGTCATTGCCCAAGATGGTCATGATGTGTATTTCTATATCACCTTTCACAACCTTGGCATATTTCAGAACATTTTTCAGCCAATGAAGTGTTGTTACTGGTGTAAAGTAGGGAAAATGGAGATTAATTTGCGCACACACAGATGGTGATCAGGAGGTAAATGTTTTGTAATGCTCAGTGGGGACAGTGGGAGCGAAGTTTAGAAAGTGACCTGTTCAGGTTCATGTAGCTTACGATACAGATTGAGAAGGGAGCAGTGAGAATCAGTGACTAGCTCTTGTTGCTACGCGGGAGTCTGTGTGAACAACCTTTCTTGTGTATAGATGATTGTCAATGTGTATTTACTAACTATGACTTGCCAAACTGGTGTGCATTGAATCCCCAGCCCCTCAAGTGAGGGGGTGGGAAGTTGTAGAGATGACCACCTGTTAAATGAATGGTTTGTCAATAGGTGTGTGTTTTAAGTTGCTGAGTCACAGAGATGTGTAAACTTTCATACTGTGCCAGTGAGGGTAGTCATGATGTGGAGATGCTGGTGTTGGATTGGGGTAAACACAGTAAGATGTCTCAACACCAGGTTAAAATTCAACACGTTTATTTGGTAGTAAACGCCACTAGCTTTCAGGGTTTGCCCCTTCGTCAGGTGAGTGGGGGTTCTGATCAGAACTCTTACTCACCTGATGTAGGGCAAACCCCGAAACCTAGTGGTGTTTAAGAACATAAGAACATAAGAAATAGGAGCAGGAGTAGGCCATCTAGCCCTTCGAGCCTGCCCCGCCATTCAATAAGATCATGGCTGATCTGTTGTGGCTCAGTTCCACTTTCCCGCCCTCTCCCCATAACCCTTAATCCCCTCTCTTATCAAGAACCCATCAACCCGCTTCTTAAAAATATTTAGCGAGGCAGCCTCCACCACTTCAACGGGCAGAGAATTCCAGAGATTCACCACCCTTTCAGTGAAGAAGTTCCTCCTCAACTCCGTTCTAAACCGCCTCCCCTTTATCTTGAGGCTGTGCCCCCTAGTCCTGCTGTCTTTTTTGAGCGGGAAGAGTCTCTCCACCTCTATCCTATCCATCCCATTCATCATCTTATACGTCTCAATGAGATCTCCCCTCATTCTTCTAAACTCTAACGAGTACAAGTCTAGTTTATTCAGCCTCTCCTCATAGCTCAATCCCCTCAACTCCGGTATCAGCCTAGTAAACCTCCTCTGCACTCCCTCCAAGGCCAAAATATCCTTGCGCAGGTGCGGCGCCCAAAACTGCACACAGTACTCCAGCTGCGGCCTCACCAATGCCCTATACAGCTGCAGCAAGACCTCCCTACTTTTATATTCAATCCCCCTCGCTATGAAGGCCAGCATCCCATTCGCCTTCCTGACCACCTGCTGCACCTGCAAGCTGGGTTTTTGCGACTCATGCACAAGGACCCCGAGGTCCCTCTGCACCGTCGCCTGCTGCAGTTTTTCGCCACGTAAGTAATAGTCCTTCCTACCATTATTCCTACCAAAGTGGACCACCTCACACTTGCCAACATTAAATTCCATTTGCCATTTCCTGGCCCATTCGCCCAGCCTATCTAGATCCTTCTGCAGACTCTCCACACCCTCCGCACAATTTGCCTTTCCCCCAATTTTGGTGTCATCAGCAAATTTCGACACCCTGCACTCGGTTCCCTCCTCTATATAAATGGTAAATAGCTGAGGCCCCAGCACCGACCCCTGGGGCACCCCACTAGTCACCAACCGCCAATCCGAATAGCACCCATTGACCCCCACTCTCTGCCTCCTATTTGACAACCAATCCTCTATCCACGCTAACACCCTACCCCCAACTCCATGTCCCCTGACCTTCTGCAATAACCTCTTGTGAGGTACCTTGTCAAACGCCTTCTGAAAATCCAGAAAGACCACATCCACCGGCTCTCCTCTATCCACTGCCCTAGACACATCCTCATAGAACTCCAGTAAATTTGTCAGACACGACTTCCCTTTAATGAAACCGTGTTGCGTCCGCCCTATCAAGCAATTCCCTTCAAGATGCCTCGCAATTTCCTCCTTAATGACGGATTCTAACATTTTACCTACAACAGACGTTAAACTAACCGGCCTATAATTCCCCGCCTTTTGCCTGGCACCCTTCTTAAACAACGGCGTAACATTAGCCTTTTTCCAATCTTCCGGCACTTCCCCGGAATCCAGCGACGTCTGGAAAATAACCACCAAGGCATCCACTATCACCTCCGCCATTTCTTTCAGAACCCTCGGATGCATTCCATCCGGTCCTGGGGACTTGTCCACAATCAGCCCCTCCAGTCTGTCGAGCACCACCTCTCTAGTAACAGTAATGTCATTAAGACCCTCCAGTCCTACCACCTTTCCATCACTAACACCCGGCAAATTATTCACGTCTTCCTCCGTGAAGACAGAAACAAAAAAGTTATTCAAGACCTTAGCCATATCCCCATCCCCTACCACTAGCTCCCCTTTCTCATCCTCTAAAGGACCAACGTTCACCGTAGCCAGCCTCTTCCTTTTTATATATTTATAAAAACTCTTGCTATCCTTTTTTATATTAAGCGCTAGCCCAGCCTCATAGCTTCTCCTACCCTCCTTTATCAACTTCTTTGTCAATCTTTGTTGACATTTAAACCTTTCCCAATCCTCTTCTCGCCCACTGCTCTTAGCTACTCTAAATTCCTCCGCTTTTAATTTAACACTTTCCTTCACCTCCTTCGTTATCCACGGCTTATTACCTCTCTTCCTACTGTCCTTTTTAACCATCGGAATAAATTTCTGCTGAGCACCAAGAAAGATCTCCTTAAAGATCCTCCACTGCTCCTCAGCAGACCTACCTTCCAACGCACTCCCCCAGTCCACATTTGCCAATTCTTCTCTCATTCTACCATACTCCCCTCTATTCAAACAAAGGACGCGTGTCCGGGAACCCACTTTCTCCTCCTCCATCTGCACCAGAAACTCCACCATACAATGATCACTCTCTCCAAGAGGATCCTTCACCGCAAGGTCCCTAATTCTACCCGCCTCATTACATAGCACCAGATCCAAGATAGCTCGCTCCCTCGTCGGCTCCAACACACACTGTTCAAGGAAATTATCCCGGCAGCATTCCAAGAACTCCTCCTCGAGCCCACCTCGTCCAACATGGGTCGACCAATCAATATGCAGATTGAAATCTCCCATAACTACTGCCGTCCCATTCCTGCACGCCGCACTTATTTGCGTGTTAACAGCCCGCCCCACCTCCAGATCATTATTCGGGGGCCTATAGACGACACCCACCAGCGTCTTCCTCCCTTTGCTGTTCCTAATCTCCACCCACAACGATTCCACGTTCTGCTCTTTGGCTCCGATATCATCCCTTGCTACCACCTTGATACTATCCTTAATCAGCAGAGCTATGCCACCCCCTCTTTCCTCCTGCCTATCCTTCCTAAACACTTGATAGCCCTGTACATTCATCTCCCAGTCCCTGTCACCTTGCAGCCACGTCTCTGTAATGGCCACCAGATCGTATCCATTTGTGTCGATCTGCGCCACCAGCTCATCCACTTTATTCCGAATGCTTCGTGCATTCAGATAAAGAGCTTTCATCCCAGCCTTCACCTGGACCCTATTTGCCATAACGCCACCAATTGGGACATCCTCGGCCTCTTCCCTTACCTGTACCCTATCCTTAACTTTAGACCTCGTAGCGTCACCTACCCTCGCACCCTCCCCCCCCCCAATTAGTTTAAAGCCCTGTCTACAGTCCTCTTTACTCGATTCGCCAACACTCTGGTCCCAGCACGATTCAGACCAACCCCATCCCGCCCGAACAAGTCCCACCTACCCCAATACTGGTGCCAATGCCCCATAAATTCGAACCCATTCCTCCCACACCAATCCCTGAGCCACCCATTCACTTCCTTTATCCTGTCAACCCTACGCCCGTCTGCACTCAGTTCAGGCAGTAGCCCAGAGACGACCACCTTGTCGGTTCTACTTTTTAATTCCATTCCCAGCTTCTCATACTCCCTCCCCAGATCCTCAGTCCGCACTTTGCCTACGTCGCCGGCACCCACATGTACTACAACGACCGGGTTCTCACCCTCCCACTCCAGGTTCCTCTGCAGCCCAGCTGCGACATCCTGTACCCGAGCACCAGGCAGACAACACACCCTTCTGTGCACTTTGTCATTGTGACAAAGGACAGTGTCAATACTCTTCACCCCACTATCTCCAATCACTACTACGTTCCTTACTACCAAATAAACCTGTTGGACTTTAATCTGGTGTTGCGAGACTTCTTCCAGTGAGGGTAGCCGTGGGGAGTGAAGGGAGAGGCAGCAGCCTTCTTGTCAACCCTTCCCTCTCACTTTCATTCGCGCTCTTTTTTTAATCAGTGTCCTTTTAAATTGCCTTTTGAGTTTTTGTCAAGCTGCTCAGGGTTGTTCTGAACCTTGCTTAGTTTGACTTCTTCTGGAAGAAAGAGCAGAAGATGATGGTGATCTTAAACTCAGTTTCACTGTTGCGGGCATTTGATTTCTTTGTGGATGTGGAGTCCGTGGCTCAGATGTTTAAAGTCTATTTGAAACCCAGTATCAACTTCTGCTATTTAGCTGCTGTACAATCAGTGGGAGGTGATGGCCTAGTGGCATTATAGCTAGACTATTAATCTAGAAACTCAGCTAATGCTCTGGGGACCCGGGTCCAAATCTCACCACAGATGGTGGAATTTGAATTCAATAAAAAAAATCTGGACTGGAAGCAGCAGACCACTCTGCCAGCTGACAATCACTATGTAGCGCCTGTCTCTCTCCCTCAGTTGCATTGTTGCTGTTGGAATATTTTTCGTGTTATCTTATCAAATCCTCCAGTGTATTTGGAATATTCTTGTCTATTTGACACAGAGTCACACATGGGCTGTGTTCTAAACTCTAGTGCATCGCTGTCTGCTCTCAAGCAGAGGCATCTTTTTCTGACTTGCTTGGTTTTTTGGTGCTGCATCCATTGACATTGGTCACATCCAATATCCATTTGCTTGTTTGCCTGGTGAGCAGAATGAGAATTTGTGGTCTATGATCACTTAGCAGAAGAGCCTCTCCTGTTCCTCGCTTCCTTTGCTCGCATTACTTTTCAACTTCTCAGCTTTGCCACTGACATTGGGAACAAATATTTTAATGTGTTTTTCAGGGTGTTTTCAGAAGTAACTTGCCAGTAGATTTAATTATCGACCTATTCACTTTTCTGCTTGAGTTCTGAGCCAAAGAAGAATTGTAATGAGGGTGAAATTATACCATGATATGATTTGAATATCAACATTAATAAGAGAAAAAATAATGTTCTGTAGACACCATTGGCAAGGATTTCAATGTTTTATCACAAATTAATAGATTTGTCAAGTTGGTGACATGCAAGTTATTGCATTCCTGTTTAAACCATAATGGAGCAGAGGGCAAGCTCTTTGTTTTCCACTTTACTAAACTTTCTCAACTCGCTATGCATTTTTCTTTCTTCCTATCATGTTTGAATTCCTATTTTTCATTATTCCTCTCTTGTGTGTGTGTGTTTCTCTCCCTTGTCTCTGTAGTTTCTGAATGATGCGGGACTAGAAGTTATAGCGGAGCAAAGTGATTTATGCAAATCTCCAAAAGCTAATATATGGTTGCAGCAAACAATGAAAACTGGCTGTTACCTGAATAAGGTTGGGGAAAGGGACGGTAGTGAGTGTTTTGGAGGAGCTTCCTTTTGGCCCTGTCTTGAGTACTACTGTCAGCTTCAAGATATTGACCTTAGAGAGGCAGCAGCATATATTCACCCGAATTAAAATCAACTGGTTTACACCAGGGCAGGTTACATAAACTTGGCTTGCCTTCAATTAAGGGCTGATCAAAATCATAAAGAATTTGATTGAGTAGAAACTGATTCTTCTGATGAATTGTTCAGAATAAGTGACTGTTCAGGAGTGATATGAAGAAGCACACTTTTCACACACAGGCTATATTAAACCTGGAATTTCCTCTCCTGAAAACATTGCCAAGAATGAGTTGGAGGTTTTGAAACTAAAATTGACAGATATTTGATTTTGATTTGGTTTATTATTGTCACACATATTAGTATACAGTGAAAAGTTTTGTTTCTTGCGCACCATACAAAGCATGCCGTTCATAGAGAAGGAAAAGAGAGAGTGCACCTTGCATTTGTTAAAATTAAACTCCATCTGCCATTTATCAGCCCACTGGCTGAATTGATCAAGATCTGTTGCAGTTGGAGACGACTTTCTTCACTGGCCACTATGCCACCAATCTTGGTGTTATCTGCAAACTTACTAACCATGCCTCCCATATTCTCATCCAAATCATTAATATAAATGACAAATAACAGTGGACCCAGCACTGACCCTGAGGCACACCATTGGTTACAGGCCTCTAGTTTGAAAAACAACCCTCTACAACCACCCTCTGGCTTCTGTCAAGAACAGTAAGAAGTCTCACAACACCAGGTTAAAGTCGAACAGGTTTATTTGCTAGCACAAGCCACAAGCTTTCAGAGCGCTGCCCCTTTATCAAGTGAGTGGGAGTTCTGTTCACAAACAGGGCATATAAAAACACAAACTCAATTAAGATATGATTGGAATGCCAATCCTGTGTGTTTACCCCAGTCCAACACCGGCATCTCCACATTCTATCAAGAATCCAATTTTATATCCATTTAGCTACCTCACCTTGGATCCCATGAGATTTAACTTTATGCAATAACCTACGATGCGGTGCCTTGTTAGAAGGCCTTGCTAAAGTCCATGTAGACAACATCCACTGCCGTTATCTACCTTATTGGTTACCCCTCTTAAAAACCCCAATCAAATTTCTGAGACATCATTTTCCACTCACAAAGCCATGCTGACTGTCCCTAATCAGTCCTTGTGTCTCTAAATGCCAATAGAGTCTGTCTCTCAAAATACCTTCCAGCAATTTACCCATCACAGATGTGAGGCTCACTGGCCTGTAGTTCCCAGGCTTTTCCCTGCAGCCCTTTTTAAACAAACGCACAACATTCGCCACTCTCCAATCTTCAGGCACCTCACCCATGACTATTGATGATTCAGAACTGTATGATGTAACTGGTGGTCCTGGATGTTGTTTTGTTGTGTGCACGCGTCGCTGTGTCCCTGCGTGTGCGCGCGCGCGTCGCTGTGTCCCTGCGTGTGCGCGCGCGCGTCGCTGTGTCCCTGCGTGTGCACGCGCGTGCGTCGCTGTGTCCCTGCGTGTGCGCGCGCGTGCGTCGCTGTGTCCCTGCGTGTGCGCGCGCGTGCGTCGCTGTGTCCCTGCGTGTGCGCGCGCGTGCGTCGCTGTGTCCCTGCGTGTGCGCGCGCGCGCGTCGCTGTGTCCCTGCGTGTGCGCGCGCGCGCGTCGCTGTGTCCCTGCGTGTGCGCGCGCGCGCGTCGCTGTGTCCCTGCGTGTGCGCGCGCGCGCGTCGCTGTGTCCCTGCGTGTGCGCGCGTGCGCGCGCGCGTCGCTGTGTCCCTGCGTGTGCGCGCGCGCGCGGCGCTGTGTCCCTGCGTGTGCGCGCGCGCGCGGCGCTGTGTCCCTGCGTGTGCGCGCGCGCGCGTCGCTGTGTCCCTGCGTGTGCGCGCGCGTCGCTGTGTCCCTGCGTGTGCGCGCGCGTCGCTGTGTCCCTGCGTGTGCGCGCGCGCGCGTCGCTGTGTCCCTGCGTGTGCGCGCGCGCGCGTCGCTGTGTCCCTGCGTGTGCGCGCGCGCGCGTCGCTGTGTCCCTGCGTGTGCGCGCGCGCGCGTCACTGTGTCCCTGCGTGTGCGCGCGCGCGCGCGTCGCTGTGTCCCTGTGTGTGCGCGCGCGCGCGCGTCGCTGTGTCCCTGCGTGTGCGCGCGTGCGCGCGTCGCAGTGTCCCTGCGTGCGCGCGTCGCTGTGTCCCTGCGTGCCCGTGCGCCGCTGTGTCCCTGCGTGCCCGTGCGCCGCTGTGTCCCTGCGTGCCCGTGCGCCGCTGTGTCCCTGCGTGCCCGCGCGCCGCTGTGTCCCTGCGTGCCCGCGCGCCGCTGTGTCCCTGCGTGCCCGCGCGCCGCTGTGTCCCTGCGTGCCCGCGCGCCGCTGTGTCCCTGCGTGCCCGCGCGCCGCTGTGTCCCTGCGTGCCCGCGCGCCGCTGTGTCCCTGCGTGCCCGCGCGCCGCTGTGTCCCTGCGTGCCCGCGCGCCGCTGTGTCCCTGCGTGCCCGCGCGCCGCTGTGTCCCTGCGTGCCCGCGCGCCGCTGTGTCCCTGCGTGCCCGCGCGCCGCTGTGTCCCTGCGTGCCCGCGCGCCGCTGTGTCCCTGCGTGCCCGCGCGCCGCTGTGTCCCTGCGTGCCCGCGCGCCGCTGTGTCCCTGCGTGCCCGCGCGCCGCTGTGTCCCTGCGTGCCCGCGCGCCGCTGTGTCCCTGCGTGCCCGCGCGCCGCTGTGTCCCTGCGTGCCCGCGCGCCGCTGTGTCCCTGCGTGCCCGCGCGCCGCTGTGTCCCTGCGTGCCCGCGCGCCGCTGTGTCCCTGCGTGCCCGCGCGCCGCTGTGTCCCTGCGTGCCCGCGCGCCGCTGTGTCCCTGCGTGCCCGCGCGCCGCTGTGTCCCTGCGTGCCCGCGCGCCGCTGTGTCCCTGCGTGCCCGCGCGCCGCTGTGTCCCTGCGTGCCCGCGCGCCGCTGTGTCCCTGCGTGCCCGCGCGCCGCTGTGTCCCTGCGTGCCCGCGCGCCGCTGTGTCCCTGCGTGCCCGCGCGCCGCTGTGTCCCTGCGTGCCCGCGCGCCGCTGTGTCCCTGCGTGCCCGCGCGCCGCTGTGTCCCTGCGTGCCCGCGCGCCGCTGTGTCCCTGCGTGCCCGCGCGCCGCTGTGTCCCTGCGTGCCCGCGCGCCGCTGTGTCCCTGCGTGCCCGCGCGCCGCTGTGTCCCTGCGTGCCCGCGCGCCGCTGTGTCCCTGCGTGCCCGCGCGCCGCTGTGTCCCTGCGTGCCCGCGCGCCGCTGTGTCCCTGCGTGCCCGCGCGCCGCTGTGTCCCTGCGTGCCCGCGCGCCGCTGTGTCCCTGCGTGCCCGCGCGCCGCTGTGTCCCTGCGTGCCCGCGCGCCGCTGTGTCCCTGCGTGCCCGCGCGCCGCTGTGTCCCTGCGTGCCCGCGCGCCGCTGTGTCCCTGCGTGCCCGCGCGCCGCTGTGTCCCTGCGTGCCCGCGCGCCGCTGTGTCCCTGCGTGCCCGCGCGCCGCTGTGTCCCTGCGTGCCCGCGCGCCGCTGTGTCCCTGCGTGCCCGCGCGCCGCTGTGTCCCTGCGTGCCCGCGCGCCGCTGTGTCCCTGCGTGCCCGCGCGCCGCTGTGTCCCTGCGTGCCCGCGCGCCGCTGTGTCCCTGCGTGCCCGCGCGCCGCTGTGTCCCTGCGTGCCCGCGCGCCGCTGTGTCCCTGCGTGCCCGCGCGCCGCTGTGTCCCTGCGTGCGCGCGTCGCTGTGTCCCTGCGTGCGCGCGTCGCTGTGTCCCTGCGTGCGCGCGTCGCTGTGTCCCTGCGTGCGCGCGTCGCTGTGTCCCTGCGTGCGCGCGTCGCTGTGTCCCTGCGTGCGCGCGTCGCTGTGTCCCTGCGTGCGCGCGTCGCTGTGTCCCTGCGTGCGCGCGTCGCTGTGTCCCTGCGTGCGCGCGTCGCTGTGTCCCTGCGTGCGCGCGTCGCTGTGTCCCTGCGTGCGCGCGTCGCTGTGTCCCTGCGTGCGCGCGTCGCTGTGTCCCTGCGTGCGCGCGTCGCTGTGTCCCTGCGTGCGCGCGTCGCTGTGTCCCTGCGTGCGCGCGTCGCTGTGTCCCTGCGTGCGCGCGTCGCTGTGTCCCTGCGTGCGCGCGTCGCTGTGTCCCTGCGTGCGCGCGTCGCTGTGTCCCTGCGTGCGCGCGTCGCTGTGTCCCTGCGTGCGCGCGCCGCTGTGTCCCTGCGTGCGCGCGCCGCTGTGTCCCTGCGTGCGCGCGCCGCTGTGTCCCTGCGTGCGCGCGCCGCTGTGTCCCTGCGTGCGCGCGCCGCTGTGTCCCTGCGTGCGCGCGCCGCTGTGTCCCTGCGTGCGCGCGCCGCTGTGTCCCTGCGCGCGCGCGCGCGCGCCGCTGTGTCCCTGCGCGCGCGCGCGCGCGCCGCTGTGTCCCTGCGCGCGCGCGCGCGCGCCGCTGTGTCCCTGCGCGCGCGCGCGCGCGCCGCTGTGTCCCTGCGCGCCCGCGCGCGCGCCGCTGTGTCCCTGCGCGCCCGCGCGCGCGCCGCTGTGTCCCTGCGCGCCCGCGCGCGCGCCGCTGTGTCCCTGCGTGCGCGCGCGCGCCGCTGTGTCCCTGCGTGCGCGCGCGCGCCGCTGTGTCCCTGCGTGCGCGCGCGCGCCGCTGTGTCCCTGCGTGCGCGCGCGTCAGGGGGTTCGGGAACCTGAGCACTGAGCTACCATTGCCCTTTTAAGATGGGGCAGGAGAATTCTGAGAGAGGTTGCTCAGGGAGGTGCTGGTGACAGATCAGCACAGCCTCCTTCATTATCCACACCAACATGCTAAGAGCTGCAGTGCCTCTCTGACCTGTCCAGAGTCTGATCCGTGGAAACCTCTGGCCCAGTATTTGCATCAGCTGCAGGATATGTTGGGATGGAAGTGGTTTGGTTTGATTAATGATCAGTGAAACAATACAGGTGCAGCTGTTTATTCTGCAGTGCCGACTGGAAATGTTGGTGCTCAGTAACTGCTGTTCGTTGGGTTGTCTCTGAAATGTGTTAATTAACGGACTTGTTTATCAACCACTTGGTCCTTTTCTACAGTCACCCTGCTCCCAGCCTGGCTGGATGAGTGCAGACATCAGTGAGTTATCTTTTCGATGTCACAATGAGTAACAGCCTGGCCTGTCTGTGCTTAGATTGCTGCATCTGTGGACAAACTGCAATAGACATCAAACGTACCTGTCAATCCATAACAATATGTTAGTCTGTGCTAAATTTTATTTGACGTTCTCTGAACTGAATATTACTCCTTCAAAATACCAAGAAAATATTCCAGGAGAGATGAATTTGAAATGCTCATTCCAGATCCATGCATTCATTTCCAGTCTAATTGAAAAGCAGTAATCTGGAGTGGAGCTTGTAATCTTGGGTAAAGGGAACTGTGGTTTTGTTTGTAAATGATGTTTGACTGTGGCACTCATTCGTACAGTCAGGAGGTGTGCCTACATTTATCAGAGTTTTGCAGATCCCTCCCAACACCCTAAATATCAGCCCAATTCTGAATCTAGATACTGACTATACAGGCAGCTTCTCTGTAAAATTCTGTCCCTGACTCTCACTGGGGTACGGGTCCCACACACACTGACTCTCACTGGGGTACGGGTCCCACACACACACACACTGACTCTCACTGGGGTACGGGTCCCACACACACACACACTGACTCTCACTGGGGTACGGGTCCCACACACACACACACTGACTCTCACTGGGGTACGGGTCCCACACACACACTGACACTCACTGAGGTACGGGTCCCACACACACTGACTCTCACTGGGGTACAGTTCCACACATACACTGACTCTCACTGGGGTACGGGTCCCACACACACTGACTCTCACTGGGGTACGGGTCCCGCACACACTGACTCTCACTGGGGTACGGGTCCCGCACACACTGACTCTCACTGGGGTACGGGTCCCGCACACACTGACTCTCACTGGGATACGGGTTCCACACACACACTGACTCTCACTGGGGTACGGGTTCCACACACACTGACTCTCACTGGGGTACGGGTTCCACACACACTGACTCTCACTGGGGTACGGGTCCCACACACACTGACTCTCACTGGGGTACGGGTCCCACACACACTGACTCTCACTGGGGTACGGGTTCCACACACACTGACTCTCACTGGGGTACGGGTCCCACACACACTGACCCTCACTGGGGTACGGGTCCCAAACACACTGACTCTCACTGGGGTACGGGTCCCACACACACACTGACACTCACTGAGGTACGGGTCCCACACACACTGACTCTCACTGGGATGCAGTTCCACACATACACTGACTCTCACTGGGGTACGGGTCCCACACACACTGGCATTCACTGGGGTACGGGTCCCACACACACTGACCCTCACTGGGGTACAGTTCCACACATACACTGACTCTCACTGGGATACGGGTCCCACACACACTGACTCTCACTGGGATACGGGTCCCACACACACTGACTCTCACTGGGATACGGGTCCCACACACACTGATTCTCACTGGGGTACGGGTCCCACACACACGCTGACTGTCACTGGGGTACGGGTCCCACACACACGCTGTCACTGGGGTACGGCTCCCGCACACACTCTCCTGGGGCTTGATCCAGTCTCCCGAATGTTAGATCAGCTAAGTTTGTGTGGAAGTTATTGACCCAGGGACCCTGCATCTTTATGTTCTGGAAGCTTCCTGAGTTTTGGTGTCCTGGATGTTTCTACAATCTTTATGGGCATTGACATATTGATACATTGGAGGCTTGAGTCTCCATTAATATTTGCAGCCAGTTAGTGTGAGCCTGTAGTCTATTCAGAGGTTTGTCTTATTAACAGAGGAGGAGGAATTCCTGCTGTGCTCATTGAGCTCTGGGTATAAATTATATCATCAGCAGAAGTAGTCCACTCGGTCTATCAAACCCGCTCCTCTGTGCAAAACGGTTATGATTGAACCTATTTTGATCTTAACTCCATTTTCCTGCCTACCCTCCACCTCTGTAGACTCTTTGTATTCTCCTCAGAACCTGCTTTTCTATTATTATCTCTGTATCATCAGGAAATTTGGCTGTCATACGGTTGCTCTTTCCATTCAAGTGGTTATAAAAAAGGTAAATAATAGAGGCCTGTGGTCTCTGTGACACTCCCTGAGTTTCATTTTGCCAATAACCTGACAATGACCCATTTATCCTAACTTCTGTCAGTTAGCCAATCTTCTCTCCATGTTAATATATCACCCCCAGTTCCATTAGCTCTAAGCTTGTATATAATCTTTTATGTGGAACCTTATCTAATGCCCTTTGGACATGGTAACATTTGTGCCACAAAAGTGCCAGACAGTGACCATCTCCAACAAGAGAGAATCTAACCATTTCCCCATGACATTCAATAAGATTACCATCATTGAATTCCCAATATCAACATCCTGTGGCGGGTGGGGGGAGGGGTGGTGGTGGTGGTTTGCCATTGATGTGAGACTGAACTGGTCTATCCATGTAAATACTGTGGCTACCAGAGCAGGTCAAAGGCTGGGAATCCTGCGGAAAGTAATTCACCTCCTGATTCCCTAAAGTCTGTCCACCATCTAAAAGGCACAAGTCAGGTTTGCGATGGAATAGATTTCACTTGCCAGGATGAGTACAGCTCCAACAACATCAGAACTAGGAGAAGAGAACACAGCTTAAAAATAAGGAGTCTCCCATTTAAGAAATGAAAAGTTTTTTTTTCAAGGCCGTGAATCTTTGGAACTCTTCCCCAGAAAGTGATGGAGCAGTATTATTGCATATTTTTAAGACCAAAATAGATTTTTGAGAAACAAAGGAATTAAAAATTATGGATTAGGTGGAATGTGGAGTTGATCAGCTGTGATCTTGCTGAATGCTGGGGCAGGCTTGAGGGATCAAATAGCCTGCTCCTAATTAATTTGGTCGTGTGTAGAAGCTCGACGACAATTGGGACAAAGCAGCTCGTTTGAATGACATCCCACTCAACGTGTTCAACTTTCATTCCTGCCATCACTGAGGGACAGTGGCAGCCATGTGTACCACCTACAAGATCACAACAGAAACTCACCAAGGCTCCTTTGGTAGCACCTTCTAAACCCACCACCACTACCACTTGGGAGGACAAGGGCAGTAGAATACCACTACCTGGAAGTTCTCCTCTCAAGTCACTTATCATCCTGACTTGGAAATATATCACCGTGCGCTTTCACTGGGTTAAAATCCGAGAACTTGCTTCCTTCTAAGATAGCGAGCTATCTTAGATCTGGTGTTATGTAATGAGGCAGGTAGAATTAGGGACCTTGTTGTGAGGGATCCTCTTGGGAAGAGTGATCATTATATGGTGGAGTTTCTGATGCAGATGGAGGAGGAGAAAGTAGGATCCCGGACCTGTGTCCTTTGTTTGAACAGAGGGGAGTACAATAGGATGAGAGAGGAATTGGAGAATGTAGACTGGGGGCGCGGATTGTTCGGTAGGTCTGCTGATGAACAGTGGAGGATCTTTAAGGAGATCTTTCTTGATGCTCAGCAGAAATTTATTCCGATGGTAAAGAAGGATCATAGGAGAAGAGATAATCAGCCGTGGATAACGAAGGAGATAAAAGAGAGTATTAAATTAAAAGCTGATGCGTTTAGAGTGGCTAAAAGTAGTGGGCGAGAAGAGGATTGGGAGAGGTTTAAATATCAACAAAGAATGACAAAGAAGTTGATAAAGAGAGGAAGGATAGACTATGAATCTAGGCTAGCGCTAAATATAAAAAAGGAGTTTATAAAAAGAGTTTTTATAAATATATAAAAAGGAAGAGGCTGGCTAGGGTGAATGTTGGACCCTTAGAGGATGAGAGGGGGGACTTAGTGGTGGGAGATGAGGAAATGGCTGAGGCCTTGAATAAGTTTTTTGCTTCGGTCTTCACGGAGGAGGACGCGAATAGTTTGCCGGGTGTTAACGATGGAAAGATGGTAGGAGTGGAAGGCCTGAATGAGATCATTGTCATTGAGGCAGTGCTCGACAGACTAGTGGGACTGATGGTGGACAAGTCCCCAGGACCGGATGGAATGCATCCCAGGGTTCTGAAGGAAATGGCGGAGGTAATAGTGGATGCCTTAGTGATTATTTTCCAAACCTAGCTGGATTCTGGGGAAGTGCCGGAAGATTGGAAAACGGCTAATGTTACGCTGCTGTTTAAGAAGGGTAGCAGGCAAAAGGCAGGGAATTATAGGCCGGTTAGTTTAACGTCTGTTGTAGGAAAAATGCTTGAATCCGTGATCAAGGAGAAAATAGCGAGGCATCTTGAGGAGAATTGTTTGATAGAGCAGACGCCGCACGGATTCGTTAAGGGGAAGTCGTGTCTGATGAATTTATTGGAATTCTATGAGGATGTGTCTAGTGCGGCGGATAGAGGGGAACCGGTGGATGTGGTGTTTCTTGATTTTCAGAAGGCGTTTGATAAGGTGCCGCACAAAAGGTTGTTACAGAAGGTTAGGGGGCATGGAGTTGGGGGTAGGGTGTTAGCGTGGATAGGGGATTGACTGTCAAATAGGAGGCAGAGAGTGGGGGTCAATGGGTGCTATTCGGATTGGCGGTTGGTGACTAGTGGAGTGCCCCAGGGATCGGTGCTGGGGCCTCAGCTATTTACCATTTATATAGATGATCTGGAGGAGGGAGCCGAGTGTAAGGTGTCAAAATTTGCTGATGACACATAGATAAGTGGAACAGCAAATTGTGTGGAGGGTGTAGAAAGTCTGCAGAGGGATCTAGATAGGCTGAGCGAGTGGGCAAGGACCTGGCAGATCGAATACAATGTTGGCAAGTGTGAGGTTACCCGCTTTAGTAGGAAGGACTACTACTTGCAGGGCGAAAAGCTGCAGCATGCGACGGTGCAGAGGGACCTGGGGGTCCTTATGCATGAGTTGCAAAAACCTAGCCTACAGGTGCAGCAGGTGGTCAGGAAGGCAAGTGGGATGCTGGCCTTCATAGCGAAGGAGATTGAATATAAAAGTAGGGAGGTCTTGCTGCAACCGTACAGGGCAGTGGTGAGGCCGCAGCTGGAGTACTGTGTGCAGTTTTGGTCGCCGCACTGGCGCAAGGATATTTTGGCCTTGGAGGGAGTGCAGAGGAGGTTTACTAGGCTGATACCGGAGTTGAGGGGGTTGAGCTATGAGGAGAGGCTGAATAAACTAGGCTTGTACTCGTTAGAGTTTAGAAGGATGAGGGGGGAATCTTTTTGAGATGTATAAGATGATGAATGGGATGGATAGGGTAGAGGTGGAGAGGTTCTTCCTGCTCAGACAGGACAGCAGGACTAGAGGGCACAGCCTCAAGATAAGGAGGGGAGCAGTTTAGAACAGAGTTGAGGAGGAACTTCTTTACTCAAAGCGTGGTGAATCTCTGGAATTCTCTGCCCGTTGAAGTGGTGGAGGCTACCTCACTAAATATATTTAAGACGCGGGTAGATAGGGTTTTGGTAGGCAAGGGGATTAAGGGTTATGGGGAGAAAGCAGGAAAATGGAACTGAGCCACTTCAGATGAGCCATGATCTTATTGAATGGCGGGGCAGGCTCGAGGGGCTAGATGGCCTACTCCTGCTCCTATTTCTTATGTTCTTCCTGACAGCACCATGGGTGTACTTACACGGACTGTGTCAGTGGAAGAAAGTGGCTCAGTGCCACCTTGGGCACAATTGGGGATGGACAGTAAGTGCTGCCCTAGCCAACAACGCCCATATCCCATCAATTTATTTTTAAAAAGATCCAAATACACTACATTTATGGATTCATCTTTATCCAACCTGCATGTTACACCCTCAAAGGCTGCGAATAAATTTTCCTAAGACCACGTTGAGTCTTCCTGATTCTTATGATTTTGTAAATACCCTGCAACTACTTCCTGAATGACAGATTCTATCATTTTTCTCCAATGAAAGATGTTAGGCTCATTGGCCTTTTGTTTCCTGCTTTCTTCCTCCCTTCTTTCATGATTACAAGTGTTACTTTTGTTGTTTTATCAGCCGACCTTGGGTTGGAAGTGGTACAAAGCGATGTTGCCCTAATGGGAACATGACGGTGCTCAAAGCAGAAAAGACACCCAGTTTGTAAGGGATATATCAAAGGTTGATTTGGAAAGTAAAGATGAATATTGCAGAGGATCCAGTTGTAATATTCCAATAACTTTGGGTGCATGGATGATGTCAGAAAACAGGGCATTAACTAGGTAACAGGCCAGTCAACCTAACTTTGATAGGAAGCCTTGAGATAATTATCTTAGCAAAATTAATTTTCTTGGAAGATGTGGAGATGTGTGGAGTTTGCATGTTCTCCCTGCGTTTGCGTGGGTTTCCTCCAGGTACCCCAATTTCCTCCCACAGTTCAAAGATGTGTAGCTTAGATGGATTGGCCATGGTAAATGCATGGGGTTACAGGGATAGGATGGAGGGGAGGGCCTGGGTGGGATGCTCTTTCAAAGAGTCAGTGCAGACTCTGTGGGCGAAAGGCCTCTCTACAGTAAGGATTCTATGATTCTAGTACTGTTTACTTAGCTTGATTGAGTTCTTTGGCGGGAGGGTTGGTGAGGCTATTATGGTTGTTGTTATGAATATGGACTTTGAGAAAGTCAGAGTTTTACAGCACTGAAAGAGGCCCTTCAGCCCATTGAGTCTGTGCTAGCCATCAAGCATCTATCTATTCAAAACCCATTTTCCAGCATTTGGTCCGTAGCCTTGTCTTAGCATTTCAAGTGCTCACCTAAATGTAACTTAAATGTTACAGCAAGAAGCCTCACAACACCAGGTTAAAGTCCAATAGGTTTATTTGGTATCATGAGCCTTCAGAGTGCTCCAAAAGCTCGTGCTACCAAATAAACCTGTTGGACTTTAACCTGGTGTTGTGAGACTACTTACTATGCCTACCCCAGTCCAATGCCGGCATCCCTACATCATAACTTATATGATATGAGGATTCCTGCCTTCAACACTGTCTCAGGCAGTAAGTTCCAGATTCCCACAACTCTGGGTGAAAAAGGGTTTTTTTCTCAAATCCCTTCTAAACCTCCTGCTCCTTGCCTTCAATCTGTGCCCCGGAGTTACTGACCCCTCTGCTAAGGGAAAAGTTTCTTTCCATAGTACTCATAATTTTGTATACCTCAATCAGGACCTCCTTCAGCCTTCTCTGTTCCAAGGAAAACAGCCCCACTCTGTCCAGCCTCTCTCTCTAGTTGACTAGTGGAGTGCCCCAGGGGTCAGTGCTGGGGCCTCAGCTTTTTACCATTTATATAGATGATCTGGAGGAGGGAACCGAGTGCAGGGTGTCGAAATTTGCTGATGACACCAAGATAGGGGGAACGGCAAATTGTGCGGAGGGTGTGGAGAGTCTGCAGAAGGATCTAGATAGGCTGGGCGAATGGGCCAGGAAATGGCAAATGGAATTTAATGTTGGCAAGTGTGAGGTGGTCCACTTTGGTAGGAAGAATGGTAGGAAGGACTATTACTTACAGGGCGAAAAACTGCAGCAGGCGACGGTGCAGAGGGACCTCGGGGTCCTTGTGCATGAGTCGCAAAAACCCAGCTTGCAGGTGCAGCAGGTGGTCAGGAAGGTGAATGGGATGCTGGCCTTCATAGTGAGGGGGATTGAATATAAAAGTAGGGAGGTCTTGCTGCAGCTGTATAGGGCATTGGTGAGGCCGCAGCTGGAGTACTGTGTGCAGTTTTGGTCGCCGCATCTGCGCAAAGATATTTTGGCCTTGGAGGGAGCGCAGAGGAGGTTTACTAGGCTGATACCGGAGTTGAGGGGGTTGAGCCATGAGGAGAGGCTGAATAAACTGGGCTTGTACTCGTTAGAGTTTAGAAGAACGAGGGGAGATCTCATTGAGACGTATAAGATGATGAATGGGATGGATAGGATAGAGGTGGAGAGACTCTTCCCGCTCAGAAAAGACAGTAGGACTAGGGGGCACAGCCTCAAGATAAAAGGGGGGCGGTTTAGAACGGAGTTGAGGAGGAACTTCTTCACTCAAAGGGTGGTGAATCTCTGGAATTCTCTGCCCGTTGAAGTGGTGGAGGCTGCCTCACTAAATATTTTTAAGACGCGGGTTGATGGGTTTTTGATAAGAGAGGGGATTAAGGGTTATGGGGAGAGGGCGGGAAAGTGGAACTGAGCAGCGACAGATCAGCCATGATCTTATCGAATGGCGGGGCAGGCTCAAAGGGCTAGATGGCCTACTCCTGCTCCTATTTCTTATGTTCTTATGAAACATTCTAGCCCAGGCAACATCCTGGTGAATCTCCTCTGCACCCTCTATACAGCAATCACATCCTTCCTATAGTGTTCGATAAAGTATCTCACAATGTAGTTATTAGGACTGATCTTCCATCAGGAAAACTAAAGCCTGCGGAATTAAAAGGGCAGTAGCAGTGTGGATACAAAACCTGCTTGGGGTAGAACGTAGGGGTACATACAGTATCATGAAAGACTCCAGGATGATGCAGTGGGTAAGTAGGCAGCCACAGAGCAGATGTAAATTAATTCAGAGCGTATATAATGATGTATTTTATGAGGAAGAATGTAAGGCGGCAATATGAAACTTGTTACATTTTGAAGAGGGATAGAATCATAGACTCCCTACAGTCAGAGGGAGGCCATTCGACCCATCGAGCCTGCACCGATGACATTTGTACCCAGACCCTATCCCTGTTAGCCCATGTATTTAACCTGCAAATTCTCCTGACTCTAAAAGGGGCAATTTATCATGGCCAATCAACCTAATCCACACATCTTCGGACAGTAGGAGGAAACCCACGCAGATATGGAGAACATGCAAACTCTGCACACACATTCTCCTAAAGCTGTGTACCAGGTGCTGTGAGGCAGCAGTGCTAACCACTGCCACTGTGCTGCCCTAGGGGAGTAGAAACAGATCTTCTGGTGTATGCACTCACACATATGAAGGTGGCAGGAAAAGTTGAGAAACCTGTTTAAAAAGCAGTTGGAATCCTTGATTTTATTAATAGAGCACAAAAGTACTAACTGTTTATACAAGACAGATGTAGCTGAAGCTGGAGGACTGTATGCAATTCTTGCCACTAACTATAAGAAGAATGTCAGTGCTTTGGAGTGTACACAGAAGAGATTGAATAGGATGGTACCTGGGTTGAGGGGATTTCAGTTCTGTGGAGAGACTGGGGAAACTGTGATTGTTTTCCTTAGAGCAAAGAAAAATAAGGGGAGATTTGGTGGAAGGGTTTGGTAGAGTAAATCAGAGAAATTGTTTCCAGTGACAGAGGGGTCTGTAACCGGTAGGACACAGGATGAAGGTGTCCAGCAGCACAGAGCTCAGAGTTTCTAAAGCAATGAATTGTGATTATCTGGAATGCACTTTCTAAATGGGTACTGGAAGCAGATTCAGTAATCACTTTCAGAAGAGAATTGGATACGTACTTGAAAAGAAAAATATTACAGAGTTATGGAAAAGGGGGAGGAGAGTGGGGACTAAGTGCCAACTCTATCAACAAGCTGGCATAGGTAGTATGCAGGACCTGTTAGGCTGCATCTTTCTGAAGGAAATGGCGGAGGTGATAGTGGGTGCCTTGGTGATTATTTTCCAAACGTCACTGGATTCCGGGGAAGTGCCGGAAGATTGGAAAACGGCTAATGTTACGCCGTTGTTTAAGAAGGGTGGCAGGCAAAAGGCAGGGAATTATAGGCCGGTTAGTTTAACGTCTGTTGTAGGTAAAATGTTAGAATCCGTGATCAAGGAGAAAATAGCGAGGCATCTTGAGGGGAATTGTTTGATAGAGCAGATGCAGCACGGTTTCGTTAAGGGGAAGTCGACTCTGACAAATTTATTGGAGTTCTATGAGGATGTGTCTAGGGCGGTGGATAGAGGAGAGCCGGTGGATGTGGTGTTTCTTGATTTTCAGAAGGCGTTTGATAAGGTGCCGCACAAGAGGTTATTACAAATGATCAGGGGACATGGAGTTGGGGGTAGGGTGTTAGCGCGGATAGAGGATTGGCTGTCAAATAGGAGGCAGAGAGTGGGGGTCAATGGGTGCTATTCGGATTGGCGGTTGGTGACTAGTGGGGTGCCCCAGGGGTCTGTGCTGGGGCCTCAGCTTTTTACCATTTATATAGATGATCTGGAGGAGGGAACCGAGTGTATGGTGTCGAAATTTGCTGATGACACCAAGATTGGTGGAACGGCAAATTGTGCGGAGGGTGTGGAGAGTCTGCAGAAGGATCTAGATAGGCTGAGCGAATGGGCCAGGAACTGGCAAATGGAATTTAATGTTGGCAAATGGAATTTAATGTTGGCAAATGTGAGGTTGTCCACTTTGGTCGGAATAATGGTAGGAAGGACTATTACTTACATGGCGAAAAACTGCAGCAGGCGACGGTGCAGAGGGACCTGGGGGTCCTTGTGCATGAGTCGCAAAAACCCAGCCTGCAGGTACAGCAGGTGGTCAGGAAGGCGAATGGGATGCTGGCCTTCATAGCGAGGGGGATAGAATATAAAAGTAGGGAGGTCTTGCTGCAGCTGTATAGGGCGTTGGTGAGGCCGCAGCTGGAGTACTGTGTGCAGTTTTGGTCGCCGCACTTACGCAAGGATATTTTGGCCTTGGAGGGAGCGCAGAGAAGGCTTACTAGGCTGGTTCCGGAGTTGAGGGGGTTGAACTATGAGGAGAGGCTGAGTAAACTGGGCTTGTACTCGTTAGAGTTTAGAAGAATGAGGGGAGATCTCATTGAGACATATAAGATGATGAATGGGATGGATAGGATAGAGGTGGAGAGGCTCTTCCCGCTCAGGAAGGACAGTAGGACTAGAGGGCACAGCCTCAAGATAAAGGGGGAGCAGTTTAGAACGGAGTTGAGGAGGAACTTCTTCCCTCAAAGGGTGGTGAATCTCTGGAATTCTCTGCCCGTTGAAGCGGTGGAGGCTGCCTCGCTGAATATTTTTAAGACGCGGGTTGATAGGTTTTTGACAGGCAAGGGGATTAAGGGTTATGGGGAGAGGGTGGGAATGTGGAACTGAGACACGACAGATCAGCCATGTTCTTATTGAATGGCGGGGCAGGCTTGAAGGGCTAGATGGCCTACTCCTGCTCCTATTTCTTATGTTCTTATGTATGACCATCACTGAGCGAGATTGGATGAGTTGCTGTGTGATCAATGCTGGCCCCTCTAATTCACGTTGCTTTCTTTAATTCCAGGTTTCCCATCAGAAGACTTCCCAGGTAAGAGCTCACAACACTGGTTGAGGTGATTGGTCATCTCAAACTGTCAGCAACCAATTGGTTAGCTTAAAAACTTGCATGTACATTTGGAGTTCTCTCCGAATTTCCAGGTTCCTCTAACTCCTGGGAAATGGAAATGTGAGACAAATAACTACTTAAATGTGGGAGCGAAAATGTACCATGTTGAAGATGCCGCCTCAATATTAACTGGACAAAATTACTTTCAAATTGGCAAGTTATCCAAACCTCCTTTGAACACATGAAAATTTATTCATGAAATAAAATGTACTTCATAGAATGTGGGTTTCGCTGGCAGGACAGCATTTGTTGCCCATCCCCAATTGCCCTTGGAAAGATGAGTGCTATCTCCTTGAAACATTGTTCATATGGTGTAGTACCACCCAATTCACAAGGAGTGAAGTAACTTGGGAGTGTGATTTTTGTGTCAATGTTTTTGCTGTTGGTGAGAGTCTGAATGGTACAGCAATGAAATGAAGACACAAGTGTAAGGAATAGGAGCAGGAGTAGATCATTCCGCCCATCCAGCCTGCTGCACTGTTCATGGTTGATATTTGGCCTTAGCTGCACTTTGCCTGCTATTCTCTGTGTCCCGTGATTCCCTCCAAGACCAAAATCTGTCCATTTCAGTCTTAAATATACTCAATAATGGAGCATCCACAACCTTCTGGGGTAGAAAATTCCAACGATTCACAACTGAGTGAAGAAATGTTACCTTATCTCAGTTCTAAATGATCAGCTCCTTATCCTGAGACTAAGTCCCCTTGTTCTAGGTTCTCCAGCCAAGACAAACAACCTCTCGGAATCTACTCTGTCATTCCCGTTCAGAGATCTTGAATGTTTCAATGGGATCACCTCACATTCTTTTAAACTCAGTACAGGCCCAGTTTACTCAGAATTTTTTTATAGGGAAACCCTCGCATCTAGGAACCAATCTAGTGAACCTTCTTTATTCAAAGCTCAAACTAAGGTTGACCAAAATTATGAAGCTAAACATGCAGGACCAGGAGGTCATTCAGATCTTCTGAGTCTATTTCAGCTTACTCATGTATCATGGCTGATCTGAACTTTTAACATGCTATCTGACCCAGCTATCCATCGATCTCAATCTTCACAGCTCCAATTGTTCTCCAACACCCACTGGCTTTTGCAAGACACAATTCCACATTTCCACTACCCTTTCTTCCTGGCATCACCCTGAACAACCTCACTTTAATGGTTATGCCTCTGGATTTGTCCACCAGGGGAAATAGTTCTTATTGATTAACCCTATCCCAATTTTGATGGTATCAGGCAGGAACTTTCAAAAGTTAATTGAGGGAGTCTGTGAGAAGGCAAAGGGACGTCTGGTAAGTGGCATGCTTTCAGAAGTGTGTTAACCAGGGTTCAGGATAAACACATAAGAACATAAGAAATAGGAGCAGGAGTAGGCCATCTAGCCCTTCGAGCCTGCCCCGCCATTCAATAAGATCATGGGTGATCTGTCGTGGCTCAGTTCCACTTTCCCGCTTTCTCCCCATAACCCTTAATCCCCTCGCTTATCAAAAACCCATCAACCCGCGTCTTAAAAATATTTAGCGAGGCAGCCTCCACCACTTCAACAGGCAGAGAATTCCAGAGATTCACCACCCTTTGAGTGAAGAAGTTCCTCCTCAACTCTGTTCTAAACTGCTCCCCCTTTACCTTGAGGCTGTGCCCTCTAGTCCTACTGTCCTTTCTGAGCGGGAAGAGCCTCTATCCTATCCATCCCATTCATCATCTTATATGTCTCAATGAGATCTCCTCTCATTCTTCTGAACTCTAATGAGTACAAGCCTAGTTTATTCAGCCTCTCCTCATAGTTCAACTCCCTCAACTCTGGTATCAGCCTAGTAAACCTCCTCTGCACTCCCTCCAAGGCCAAAATATCCTTGCGTAAGTACGGCGCCCAAAACTGCACACAGTACTCCAGCTGCGGCCTCACCAGTGCCCTGTACAGTTGCAGCAAGACCTCCCTACTTTTATGTATTACATTCCTCTTAGAGTGAAGGGCAAGGTTGGCAGAAGTCAGGAACCCTGGATGACTCAGGATATTGAGGCCCTGGTCAAGGAGAAGAAAGGTACATGATATGCATAGGCAGCTGCGATCAAGTGAATTTCTTGAAGAGTATAGGGTGTGTAGAAGGAGAGTTAAGAGAGAAATCAGGAGGGCAAAAAGGGGATGAGAAATTGTTTTGGCAGATAAGGCAAAGGAGAATCCACAGAGCTTCTACAAATGCATAATGGGCAAAAGATTAACAAGGGAGAGAGTAGGGCATCATAAAGATCAACAGGGTCATCTCTGTGCGGATCCACAAGAGATGGGTGAGATCCTAAATGAATATTTCTCATCAGTATTTACTGCTGAGAAAAGCATGTCATAGCGAGGGGGATTGAATATAAAAGTAGGGAGGTCTTGCTGCAGCTGTACAGGGCATTGGTGAGGCCGCAGCTGGAGTACTGTGTGCAGTTTTGGGCGCCGCACCTGCGCAAAGATATTTTGGCCTTGGAGGGAGTGCAGAGGAGGTTTACTAGGCTGATACCGGAGTTGAGGGGGTTGAGCCATGAGGAGAGGCTGAATAAACTAGGCTTGTACTCGTTAGAGTTTAGAAGAATGAGGGGAGATCTCATTGAGACGTATAAGATGATGAATGGGATGGATAGGATAGAGGTGGAGAGGCTCTTCCCGCTCAAAAAAGACAGTAGGACTAGGGGGCACAGCCTCAAGATAAAGGGGGGGCGGTTTAGAACGGAGTTGAGGAGGAACTTCTTCACTCAAAGGGTGGTGAATCTCTGGAATTCTCTGCCCGTTGAAGTGGTGGAGGCTACCTCGCTAAATATTTTTAAGACACGGGTTGATGGGTTTTTGATAAGAGAGGGGATTAAGGGTTATGGGGAGAGGGCGGGAAAATGGAACTGAGACACGACAGATCAGCCATGATCTTATTGAATGGCGGGGCAGGCTCGAAGGGCTAGATGGCCTACTCCTGCTCCTATTTCTTATGTTCTTATTAGGGAACTTGGGGAAATAAATAGTGATGTTTTGAGGAGTGTACATATTACAGAGAAGGAGATGCTGGAAGTCTTAAAACACATCAAGGTAAATAAATCCCTGGGACCTGATGAAGTGTATCCTAGGACACTGTGGGAGGCGAGGGAGGAAATTGCGGGCCCCCTAGCTGAGATATTTGAATCATTGATTGTCACGAATGAGGTGCCTGAAGATTGGAGAGTGGCAAATGTTGTACCTTTGTTTAAAAAGGGCTGCAGGGAAAAGCCTGGGAACTACAGGCCAGTGAGCCTCACATCTGTGGTGGATAAATTGTTGGAAGGTATTTTTGAGAGACGCAAGGACTGATTAGGGACAGTCAGCATGGCTTTGTCAGTGGAAAATCATATCTCACAAATTTGATTGAGTTTTTTGAAGGGGTAACCAAGAAGGTAGATGAGGGCAGTGCAGTTGTTGTTCTCTGTGTGGACTTTAGCAAGGCCTTCAACAAGGTACCATGTGGTAGGTTGTTGCATAAGGTTAAATCTCACAGGATCCAGGGTAAGGTATATAAATTGATACAAAATTGGCTTCTTGACAGAATAAGTCTCACAACACCAGTTTAAAGTCCAACAGGTTTATTTAATAGCAAGCGCTACTAGCTTTCGGAGTGCTGCTCCTTCATCAGGTGAGTTGGGAGTTCTGTTCACAGGGCGTGTAAAGGCACAAACTCGATTTACAAAATAATGATTGGAATGCGAGTCTTTACAGCTAATCAAGTCTTAAAGGTACTGAATATGTGAGTGGAGAGAGCATTAAACATAAGTTAAGGAGATGTGTACTGTCTCTAGACAGGTCAGTTGGTGAGATTTTGCAAGTCTGGGCAAGTTGTGGGGGGTTACAGATAGTGTGACATGAACCCAAGATCCGGTCACGGGAATTCGGCCTCTGATCTTTGGGTAAGCGTCTCCAAGGCAGCTTTCACGACACATGTCAACACAGAGTCGCTGAGCAGAGATAAGAACATAAGAAATAGGAGCAGGAGTAGGCCATCTGGCCCTTCGAGCCTGCCCCGCCATTCAGTAAGATCATGGCTGATCTGTCGTGGCTCAGTTCCACTTTCCCGCCCTCTCCCCATAACCCTTAATCCCCTCTCTTATCAAAAACCCATCAACCCGCGTCTTAAAAATATTTAGCGAGGCAGCCTCCACCACTTCAACGGGCAGAGAATTCCAGAGATTCACCACCCTTTGAGTGAAGAAGTTCCTCCTCAACTCCGTTCTAAACCGCCCCCCCCCCCTTTATCTTGAGGCTGTGCCCCCTAGTCCTACTGTCTTTTTTGAGCGGGAAGAGTCTCTCCACCTCTATCCTATCCAACCCATTCATCATCTTATACATCTCAATGAGATCTCCCCTCATTCTTCTAAACTCTAACGAGTACAAGCCTAGTTTATTCAGCCTCTCCTCATAGCTCAACCCCCTCAACTCCGGTATCAGCCTAGTAAACCTCCTCTGCACTCCCTCCGAGGCCAAAATATCTTTGCGCAGGTGCGGCGCCCAAAACTGCGCACAGTACTCCAGCTGCGGCCTCACCAATGCCCTATACAGCCGCAGCAAGACCTCCCTACTTTTATATTCAATCCCCCTCGCTATGAAGGCCAGCATCCCATTTGCCTTCCTGACCACCTGCTGCACCTGCAGGCTGGGTTTTTGCGACTCACGCACAAGGACCCCGAGGTCCCTCTGCACCATCGCCTGCTACAGTTTTTCTCCACGTAAGTAATAATCCTTCCTACCATTCTTCCTACCAAAGTGGACCACCTCACACTTGCCAACATTAAATTCCATTTGCCATTTCCTGGCCCATTCGCCCAGCCTATCTAGATCCTTCTGCAGATGCTCTCTCTCCACTCACGTTGTCTGTGCCTTTAAGACTTGATTAGCTGTAAAGACTCGCATTCCAATTATTTTTCTGTAAATTGAGTTTGTGTCTTTATATGCCCTGTTTGTGAACAGAACTCCCCCTCACCTGACAGAGGAGCAGCACTCCGAAAGCTAGTGGCATTTGCTACCAAATAAACCTGTTGGACTTTAACCTGGTGTTGTGAGACTTCTTACTGTGTTTACCCTAGTCCAACGCCGGCATCTCCTCTTCCTGACGGAAGCCAGAGGATGGTTGTAGAGAGTTTTTCAAACTGGAGGCCTGTGACCAGCGATGTGCCTCAGGGATCAGTGCTGGACCCACTGTTATTTATCATTTATATTAATGATTTGGATAAGAATATGCGGGGCATGGTTAGTAAGTTTGCAGATAATACCAAGATTGGTGGCATAGTGGCCAGTGAAGAAAGTTATCTCCAATTGCAACAGGATCTTGATCAGTGGGTTGACAAATGGCAGATGGAGTTTAATTTAGACAAATGTGAGGTGATGCGTTTTGGTAGATTGATCCAGGGCAGGACTTGCTCAGTTAATGGCAGGGTGTTGGGGTGAGTTACAGAACAGAGAGGTGTAGGAGTACATGTTCATAGTTCCTTGAGAGTCACAGGTGGACAGAGTGGTGAAGAAGGCATTTGGCATGCTTGGTTTCATCGGTCAGAACATTGAATACAGGAGTTGGGACGTCTTCTTAAAGTTGCACAAGATATTGGTGAGGCCACACTTGGAATACTGTGTACAGTTCTGATCACCCTATTATAGAAATGGCGTCATTAAACTAGAAAGAGTGCAGAAAAGATTTACTAGGATGCTACTGGGACATAATGGATTGAGTTATAAGGAGAGGTTGAATAGACTGGGACATTTTTTCTCTGGAGCATAGGAGGCTGAGGGGTGACCTTATAGAGGTCTATAAAATAATGAGGGACATAGACAAGGTAAATAGTCAATATCTTTTCCCAAAGGTAGGGGAGCCTAAAGCTAGAGGGCATAGCTTTAAGATGACAGGGGAAAGATACAAAAGTGTCCAAAGGGGCAATTTTTTCACACAGAGGGTGGTGAGTGTCTGGAACAAGCTGCCAGAGTTAGTAGTAGAGGCGGGTACAATTTTATCTTTTAAAAAGCATTTAGACAGTTACATGGGTATGATGGGTATAGAGGGTTATGGGCCAAATGCGGACAATTGGGATTAACTTACGGGTTTTAACCAAAAAAGGGCATTCAGCATGCTTGGTTTCATCGGTCAGAACATTGAATACAGGAGTTGGAACGTCTTGTTGAAGTTGTACAAGACATTGGTAAGACCACACTTGGAATACTGTGTGCAATTCTGGTCACCCTATTATACAAAGGATATTATTAAACTAGAAGGAGTGCAGAAAAGATTTATAGGATGCTACCGGGAATCGATGGATTGAAAGGCCTGTTTCCATGTTGTAAACCCCTATGATCTCGTGGGCCGAAGGGTCTGTTTGTGCTGTAGTGTTCTATGTTCTATCTCAAACATTGATTTATTAATCCACAATCTTCCATTCTTAAAGGAGCATTAGCCTAGTCTGTGCTCACAATTTGTGGTATTATTTCATTGATTTTATGCAATCCTCTCTCAAGGCCGATATATCCTGCCTGAGGTGTTGCCAGAACTGAGCACAGTTGTTCCAGATGGGAGCCTGACGAGGATGCAACTTCTTCCTCTGATTTGTAAAATAAAGACCAAAATTCCATGAGCTTTTTGACTATTTTTGTAGCCGTCCCACGAGTTTTTACTGCCCGTGTTCACAGCCTCTAATTACTCAGCATTTAGAAACTATTCTGATATTCCTTCTTGGATGCAAATCAGTTAATCTCACCTTCCCCTACACTGAATTCCATTTGCCATTTGGTCTGGTTCCCTTTGCAACATCCTGTTTCCCTCTGCATTGCTTAATGTCCCTCCTAAGTTGGTATCAGCTGCAAATCTGGATCTCAAACACTCTATTCTTTCACCTGAGTATTAAAAATATGAAAAAAAGCTCTGGTCCCAGAATCATCTTGGGACCAGCACAGGGAGTCTGCACTGTAAATTGTGGGTACGTTCCTGATAATCACAACTTTAATTGAAGCATGGCTTCTCATATTAAAGCCAAAGTTATGTACCTGAGGACAATTTTTGCCTGGAAAAATAAATGTGAAAATTGAAATTCTGGAATACTGTACCGTGAGTGACTTAATTATTGCCTTGCCTGCAGCTACTTCCTTGCAGGAATGTCCTTAAAATACCAAATTCATAACAGGTTCCTTAAACACACTGTATAGGACAGGACATTACCCCAGTACAGGAAAAGATTCTTCAACAGAAGTTCACAGCAGTGCCTCAGGTATACAATGCAAAAAACAGAGACATTTGAAAAACAAGGTATACTGTGCATATGTGTACATTTCTGCACCGTACAATGAAGAACTTTTTTAAAAGTCCACAGAATTCATCAACTTATACAGAGCGCAAAAGTTTAAAAATTAAATTCAGTATGGAGGGGGAGAGAGATCCTGAAAATGCAGCAAAAAAATGATGTTCATCAAATGTACAATAAGAACAAAATGCCACCAGTACAGTCACAAGCCAGATTTTATTCTGAAATTCATTGGGCCTGGTCACGTGATGACGTTATTATGCTGGGCACGTATAGGATTCGTCATACTGTTCACGCCTGTTACAACAGGAAACTTTAAATGGAACCCTTAAAAATAAAAGCCCTTTAAAACAAAACCACTTTAAAATGGGGATTTTCTGCACCTCCTATGATCTGCAATTTTCCACCAAAGATCGACTGTAGAACATGGGAAAATTGACTTAAGTATTTGAAAATTCTTCATCCATTTTAATATTCTAGGGAAGAAACCACCAGACCCTGGTGAATTGCGCATTTTAAGTTGTATTATTTTCTCTCATTACAATTTTTGTTATTTGTATTAAATCCATTAAGCATTTGGCATGCTTGGTTTTATTGATCAGAGCATTGAATACAGGAGTTGGGACGTCTTGTTGAAGTTGTACAAGACAATAGTAAGGTGACACTTTGAATACTGTGTACAATTCTGGTCACCCTATTGTAGAAAGGATATTATTAAACTAGAAAGAGTGCAGAAAAGATTTTCTAGGATGCTACTGGGACTTGATGGATTGAGTTATAAGGAGAGGCTGGATAGACTGGGACTTTTTCCCTGGAACATAGGAAGCTGAGGGGTGATCTTATCGAGGTCTATAAAATAATGAGGGGCACAGATCAGCTAGATAGTCAATATCTTTTCCCAAAGGTAGGGGAGTCTAAAACTCGAGGGCATAGGTTTAAGGTGAGAGCGGAGAGATACAAAAGTGTCCAGAGGGTCAATTTTTTCACACAGAGGGTGGTGAATGTCTGGAATGAGCTGCTGGAGGTAGTAGTAGAAGCGGGTACAATTCAGTCTTTTAAAAAGCATTTAGACATGGGTAAGATGGCTATCGAGGGACATGGGCCAAATACTGGCTAAAATCTGGATGGCATGGACAAGTTGGGCTGAAGGGCCTGTTTCTATACTGTAAACCTCCGTGACTCTAATTTCCTTTCCTTCTTCTGGTTCCCTTATCCTGCTGGGATTTTGTTCTCCTCTTAATATGGAAATAGATACAAAGTCCACATTTTAATTGGTTTGCAATTTGTTTAATTTTCTCAACAGCATCGGTTTTAATGCAGTGTTTCCCTAAATCACACTCACTTATATTTATTCAAATCTTTACTGTTAGTTTTGCTATCCTTTCAGGTTTAGATTTAAGCTCTGTTTTTATTTGCACCTCTAGTTCCTTTATCTTCCTGTTATCAGGGAAGTGTGTGAGGGCATCAAGAGAATGACTATGATTAGGCAGAGCAAATTGATAAGGAAATGGTTTGTGACAAATATTTAGAGTTTTTGAGGGTATAACCTGTGAGATAGATAAGTGGGGACCTGTTGGTGTTATATACCTGTATTCAGTAAGGGGGTCACGGCTTATTACACAGTTAGGGTTCACAAAATTGGGGTAATGTATAAGGATGGATTGAGGATTGATTAGTTAATGCTCAGAAAGAAGAGTAGGAATAAGCGGGTCATTTTCAGATTGACTTGACTATTTACAATCCACGTTACATAAGAACACAAGAAATAGGAGCAGGAGTAGGCCATCTAGCCCTTCGAGCCTGCCCTGCCATTCAACAAGATCATGGCTGATCTGAAGTGGCTCAGTTCCACTTTCCCGCTTTCTCCCCATAACCCTTAATCCCCTTGCCTACCAAAAACCTATCTACCCGCATCTTAAGTATATTTTGCGAGGTAGCCTCCACCACTTCAATGGGCAGAGAATTCCAGAGACTCTCCACCCTTTGAGTGAAGAAGTTCCTCCTCAACTCTGATCTAAACTGCCCCCCTCTTATCTTGAGGCTGTGCCCTCTAGTTCTGCTATCCTTTCTAAGCAGGAAGAATCTCTCTACCTCTACCCTATCTAGCCCCTTTATTATCTTATACGTCTCTAAAGGATCCCCCCTTAGCCTTCTAAACTCTGAGTACAGACCCAGTCTATTTAGTCTCTCTTCATAGTCCAACCCCCTCATCTCCGGTATCAGCCTAGTGAACCTTCTCTGCACTCCCTTCAAGGCCAATATATCCTTTCGCAAATGCGGCAACCAAAACTGCACACAGTACTCCAGCTGTGGTCTCACCAGTGCCCTGTGCAGTTGCGGCAAGACCTCCCTACTTCTATATTCTATCCCCCTCGCGATAAAGGCCAACATTCCATTTGCCTTCTTGATCACCTGCAGACTGGGTTTTTGCAATTCGTGCACAAGGACCCCCAGGTCCCTCTGCAGCGTAGCATGCTGCAGCTTTCCACCCTTTAAATAATAATCCCTCCTATTATTTCTGCCAAAGTGGATAACCTCACACTTGCTAACATAATACTCCATCTGCCAGGTCCTCGTCCACTCACTCAGCCTATCCAGATCTCTCTGCAGACTTTCTGCGCCTTCCACTCAATTTGTTTTTCCACGCATCTTCGTATCATCAGCAAATTTTGTAACCCTACACTCAGCCCCCTCCTCCAGATCGTCTATATAAATGATAAACAGTTGAGGCTCCAGCACTGATCCCTGCGGCACTCCACTAAGTCACCAATTGCCAACCAGATTAGCACCCATTGATACCAACTCTCTGCTTCCAATTAGACAACCAATCCTCTATCCACGCTAACACCTTACTCCCAACTCCATGCACCCTAACCTTCTGAAGCAACCTTTTGTGAGGCACCTTATCAAACGCCTTTTGGAAATCTAAAAACACCGCATCCACCGGTTCCCCTCTGTCTACTGCACTAGTCACATCCTCATAGAAATCCAATAAATTTGTCAAACACGACTTCCCCTTAACGAATCCGTGCTGCGTCTGCTTGATCAAACCATTTTTTTCTATGTGCCTCGCTATTTCTTCTTTGATGACGGATTCTAGCATTTTTCCAACTACGGACGTTAAACTAACCGGCCTATAATTCCCTGCCTTTTGTCTGCTACCTTTTTTAAACAGCGGCATAACATTAGCTGTTTTCCAATCTCCCGGCACCTCCCGAGAGTCCAGCGAATTTTGATAAATAATTACTAAGGCATCTGCTATCACCTCTGCCATTTCTTTCAGAACCCTGGGATGCATTCCATCCGGTCCCAGGGACTTGTCTACCTTCAGTCCTGTTAGTCTATCAAGCACTGCCTCTAGTGACAGTAATCGCATTAAGTACCTCGTCTCCTACCATCCTTCTGTCTTTTGAGAGATCTAAGGGACTAGGGAGAATGAGGAGCTGAAGAAAATGAGTATAAATAGAAGGTCATATTGAGAAATTAATAGGATTGTTGCTAAGCGCTCAAGACCTGATGTTCTGCATCCCAGAATGTTGAAAGAGATTTCTGTAGAGATATGGATGTATCGATCATCTTCCAAAATTCAATAGATTCTGAAAAGATTCCTGAAGATTGGAAGGTAGCAAATGTCATCCCACTATTTAAGAAGGGTGAGAGAGAGAATATAGAGAAATACAGACCTGTTAACCTTACGTCAGTGGGCGGGAAAATGCTTGAATCTCTTATAAAGGATGTGGTAAATGACACTTGGATAATCATGATCTGATTGGTCATAGTCAGCACAGATGTATGAATGGAAAATTATGTTTGACAAACTTAGAATCATAGAACTGTACAGCGCAGAAGAGGCCCCTCGGCCCATTGAGTCCAGACCGAAACATTAGAAACACCTAAACTCCGACTTAGTCCCATCTGCCAGCATTTGGGTCTTAGCCCTGAATGTTATCATGTGCCAAGTGCTAATTCAGGTACTTTTTAAAGGATGTGAGGCAATATGTTCCAGACCATCACCACCCTCTGAATAAAGAAGTTTATCCTCACATCGCTCCGAAACCTGCCCCTCACCTTGAACTAAAGGGAACAGCTGCTCCTTATCCACTTCATCCATCTCTCTCATCTTGTACACCTCAGTAAGGTTGCCTTTCACTCTTTTGTGCTCCAACAAAAACAACCCAAGCCTTTCATAAGAATGAGGGGAGATCTTACAGAAATCTATAAGATTATGAAGGGAGTGGATAAGATAGAAGCAGGGAGGTTGTTTTCACTGGCAGGTGAAACTAGAACTAGGGGGCATGGCCTCAAAATAAGGGGAAGCAGATTTCGGACTGAGTTGAGGAGGAACTTCTTTGCACAAAGGGTTGTGAGTCGGTGGAATTCCCTGCCCAGTGAAGCAGTTGAGGCTGCCTCATTGAATGTTTTTAAGGCAAGGATAGATACATTTTTGAACAGTAAAGGAATTAAGGGTTATGGTGAGCAGGTGGGTAAGTTGAGCTGAGCCCACAAGAAGATCAGCCATGATCTTATTGAATGGTGGAGCAGGCTCGAGGGGCCAGATGGCCTACTCCTGCTCCTAGTTCTTGTGTTCTATCCAATCTCTCTTTATAATTAAATGTTCCATTTCAGGCAGCATCCTGGTGAATCTCCTCTGCACCCCCTCCAGTGCAATCACATTTTCCTATAATGTGGCGACCAGAACTGCACAGTACTCCAAAGTTCTTTACAACTCCAACATGATCTCCCTGCTTTTGTAATCTATACCCGATTGATAAAGGCGAGTGTGCCATATGCCTTCTTCACCATCCTATTAACGTCCTTCCACTTTCAGAGTCCAGTAAATGTTCTCTGGGTGTCCATGTCCATAAGTAATTGAAGGCTAGCATGCAGGTGCAGCAAGCAATTAGGAAGGCTAATGGAATGTTAGCCTTTATCACAAGAAGATATGAGTACATGAGCACAGAAGTCTTGCTTAAGTTATTTCAAAGCTTGGTTAGACCGTGTCTGGAATACAGTGTACAATTTCGGTCCCCTTACCTCACAGAGACAATGCAATGAAGATCTCACAGTCTTGTTCCTGGGATGTTGGGACTGTCTTACAAAAAGAGAGATTGGGCAAACTGGGCCTGTATTGTCTAGAGTTTCAAAGAATGGGAGATGATCTCATTGAAACCTACAGAATATTTAAAGGAATAGAAGGGGCAGATGTGGGGAAGATGTTTTCTTGGGTTGGGGAGTCTAGAACCAGGGGACACAATTTCAAAATAAGGAGGAAACTATTTAGGACCAAAATGGTGAGAAATTTCTTTACACAGTGGGTTGTGAATCTTTGGAATTCAGGACTGTGGAAACTCAGTCATTGAGTTTGTTTAAAGTAAGAGTTGACAGATTCCTGATTAACAGTTATGTTAAGAGTTATGGCGATAGTGTGTGTAAAATTGAAGTGCCTGATCAGCCATGATCACATTAAATGGCAGAGCAAGCTCGACGGGCTGAATGGCCTACTCCTCTTCCTGGTTCCTGAGTATCACAGGCAGTTAACATACAGGTACGGTCAACAATTAAGCAAATGGTATACTAATCTTTACTGCAAATGACAAGTGTAAGGAAACCTTGCTTTTCATGTACAGTTCTGTGTGAGACCGTAATTGGAACATTCTGTACAGTTCTGATCTTGTCTAAGGAAGGATGCTTGTGCCTTAGTTTAAAATTTGTTAAATCTATTCATGAGATGAGGCGATTGTGCACAATAAGCCTATATTTTCTGAATTTAGAAAAAAGAGAAGTGATCTCAATAAATAGTTAAAATTCCTAAAGGGCCACATGCTGAGTGGCTCCCCTAGCTTATGAGCCTCGAATTCAGAAGAGGATGTCAGGATAAGGGGTCAGTCATTTAGGACTGAGATGAGAAGAAACATCTTCTCAAGGTTTGTGATCGTTTAGAATTCTCTACTCCAGAGTGTTGTGAGTGCTCAGTCATTCTGTACATTTTAAGCCTGAGTTGGATAAATCATAAACAGCTCACTCAGGCAACTGAGGGGTGTGGAGGGTGGGTGGGAGGCTAAAGGTCAGACTTGACTTTACTGTACAAATAGAGGGTGTGTGATGTATACAATGGAAGCAGAACTGGGTGAAGGTTGCAGTCTATATAATGTCTGCAAGTGTTAGGCTGTGGTTGGATTGTCATGATGAGAGTTTGTCTGTTGCAGGCCAGGAGGAAGCATACTGAACAAAGACCTGTCACCTGATAAGAAACATGACAAGAAGAATTCTGAGAAATCCCCTCTGTATGAGTTTGATCCAACAGGTAAGACACAACTTAAACTCTGTCCCATTCCCTGAGATAATGCTGTTGATTTTACTGTTAATATGGCTACAAGTTACCTGAATGCTTGCACTCAGCAGACTGCAGTGTAATTCACACTGACATTGGCTTTGAGCGGCAGTGAGTGGCTGAACACGCATGCACTCTCCCCGCCGTCCCCGCCCCCCGCGCCGTCCATTTCTTCAATCTCCTTTGCTTTGACATTCACTCTAAAAAAAATTTTGTCAATTGTTGATGCATGCCTCATCAAAGGTTATTTCGGAAAATACAAGCACATAGTGCAGCTGGTCACATATTTGCCATGAACAGAAGATTGGCTAGCTAGTGGGCAGCATGGTGGGACAGTTAGCACTGCTGCCTCACAGTGCCAGGGACCCGAGTTCAATTCTGGCCTTGGGTGACTCTGGCGTTCTCCCTGTGTCTGCATGGGTTTCCTCTGGGTGCCCTGATTTCCTCCCATGGCCTAAAGATGTGCAGGTTAGGGGGATTGGCCATGGTAAATGCACAGGGTTATGGGAATAGATAAGATGGGCCTCAGCAAGATGCTCTTTTGGAGAGTTGGTGCAGACCTGATGGGCTGAATGACGGCTTCCTGCACTGTAGGGATTCTATGATTCTAACAGAAACAGATTTGGCATTAATGGGACTTTTCCTAGTTGGCAGGATGTGATGAGTGGTGTGTCACAGGGATCAGTGCTGGGACCTCAACTGTTTACAATTTATAGAAATGATTTGAATGAAGGGATGGCTGCTAAATTTGTGGACAACACAAAGATAGACAGGAAAGTAAATTGTGAAGATGTAAGGAGGTTACGTAAGAACATAAGAACATAAGAAATAGGAGCAGGAGTAGGCCATCTGGCCCTTCAAGCCTGCCCCGCCATTCAATAAGATCATGGCTGATCTGTCGTGGCTCAGTTCCACATTCCTGCCCTCTCCCCATAACCCTTAATCCCCTCTCTTATCAAAAACCCATCAACCCGCGTCTTAAAAATATTTAGCGAGGCAGCCTCCACCACTTCAACGGGCAGAGAATTCCAGAGATTCACCACCCTTTGAGTGAAGAAGTTCCTCCTCAACTCCATTCTAAACCGCCCCCCCCCCCCTTTATCTTGAGGCTGTGCCCCTAGTCCTACTGTCCTTTCTAAGCGGGAAGAGTCTCTCCACCTCTATCCTATCCATCCCATTCATCATCTTATACGTCTCAATGAGATTACAAAAGGACGTAAGTTAAGTGAGTGGGCAAAACCTGGCAAATGGAGTATAGAATCATAGAATCCTACAGTGTAGAAGGAGGCCAATTGGCCCATCGAGTCTGCACTGACCACAATCCCATCCAGACCCTATACTCAGAACCCCATGTATTCACCCTAGCTGGTCCCCCGCCACTAAGGGTAATTTAGCATGGCTGATCCACTTAACCTGCAAATCTTTGGACTGTGGGAGGAAACAGGAGCGCCTGAAGGAAATCCGCGGGGAGAATGTGCAAACTGCACACAGACAGCTACCCGAGGTTGGAATCGAACCCAGGCCCTTGGCGCTGTGAGGCAACAGTGCTAACTGCTGTGTCACCCCAATATAATATCAGCAAATGTGAAATTGTCCATTTTGGCAGGAAGAGTAAAGAAGATTATTGTCTGAATGGTGAGAGTTTGCAGAGCTGAGAGGTACGGAGGGATCTGGGTGCCTTAGTGTATGAATTGCAAAAGATTAGTACGCAAGTACAGTAAGCAATTAGGAAAGATAATGGAATGTTATCATTTATTGTGAGGGGAATTGAATACGAAAGTATGGAGTTTATGCTTTGGTTGTACAGGACACCAGTGAGAGCACATCTGGAGTACTGTGTACAGTGTTGGTCTCCTTCCTCAAGGATGGATGTAGATGCATTAGAAGCAGCTCAGAGAACATTTACTGGCCTACCAAGCAGGAATGGGCGGGATTATCTTATGAGGAAAGGGTGCATGGACTAGGCTTGTATCCACTAGATTTTAGAAGAGTAAGAAGTGAGTTGATTGAAATATAAGATGCTGAGGGGTGTTGCCAGGTGAATGTAGAGAAGATGTTTCCTCTTGTAGATGAACCTAGAACTAGGCGTCACTGTTTAAAAATAAGGAGTCATTCATTTAAAACTGAGGTGAGGAGAATTTTTTTTTGAGGGTTGTGAATCTGTGGAACTTTTTTTTGAGAAGGCTGAGGAAGCAGAGTCTGTGAATATTTTTAAGGCAGAGATGATTAGATTGTTCGTAAGCAAGGGGGTTATCGAAGATAGGTGAGTTGAGGTTACAATCAGACATGATCTTATTAAATGGTGGAACAGGCTTGAGGGGCTGAATGGCCTACTGCTGTTGCTGGTACATTCATATGTTAAGGGATTTGTATCATTTTTAGTGTGTTGTATATGCACTGTATACACTGGGGTGTTTCTGTCTATACAACACCTGAACATCGGGAGTCTCCAAGAACCAGCCACTGGTGCACAAATCAAATTAGTACAATGAAAATTACAGCACAGGAACAGGCTCTTTGGCCCTCCAAGCCTGCACTGACCATGCTGACTTAACTAAAACCCTGTACCCTTCCGGGGACCATATCCCTCTATTCCCATCCTATTCATGTATTTGTCAAGACGCCCCTTAAAAGTCACTACCGCATCCGCTTTCACTATCTGCCCTGGCAGTGAGTTCCAGGCACCCACTACCTTCTGTGTAAAACAAAAAATCTGCCTCGTGTATCTCCTTTTAACCTTGCCCCTCGCACCTTAAACCTGTGCCCCATAATAATTGACTCTTCCACTCTGGGAAAAAGTTTCTGACTATCCACTCTGTCCATGCCTCTCATAATCTTGTAGACTTCTATCAGGTCGCCTCTCAACCTCCGTCGCTCCAGTGAGAACAAACCAAGTTTCTCCAACCTCTCCTCATAGCTAATGTCCTCCACACCAGGCAACATCCTGGTAAATCTTTTCTGTACCCTCTCCAAAGCCTCCACATCCTTCTGGTAGTGTGGTGACCAGAATTGAACACTATATTCCAAGTGCGGCCTCACTAAGGTTCTATAAAGCTGCAACATGACTTGCCAATTTTTAAACTCAAAGGGCTGGCCAATGAAGGCAAGTATGTCGTATGCCTTCTTGACTACCTTCTCCACCTGCATTTCCACTTTCAGTGACCTGTGTACCTGTACACCCAGATCCCTTTGCCTATCAATACTCGTAAGGAGGTTCTGCCATTTACTGTATATTTCCTACCAGTATTAGACCTTCCAAAATGCATTACTTTGCATTTGTCTGGATTAGACGCCATCTGCCATCTCTCTGCCCAAGTCTCCGGGCAGCACTGTAGCACGGTGGTTAGCACTGCTGCTTCACAGCTCCAGGGACCTGGGTTTGATTCCCGGCTTGGGTCACTGTCTGTGGAGTTTGCACATTCTCCTCGTGACTGTGTAGGTTTCCTCCGGGTGCTCCGGTTTCTTCCCACAGTCCAAAGATGTGTGGGTTAGGTTGATTGGCTGTGCTAAAATTGCCCCTTAGTGTTCTGAGATATGTAAGTTTGAGGGATTAGTGGGTAAATATGTAGGGATATGGGGGTAGGGCCTGGGTGGGATTGTGATTGGTGCAGACTCAATTGGCCAAATGGCCTCTTCCTGCACTGTAGGGTTTCTATGATTTCTATGATTCTATGATCTATATCCTGCTGTATCCTCTGATGGTCCTCATTATTATCTGCAAATCCACCAACCTTTGTGACATCCGCAACCCGTTACATTTTCCTTCAAATCATTTATATATATTACAAACAGCAAAGGTCCCAGCACTGATCCCTGAGGAACATCACTTGTCACAGCCCTCCATTCAGAAACACACCCTTCCACTGCTACCCTCTGTCTTCTTTGACTGAGCCAGTTGTGCTGTTCCTGGAGACCCGGGCTCAGACCGCAACCAGTCTGACTGGGTGGGTAGAGATAAGAGAAGCTGGGGCATTTGGGCATTGGAGGATCGCACTGAGTCACCATAAATATCCTTTCCTTTAGCAAAGAAAAACGATCCACTCCAGGGTGATGTGGAATTGATGAGATATTGTCGGTGTTGTGTGCGTGGAGTATTGGTGGTGTAGTCAGTGTAGCAGGCATGCTGAACGTTATTCCTATAACTGCTGAAAGATTAGATTTACAGTGACATTAACTTTGTTATTGAGTCCCCATCCAACATTGCAACATGGCAAATGGAATTCAGCTGCAAGTTAGAATTGGATATAATTTGGAGCAGAGTTTGTATGTAGCTTGCTGAGGTAGATGGATTGGATCTAATCTTATAAAACAGGAGGTGCTGAGGAAAGCGTCGTATAAAGGGCTGTATCTCCTCCTCCGTTTAGTTCCTTGAGAAGATGAAATGAACAAATGTGCTTTGCTGACAGTTACTCTGTTCTGATTCCTTCAAACATCACAACAAATATCAGGAACTCTGATCTGTTCCCAAACTATTTGAGATGTGGCTATTTTAAAAATAATAAGATCAACATGCCCTGAATAAACATTGAATTGTTGATGTAATGTCTCCTGACGGGCAGGAGTTTTTACAGCTTTGTGGATTATTTGGCTTTGCTCTGAATTTAATGGGGGTTAGTTTGAGCTGCTGTCGGTGTGCAGTCGTAACATTCACTGTGGAGAATTCCTAGCATCTCAGAGGGGGATTGGAAATGTGTCTCTAGTCTTGTGAGAAAGCATCAACTTGTCTAAGTAAATAGACAGCTTTTGGTGAAAGTAGTTGTCCATTGATAGATTAGATTTGGAGGTAGGTGAACACGTTGGTGATAGTGACCACAATTCGGTTACGTTTACATTAGCAATGGAAAGGGATTGGTATCTTCCACAGGGCGAGAGTTATAGCTGGGGGAAAGGAAATTATGATGCAATTAGGCAAGATTTAGGATGCATAGGATATGGAAGGGTACTGCAGGAGATGGGCACAATTGAAATGTGGAGCTTGTTCAAGGAGCAGCTGCTGTGTGTCCTTGATAAGTATGTACCTGTCATGCAGGGAGGTAGTGGTCGAGCCAGGGAACCGTGGTTTAGTAAAGAAGTTGAATCACTTGTGAAAAGGGAGAAGGAGACTTATGTCAAGGTGAGACGTGAAGGTTCAGTTAGGGTGCTTGAGAGTTACAAGTTAGCCAGGAAGGACCTTGTGTCACACTTGCACGGATAAATTTGTAGTGGTCCATTTTGGCAGGACCAATGGGATGCAGGAGTACAATATCAAGGGTAGGAGTCTTAGCAGTGTTGAGGAACAGAGGGATCTTGGGGTCTGGGTCCATAGGACTCTTAAATCGGCCTCGCAGGTGGAGGATGTGGTTAAGAAGGTGTATGGTGTACTGGCCTTCATTAATCGAAGGATTGAGTTTAGGAGTCAGGTGGTAATGCTGCAACTTTATAAGATCCTTGTCAGACCCCACTTGGAGTACTGTGCGCAGTTCTGGTCGCCTCACTACAGGAAGGATCTGGAAGCTATTGAGAGAGTGCAGAGGAGATTTACAAGGATGTTGCCTGGATTGGGAGGCACTAAATATAAAAAAGGACAGTAAGAGTTTTTACAAATATATAAAGAGGAGGAGGCTGGCTAGAGTGAATGTTGGTCCCTTAGAGGATGAGAGGGGGGATTTACTGGTGGGAGTTGAGGAAATGGCTGAGGCCTTAAGTAAGTTTTTTGCCTCGGACTTCACGGAGGAGGACGCGAATAGTTTGCAAGATATTAAAGGTAGAAGGATGGTAGGAGTTGAGGGCCTGAATGCGATTACTGTCACTAGAGAGGTAGTGCTTGATTGACTAGCGGGACTGATGGTGAACAAGTCCCCAGGACCGGATGGAATGCATCCCAGGGTTCTGAAGGAAATGGCAGAGGTGATAGTGGATGCCTTAGTGATTATTTAGCAAACTTCGCTGGATTCCAGGGAAGTGCCAGAAGATTGGAAAACGGCTAATGTTACGTCGCTGTTTAAAAAAGGAGTAGGCAAAAGGCAGGGAATTATAGGCCGGTTAGTTTAACGTCTGTTGTTGGAAAAATGCTTGAATCCGTCATCAAAGAAGAAATAGCGAGGCACCTTGAGAAGAATTGTTTGATAGAGCAGACGCAGCACGGATTCGCTAAGGGGAAGTCGTGTTTGACAAATTTATTGGAATTCTATGAGGATGTGACTAGTGTGGTAGACAGAGGGGAACTGGTGGATGTGGTGTTTCTCGATTTTCGAAAGGCGTTTGATAAGGTGCCGCACAGAAGGTTAGGGGGCATGGAGTTGGGGGTAAGGTGTTAGCGTGGATAGAGTATTGGTTGTCTATAGGAGATAGAGAGTTGGTATCAATGGGTGCTATTCTGATTGGCGGTTGGTGACTAGTGGAGTGCCGCAGGGATCGGTGCTGGGGCCTGAGCTGTTTACCATTTACATAGATGATCTGGAGGAGGGGGCTGAGTGTAGGGTGACGAAATTTGCTGATGACACAAAGATGAATGGAAAAGCAAATTGTGCGGAGAGTGTGGAAAGTCTGCAGAGGGATCTGGATAGGCTGAGCGAGTGGGTGAGGACCTGGCAGATGGAGTACAATGTTAGCAAGTGTGAGGTTATCCACTTTAGCAGGAATAATAGTAGGAGGGATTACTATTTAAAGGGCGAAAAGCTGCAGCATGCTACGGTGCAGAGGGACCTGGGGGTCCTTGCACATGAGTTGCAAAAACCCAGTCTGCAGGTGCAGCAGGTGATCAAGAAGGCGAATGGGATGGTGGGGATAGAATATAAAAGCAGGGAGGTCTTGCTGCAACTGTACAGGGCACTGGTGAGGTCGCAGTTGGAGTACTGTGTGCCGTTTTGGTCGCTGCACTTGTGCAAGGATATTTTGGCCTTGGAGGGAGTGCAGAGGAGGTTCACTAGGCTGATACCGGAGATGAGGGGGTTAGACTATGAAGAGAGACTAAATAGACTGGGTCTGTACTCGTTGGAGTTTAGAAGGATGAGGGGGGATCTTAGAGAGACGTATAAGATAATGAAAGGGATGGATAGGGTAGAGGTAGAGAGATTCTTCCCACTCAAAAAGGACAGCAGGACTAGAGGGTACAGCCTCAAGATAAGGGGGGGGGGGGCGCGCAGTTTAGAACAGAGTTGAGGAGGAACTTCTTCACTCAAAGGGTGGTGAATCTCTGGAATTCTCTGCCCGTTGAAGTGGTGGAAGCTGCCTCGCTAAATATATTTAAGACGCGGGTAGATAGGTTTTTGGTAGACAAGGGAAATTAAGGGTTATGGGGAGAAAGTGGGAAAGTGGAACTGATCCACTTCAGATCAGCCATGATCTTTTTGAATGGCGGGGCAGGCTCGAAGGGCTAGATGGCCTACTCCTACTCCTTGTTCTGATGTTCTTATGCCTTATGAAGATAGGTTGAGGGAGCTAGGTCTCTTCTCTCTGGAGAGACGAAGGTTGAGAGGCGACCTGATAGAGGTTTATAAAATGTTGAGAGGAATAGATAGGGTGGATTCTCAGAGGCTATTTCCCAGGCCTGAAATGGTCGCTACGAGAGGATACAGGTTTAAGGTGCTGGGAAGCAAGTACAGAGGAGATGTTAGGGGTAAGTTTTTCACTGAGGGTGGTGAGTGAGTGGAATCGGCTGCTGCCGGTGGTGGTAGAGGCGAACTCACTGGGGTCTTTTAAAAGACTTCTGGATGAGTATATGGGATTTAATGGGATTGGGAGTTACAGATAGTTCTATGGCCTGGTAGGAATGGATGTGATCGGTGCAACTTGTGAGCCGAAGGGCCTGTTTGTGCTGTAGTGTTCTATGACCTAAAGAGAGAGCTAGGAAGAGCCAGGAGGGGACATGAGAAGTCTTTGGCAGGTGGGATCAAGGAGAACCCTAAAGCTTTCTATAGGTATGTCAGGAATAAAAGAACAACTAAGGTAAGATTAGGGCCAGTCAAGGTCAGTAGTGGGAAGTTGTGCGTGGAGTCCAAAGAGATAGGAAAGGCACTAAATAAATATTTTTCGTCAGTATTCACAGGAAAAAGACAGTGTTGTTGAGGAGAATACTGACATACAGGCTATTTGACTAGATGGGATTGAGGTTCATAAGGAGGAGGTGTTAGCAATTCTGGAAAGTATGAAAATAAGTAAGTCCCCTGGGCTGAATGGGATTTATCCTAGGATTCGTTGGGAGGCTAGGGAGGAGATTGCAGAGCCTTTGGCTTTGATCTTTATGTTGTCACTGTTTACAGGAATAGTGCCAGAAGACTGGAGGATAGCAAATGTTGTCTCCTTGCTCAAGAAGGGGAGTAGAGACAGCCCTGGTAATTATAGACCAGTGAGCCTTATCTCTGTGGTGGGCAAAGTTTTGGAAAGGATTATAAGATATAGGATTTATAATCGTCCGGAAAGGCATAATTTGATTAAGGATGGTCAATGTGGTTTTGTGAAGGGGAGGTCATGCCTCACAAACCTTATTGAGTTCTTTGAAAAGGTGACCAAAGAGGTAGATGAGGGTAAAGCTGTTGATGTGGTGTATGTGGATTTCAGTGAAGCGTTTGATAAGGTTCTCACGGTAAGCTATTGCAGAAGATACAGAGGCTTGGGATTGAGGATGATTTAGTGGCTTGGATCAGAAATTGGTCAGCTGTACGAAGACAGGGTGGTGGCTGATGGGAAATGTTCATCCTGGAAATTGAGGGGCTTTAAATTAAGGGGTGATAAATATAGGACAGATGTCAGAGGTAGGTTCTTTACTCAGTAGTAAGGGCATGGAATGCCCTGCCTGCAACAGTAGTGGACTTGCCAACTTTAAGGGCATTTAAATGGTCATTGGATAAACAAATGGATGATATTGGAATAGTGTAGGTTAGATGGGCTTTAGATTGGTTTCACAGGTTGGCACAACCTCGAGGGCTGAAGGGCCTGTACTGCGCTGTAATGTTCGATATGGGAGCTTGATGTTGATATCTCATCCTCCAAGCTGCACATAAACTGTGTACACACAACTGGATTTCCAAGCTCCACTGTCTGTACTCCCTGTTCTGCTCCCTTCTCTTTGTGGTTATGAATATTTTGAGATGTTACTCAGTAATTTAACTTGCTTTCTTCTCTGTCTCATTGTAATCAGGCCTGGTTCAACGCTGTGTCATCATTCAGAGAGATGAGAATGGATTTGGCCTAACCGTCAGTGGTGATAATCCTGTCTTTGTCCAGTCTGTCAAAGAGGGTAATTTAACTATAGACTTCACAAAACTTTCTCTGCTGTTGAATTTCTACCCAATTTAGATGTTCCCTCCCTAACCTGTACGATGTACTTTTGGAAATTTCAGTAAACTATATCCAATTTTCTGCAGAAGTTTTAGTATGAAGCAGGATTGCGAATGTTTAGCTGTTTGATTGTCCACTCCTCCCCTAACTCCTCACCTGTTTCTCTGATAGATGGGGCAGCAGTGCGTGCAGGTGTGCAACAAGGCGACAGAATCATTAAGGTGAGGTCTGTTGTTTGCCTTGCCACATTAGTCGGCAACATTGTGTTACTTGCCTTTCAGTATCCTGCTGTAATAATTCAATATGCTTGTTCTCTTAAACTATTGCTCCATGTTATTTCAGCTAGCACAAATGTGATGCCACTGTTTAAAAAAGGAGACAGACAAAAGGCGGGTAACTATAGGCCGGTTAGCTTAACTTCTGTAGTTGGGAATATGCTTGAATCTGACATCAAGGAAGAAATAGCGAAACACCTGGATAGAAATTATCCCATTGGCAATGGGTTATGGGGAGAGGGCGGGAAAGTGGAACTGAGCCACAACAGATCAGCCATGATCTTATTGAATGGCGGGGCAGGCTTGAAGGGCTAGATGGCCTACTCCTGCTCCTATTTCTTATGTTCTTATGTTCTTATGTAAGACGCAGTACGGGTTCATGAAGGGCAGGTCACGTTTGACTAATTTGGTGAAATTCTTTGAGAATATTACACGCACAGTGGACAATGGGGAACCTGTGGATGTGGTGTATCTGGATTTCCAGAAGGCATTTGACAAGGTGCCGCACCAAAGACTGCTGCAAAAGATAAAGGTTGCACAGTGTTATGGGTAATGTATTAGCATGGATAGAGGATTGGTTAACTAACAGAAAGCAAAGAGTGGGGGTAAATGAGTGTTTTTCTGGATGGCAATCAGTGACTAGTGGTGTGCCTCAGGAATCAGTGTTGGGGCTGTAATTGTTTATGATTTACATAGATGATTTGGAGTTGGGGACCAAGTGTAGTGTGTCAAAATTTGCAGATGACAGTAAGATGAGTGGAAGAGCAAAGTGTGCAGAGGACGCTGAAAGTCTACAAAGGGATATAGATAATCTAAATGAGTGGGTGAGGGTCTGGCAGATGGAGTACAATGTTGGTAAATGTGAGGTCATCCATTTTGGTAGGAATAACAACAGAATGGACTTTTATTTAAATGGTAAAGAATTGCAGCATGCTGCTGTGCAGAGGGACCTGGGTGTCCTTGTGCAAGAATCTCAAGGAATTGGTTTGCAGGAGCAGCAGGCAATTAAGAAGGCAAATAGAATTTAGTCTTTCATTACTAGAGGGATGGTGTTTAAAAACAGTGAGATTATGTTACAGCTGTATAAGGTGCTGGTGAGGCCACACCTGGAGTACCGGGTACAGTTTTGACCTCCTTACTTGAGAAAGGATGTACTGGCACTGGAGGGGGTACAGAGATTCACTAGGTTGATTCCAGAGTTGAGAGGATTGGCTTTTTAGGAGAGACTGAGTAGACTGGGGCTATACTCATTGGAATTCAGAAGAATTGGGGGAATCTTATAGAAACATATAAGATTATGAAGGGAGTGGATAAGATAGAAGCAGGGAAGTTGTTTCCACTGGCAGGTGAAACCAGGATTAGAGGGCATAGCCTCAAAATAAGGGGAAGCAGATTTAGGACTGAGTTGAGGAGGAACTTCTTCACACAAAGGATCTGTGGAATTCCCTGCCCAGTGAAGCAGTTGAGACTACCTCATTGAATGTTTTTTAAGGCAAGGATAGATACATTTTTGAACAGTAAAGAAATTAAGGGTTATGGTGAGTGGGCGGGTAAGAGGAGGTGAATCCACAAAAAGATCAGCCATGATCTTATTGAATGGCGGAGCAGGCTTGAGGGGCCAGATGGCCTACTCCTGATCCTAGTTCTTATGTTCTTATCAACTCTTCACATAATCAGTTTAATTCCTTATGCACTATTGAACAGTTGTCGTTTTTTTCATGGATTAGTCTCCCTTTCACCCTCCCACTCTCACCCCTGTCCCCCCCCCCCACCCCTGATGTGCCCCTCCCCCCTTCCCTTCCTAGCCCCCTGCTCCCTCCCTCCCTTTGCTTAGTTGCAGACAATGGTCTGGAGGAATGTTTTGGAATTCCCTTCTTCATAAATATGAAGCACAGTTTATAATAAGGTTCTTTTTCTACAGGTTAATGGATCATTGGTGACTCACTCGAATCATGTTGAGGTGGTCCGATTAATTAAATGTGAGTGAACCATCGGCGTGTCAGTGAGACATAAGCACCTAGTCCAGTTTCTGAATCCAATAATGTCCACATACACTGTCACACACGGAAATACTTGGAAGCAAGTTCGTTGTCTGCAAACAACTCGAGAGCTTTCGTCCATTAGCACCCCCCCTCCACCTCCGAAAGATGGAACAAACAGAATATTTGAATTCTGTCTGTTGCTGCAGGTGCTGACTTATTTGCCTAATATTACAGGATCGATTACACATGAGCTGACAGGGAATTGCAGTGAAATAGCACTGTATTTAATTATTGCAACAACTTTGAATAGAATTGGTGGTTCATTAATATTCAACTGAATAGATAGAAAGAGTTCAAATATCTCGCATGAGAGAGGTCCATCCGCGAGTACATCTCTCCCTCAGCACTGGCCCTGTGGCAGTGCGGCACTCCCTCAGCACTGGCCCTGTGGCAGTGCGGCACTCCCTCGGAACATAAGAACATAAGAAATAGGAGCTGGAGTAGGCCAACTAGCCCTTCGAGCCTGCCCCGCCGTTCAATAAGATCATGGCTGATCTGTCTTGGCTCAGTTCCACATTCCTGCCCTCTCCCCATAACCCTTAATCCCCTCTCTTATCAAAAACCCATCAACCCGCGTCTTAAAAATATTTAGCGAGGCAGCCTCCACCACTTCAACGGGCAGAGAATTCCAGAGATTCACCACCCTTTGAGTGAAGAAGTTCCTCCTCAACTCCGTTCTAAACCGCCCCCCCCTTTATCTTGAGGCTGTGCCCCCTAGTCCTACTGTCCTTTCTGAGCGGGAAGAGTCTCTCCACCTCTATCCTATCCATCCCATTCATCATCTTATATGTCTCAATGAGATCTCCCCTCATTCTTCTAAACTCTAACGAGTACAAGCCTAATTTATTCAGCCTCTCCTCATAGGTCAACCCCCTCAACTCCGGCATCAGCCTAGTAAACCTCCTCTGCACTCCCTCCAAGGCCAAAATATCCTTGCGTAAGTACGGCGCCCAAAACTGCACACGGTACTCCAGCTGCGGCCTCACCAATGCCCTATACAGCCGCAGCAAGACCTCCCTACTTTTATATTCAATCCCCCTCGCGATGAAGGCCAGCATCCCATTCGCCTTCCTGACCACCTGCTGCACCTGCAGGCTGGGTTTTTGCGACTCATGCACAAGGACCCCGAGGTCCCTCTGCACCGTCGCCTGCTGCAGTTTTTCTCCACGTAAGTAATAATCCTTCCTACCATTATTCCTACCAAAGTGGACCACCTCGCACTTGCCAACATTAAATTCCATCTGCCATTTCCTGGCCCATTCACCCAGCCTATCTAGATCCTTCTGTAGAATCTCACCACCCTCCGCACAATTTGCCTTTCCACCAATTTTGGTGTCATCAGCAAATTTCGACACCCTACACTCGGTTCCCTCCTCCAGATCATCTATGTCAATGGTAAGTAGCTGAGGCCCCAGCACCGACCCCTGGGGCACTCCACTAGTCACCTTCTGCCAATCCGAATAGCACCCATTGACCCCCACTCTCTGCCTCCTATTTGACAACCAGTCCTCTATCCACGCTAACACCCTACCCCCAACTCCATGCCCCCTGACCTTCTGCAATAACCTCCTGTGAGGTACCTTGTCAAACGCCTTCTGAAAATCCAGAAAGACCACATCCACCGGCTCTCCTCTATCCACCGCCCTAGACACATCTTCATAGAACTCCAGTAAATTTGTCAGACACGACTTCCCTTTAAGGAAACCGTGCTGCGTCTGCTCTATCAAGCAGTTCCCCTCAAGATGCCTCGCTATTTCCTCCTTGATGACGGATTCTAACATTTTACCTACAACAGACGTTAAACTAACCAGCCTATAATTCCCCGCCTTTTGCCTGGCACCCTTCTTAAACAACGGTGTAACATTAGCCTTTTTCCAATCTTCCGGCACTTCCCCGGAATCCAGCGACGACTGGAAAATAACCACCAAGGCATCCACTATCACCTCCGCCATTTCTTTCAGAACCCTCGGATGCATTCCATCCGGTCCTGGGGACTTGTCCACAATCAGCCCCTCCAGTCTGCCGAGCACCACGTCTCTAGTGACAGTAATGTCATCGAGACCCTCCAGTCCTACCACCTTTCCATCTCTAACATCCGGCAAATTATTCACGTCCTCACTCCCTCGGCACTGGCCCTGTGGCAGTGCGGCACTCCCTCAGCACTGGCCCTGCAACTCCCAGATGCTGTCCTTTTCCAACTGATTTCCTGTGATCTTGAAGATGGGTTTAAGTCGAGTATGTGTGTGGGTTTGAACTGAAACTGAGAAGAGAGCCTGATACGTTTGCTTTGCAATTCTAAACTTCTGAAAAACTGCCCCACAACATCTTCCAAAACCCCCATTCAGTAATGTGCTTTTAAATATTGTACTTTATTGAAATTTGCTGTTTTTTGTAATAATGACGTTTGAAGTTTGCTGAGTCACACACACATTAGCAGCAGCCCTGCTGCACACTGATCTCACTTCATGTTTGAGGAATTAGTTAATACCATAATCACCTCGTTCCACAGCTCTTTGTGAGGAAGCTGAGTCACTGGTTGGTTCTCTGATTAAATCGGTTCAAATGCAGCTTTGCTGTTTGTACACTGAGCTCCTACCTTCACAAAGAGGAAAACTCACATTTTTCTGGCACTTTACACAATCCGGGATTTTCAAAAATGTTCTTCTACAAGTGAAGTTTTTTTTGCAATGTAAGGTCAGGAATATTACAGCCGATTTGTGCATGGCAAGATCCCACAACATGCATGTCCTAATGATCAAGCAATTTATTTCAGTCAGTAACTTGGCACTGATGAGTTTTGGTGATGTATTGCCGGGTTCTCTTCTCTGTTCCCAGCTGGGTCGTATGTGGCTCTCACAGTCCTGGGCCGTCCGCCTGGCTCTCCGCAGATCCCACTAACAGCCACTGATGGAGATCCTGGAGCTTTCTTCTTCCCTGGACAACAGGGCGCAATATCCCCAAATCCCACTTTCTCCCCACACTCTCCAAGCAGCAGCTGCCCAGACAGGATCACCAGCCCCATGCCTGTGGCGGTGAGTGCCAAAACTTTCCTTCTAATAACGATTAAAGGAACCTGTGTCTCTGTAGCCAATTTGCTGGTACATTGGGCTGGGACTGGATACTGCAAGAAATGGCCTTCATCTGATTGACTCTCACTATCACTGTTAGAAATCCTGTTCATCCCTGGCAGAATGATGGTCGATTCTTGACAGATGTTACTGGAGACTAACACTGGGAAGGGGCTGTACTGTCAGCCAGTTGAGCTGCTGAGTTGCCTGGGGAGGCACGCTGTATGCTGTCAGGAGTGGGTAGAACTGTGTACTATTGAGGGCTCCTGGTGTGGCGAGATTCCCCAGTGCCACTTCCCCTTCCTACTTAGTCCCATTTTTCTCCCCTCCTCATTGCCCCCTCTCCTTCTCTCTGCCTCCTCACACCCTCTTTCTCTGCTCCTTTACACCCCACTCTCCTCCTCTACAACAATCATCAGTTTAAAAAAAAGTTTTGGATTGGGGGAGAGTGGATTTTAGTAAAATAAGACAGGATCTGCCCAAGATAGACTGGGAACAGCTAATACCAGGAAAATCTACAGAAGAGCAGTGGGGGAGCATTCAGAAAGGAAGTGGGGAAAGTGCAAGCCCAGCATGTTCCCTCTAAGATGTTAGGAAGGAGTATCAAGCCCACAGAACCATGGATGACCAGAAATATTTAGGATAAATAAGAAGGAAAAGAAAGGCTTTTAAAAGGGGAACAAATCAGCAGAGGCATTAATGAGGTATAGAAAGTGCAGGGTGGAGCTTCAGAAAGCAATTAGGAATGCAAAGAGGGGATATGAGAAAGTTCTGACTGGTAAAAGTAGGAAAAATCCCAAAATATTCTGTAAGTATATCACTAGGAAGAAGATAACCAGGGTAAGCGTAGGGACCAAGGGGGCGATCTGTGCGTGGAGCCAGAGGACATAGGGAGATTGTTGAATGAATATTTCACATCCATCTTCACCCAAGAGAATGAGGACAATGGTGTGGAATTCAGAGAGACTGTGACGTTCTTGAGCAAATTCACATCGGGAAGGAGAAGGTATTGGAGGCATTGGCAGCCTTAAAAGTGGATAAATCTCCAGGTCCAGATGAATCAGCCCTAGGCTGCTGTGGGAGGCATGGGAGGAGATTGCAGGGCCTCTGACTCAAATTTTCAGTTCCTCTCTGGCCACAGGGGAGGGGCCAGATGACTGGAGAACAGCTAATGTGGTTCCATTATTTAAGACGGATTGTAGAGATAAACTACAGACCGATGAGTCTCATGTCAGTGGTAGGGGAAAAAAATTATCTCCATTTGGAGAGGCAAAGCTTGATCAGGGATAGCCAGCGTGGCTTCAACAGAGGGGGGTCATGCCTAACAAATTTGATTGAATTTTTTGAGGAGGTGACTAGGTGTGTAGCTGAGGGTAGTGCAGTCGATGTAGTTTATATGGACTTCAGCAAACTCATCGACAAGGTCTCACGTGGGAGACTTGTAAAGAAGATAAATGCACACGGGATACAGGGTAATTTGATAAAGTGGATTCAAAATTGGATCAGTTCTAGGAGACAGGGTGATGACAGAGGTTGCTTCAGTGACTGGAAAACAGTAAGAAGTCTCACAACACCAGGTTAAAGTCCAACCAATTTATTTGATAGTAGACTCTCAAGCTTTCGAGCTTTGCCCCTTCGTCAAGTGACTGGAAGTCAGTGTTCAGTGGCATACCACAGGGATCTGCATTGGGTCCCCTATTATTTATGATTTAGAACATAGAACACTACAGCACAAACAGGCCCTTCGGCCCACAAGTTGCGCCGATCATATCCATACCTACCAGGCCATAGAACTATCTGTAACTCTTAATCCCACTAGATCCCATATACTCATCCAGAAGTCTTTTAAAAGACCCCAGCGAGTTCGCCTCTACCACCACCGACGGCAGCCGATTCCACTCACTCACCACCCTCTGAGTGAAAAACTTACCCCTGACATTTCCTCTGTACTTGCTTCCCAGCACCTTAAACCTGTGTCTTCTTGTAGCAACCATTTCAGCCCTGGGAAATAGCCTCTGAGAATCCACCCTATCTATTCCTCTCAACATTTTATAAACTTCTATCAGGTCGCCTCTCAACCTTTGTCTCTCCAGGGAGAGGAGTCCCAGCTCCCTCAACCTATCGTCATAAGGCATGCCTCCCAATCCAGGCAACATCCTTGTAAATCTCCTCTGTACCCTTTCAATAGCTTCTACGTCCTTCCTGTAGTGAGGTGACCAGAACTGCACACAGTACTCCAAGTGGGGTCTGACAAGGGTCCTATAAAGTTGCAGCATTACCTCCCGGCTCCTAAACTCAATCCCTCGATTAATGAAGGCCAGTACGCCGTATGCCTTCTTGACCACATCCTCCACCTGCGAGGCCGATTTAAGAGTCCTATGGACCCGGACCCCAAGATCCTTCTGCTCCTCAACACTGCTAAGAGTCCTACCCTTGATAAACAAAGAACATCCCAGCACAGGAAACAGGCCCTTCGGCCCAACGAGCCCGTGCTGCCGCATCTTCCCACACCTACCCCCGCCCTGTGTGTATGCGAGTGGAACCCCTAATGTAGCCAGATATTGTACATTGTACTCCTGCATCCCATTGGTCCTGCCAAAATGGACCACTACACATTTATCCGTTATATGTTATATAAATGTTATATAATGTTATAAACAACATTGATAACTATGTGAGGGGTAGGATTAATAAGTTTGTGGATGTCACAAAGATTGGCTGGGTGGTTAACAGTGAGGTGGAGTGTCTTGGGCTACAGGAAGAGATGGACTGAATGGTCCAATGGGCAGATAAATGGCTGATGGATTTTAATCCTGAAAAGTGTGAGGTGATACACTTTGGAAAGAGTAATTTGACAAGAAAGGACTCAATGAATGGCAGGACACTAGGATATTCTATGGAAAAAAGTGACCTTGGCATAGTCCACAAATTGCTGAAGGCAGAACGGCAGGTTAGTAGGACGGTGAAAAAGGCACATGCCTTTACCAATCGGGTATAGATTACAAAAGCAGAGAGGTCATGTTGGAGTTGTAAAGAACTTTGGTGAGGCCACAGCTGGAGTACTGTGTACATTATCGCAAGGATGTGATTGCATTGGAGGGGGTGCAGAGGAGATTCACCAGGGTGTTGCCTGAGATGGAACATTTCAGTTCTGAAGAGAGGTTGGATAGGCTTGGGTTGTTTCCATTTGAGCAGAGAAGACTGAGTGGCGACCTGATTGAGGTGTACGAGACTGAGAGACATGGACAGAGTGGATAAGGAGCAGCTGTTCTCCTTAGTTGAAGGGTCAGTCATGAGGAGCAGGAGGTTTGGGGGGGATGTGAAGTAAAGCTTTTTTACTCATAGGGTGGTGAGGGTCCAGAATGCACTGACGAGGAGGGTGGTGGGGGCGGGATGCCTCACATCCTTTTAAAAAGTACCTGGATGAGCACTTGGCACATCATAACATTCAGGGATATGGGCCAAATGCTGGCAGATGGGATTAGGTGGAGTTTAGGTGTTTCTAATGTGTCGGTGTGGACTCGATGGGCTGAAAGGCCTTTTCTGCACTGTGTGATTCTGTGACCTCCCCCTTCCGAACAGTGAACAGTAATGGTCCTGAATCTTCTCCTTGACCTATTGCAGGAAGACAACATTGTACACAGCCAGAAGGTGGAAATCCTGCAGAACATGCTGGGCACGGAGCTACGACAGTTGGAGGTATGTCAGTTATTTCAGCTTGTAGCTGAACATAATAAAATTGTCTGTTTCATCCCAGCCTCAAACCCAGTCATAATTCAGCAATTAATCACCAAACTGGCGACTTTGATTCTCAACTCCTGGACTGTTATTGCTAGGACAGGTACAGCATGGGGTTAGATACAGAGTAAAGCTCCCTCTACACTGTCCCCCATCAAACACTCCCAGGACAGGTACAGCACGGGGTTAGATACAGAGTAAAGCTCCCTCTACACTGTCCCCCATCAAACACTCCCAGGACAGATACAGCACGGGGTTAGATACAGAGTAAAGCTCCCTCTACACTGTCCCCCATCAAACACTCCCAGGACAGGTACAGCACGGGGTTAGATACAGAGTAAAGCTCCCTCTACACTGTCCCCCCCATCAAACACTCCCAGGACAGGTACAGCATGGGGTTAGATACAGAGTAAAGCTCCCTCTACACTGTCCCCATCAAACACTCCCAGGACAGGTACAGCACGGGGTTAGATACAGAGTAAAGCTCCCTCTACACTGTCCACCATCAAACGCTGCCAGTGTCACATTGGGGGTCTTTGTGAGCAACATCAGGCCTGTGGGCCATGCTTTGGATAAAGCTACTCTAAAATTGCAGTATAATTTGGATAAATGTAAGGTTATTCACGTTGGAAGCAAAAACAAAGTGGCAGATTACTACCTGAATGGCTGTAAATTGGGAGAGGGGAATGTGCAGAGGGACCTGGGTGTCCTTGTGAACCAGTCACTGAAGGTAAGCATGCAGGTACAGCAGGCGGTAAAGAAGACAAATGGCATGTTGGCCTTCACTGCAAGACGTTTCAAGGGAGGATTTCAAATTCATGGATCACTGGGAAGTCTTTGAGAGGAGGCACTTGTACAAGAAGGATAGGTTACACCTAAACTGGAGGGGCACGAATATCCTGGCTGGAAGTTTTGTTAGTGTGGTTCAGATGGGTTTAAACTAATGTGGCGGGGGTGGGGGGAGGGTTGGAGATCAAAACAGTAGGTCAATAGCATAGAGGCTGGGGACGAGCTTGGGGCCAAGACAAGGCTATCTAAGAGAAAGAGCATTCTGGGGTAGGATGACCTCGGTGGGCCTGGAGGTCTGGAGTACATCTGCTTCAATGCAAGGAGCTTAATGGGCAAGACAGACGAACTTAGGGACTTAATGCTTGCGCGGAACTCGGATGTGGTTGCAGTGACAGAGACTTGGTTAAAAGAAGGACAGGACTGGCAGCTGAATATTCCGGGGTATAAGTGTTTTAGGCGAGTCAGAGGAGGGGCTAGAAGAGGTGGGGGAGTAGCAATACTGGTTAGGGAGCATATTGCAGTGATCCAGAGGGTGGACAATTTGGAAGGGTCATGTAATGAGTCACTGTGGGTGGAGCTCAGAAACAGGAAGGGTGCATCATTATGCTGGGGGTACATGACAGGCCTCCCAACAGCCCACGGGAAGTTGAGGAACGGATACGTAAGGAGACTCTGGATAGGTGCAGACAAAAAAATGTTGTTGTAGTGGGAGACTTTAATTTCCCTTGTATAGATTGGAAATCCCTTAGGAGTGGGGGTCTGGATGGGGAGGAATTTATAAAATGCATACAGGAAGGTTCTTTGGAACAATATGTTGATAGTCAAACTAGAGAGGGGGCTATACTAGACCTAGTACTGGGGAATGAGCCCGGTCAGGTCATCAAAGTTTCAGTAGGGGAACATGTGGCAAATAGTGACCACAATTCTGTTAACTTTAGGCTAGTAATGGAAAAAGATGTGTTGTACTATGGGTAAGGTGCTGAATTGGGGGAAGGCTAACTACAGTCGGATTAGGCAGGATTTGGCAGCTGTTGATTGGGAGAGGCTGTTTGAGGGTAAATTCACATCTGGTATGTGGGAGTCTTTTAAGGAGCAGTTGATAGGGCTGCGGGACAGGCATGTACCTGTAAAAAGGAAGGATAGGAAAGGTAGGATTCGAGAGCCGTTGATAACCAGTGAAACTGTAGGTCTAATCAAAAAGAAAAAAGAGGTATACGTAAGGTCCAGGCAGCTAAAAACAGATGGTGCACTAGAGCAATACAGAGAAAGTAGAAAAGAACTCAAACAGGGAATTAGAAGGGAAAAAAGGGGTCACGAAATGTCCTTGACAGACAGCATTAAGGAGAATCATAAGGCATGTTATACATATGTTAGGAACAAGAGGGTTGTCAGGGAAAGGATCGGACCTCTTAGGAACAAAGGAGGGGAATTATACTTAGAACCCAAGGAAGTAGGTGAGATCCTAAATGAATACTTTGCATCAGTATTCACAAAGGAGAGGGATCTGTTGACTGGGAGTGTCTCAGAGAGGTGTGTTGACTCGTTAGAAAAAATCTCAATTACAAGGAAGGAAGTGTTAGGTTTTTTAGGAAACATTAAGACAGACAAATCCCCAGGGCCTGATGGCATCTATCCTAGACTGCTCAGGGAGACGAGAGATAAAATTGCTGGGCCTCTAACAGAAATCTTTGTCTCTTCATTGCACACAAGTGAAGTCCCAGAGGATTGGAGGATAGCAAATATGGTCCCGTTATCTAAGGGTAGCAAGGATAACCTGGGTAATTATAGGCTGGTGACCTTGACGTCCGTGGTAAGGAAATTGTTGGAGAAGATTCTTAGAGATAGGATGTATGCGCATTTAGAACTGAATAATCTCATCAGCGATAGACAGCATGGTTTTGTACGAGGGAGGTCATGCCTCACAAATTTGGTTGAGTTTTTTGAGGAGGTGACAAAAACGGTTGATGAGGGAAGGGCCGTGGATGTTGTCTATATGGATTTTAGTAAAGCATTTGACAAGGTCCCTCATGGCAGGCTGGTGCAAAAGGTTAAATCTCACAGGATAAAAGAGGAGCTAGCTAGATGGGTGGAGAACTGGCTTGGCCATAGAAGACGGACGGTAGCAGTGGAAGGGTCTTTTTCTGATTGGAGGTCTGTGACTAGTGGTGTTCTGCAGAGCTCTGTACTGGGACCTCTGCTGTTTGTGATATATATATAAATGATTTGGAAGAAGATGTAGCTGGTGTGATCAGTAAGTTTGCAGACGACACAAAGATTGCTGGAGTTGCGGATAGTGATGAACGTTGTCAGAGAATACAGTAGGATATAGATAGGCTGGAAAATTGGGCAGAGAAATGGCAGATGGAATTTAATCCACATAAATGCGAACTGATGCATTTTGGTAGATCTAACGTAGGGAGAGCTGTACAATAAATGGCAGAACCATCAGGAATATAGAAACACAGAGGGACCTGGGGGTGCAAGTCCATAGATCCTTAAAGGTGGGAGACGGATGGAGAGGATGGTGAAGAAGGCATATGGCATGCTTGCCTTTATTGGATGGGGCATAGAGTATAAAAGTTGGCATTTGATGTTGCAGCTATATAGAATGTTGGTTAGGCCACATTTGGAGTACTGTGTCCAGTTGTGGTCGCCACACTACCAGAAGGACGTGGAGGCTTTGGAGAGAGTACAGAAACGGTTTACCAGGATGTTGCCTGGTATGGAGGGTCTTAGCTATGAGGAAAGTTTGGGTAAACTGGGGGTGTTCTCCCTGGAAAGACGGAGGATGAGGGGTGACCTAATAGAGGTGTATAAAATTACGAAGGGCATAGATAGGGTGAACAGTGGGAAGCTTTTTCCCAGGTTGGAGGTGACAAACACAAGGGGTCACAAGTGCAAGGTGAGGGGGCCAAGGTTCAACACATATGTCAGGGGGATGTATTTTACACAGAGGGTGGTGGGGGCCTGGAATGCACTGCCAAGCAAGGTGGTAGAGGCAGACAGGCTTAAGCGATAGCCACGTGAACAGACTGGGAATAGAGGGATACAAACGGACGGTCTAGTTGGGCGCATGAGCAGTGCAGGTTTGGAGGGCCGAAGGGCCTGCCCCTGTGCTCTATTGTTCTTTGTTCTTTGTACAGGAGCAGGGATGTGTTGATGTAATTATACAGGGCCTTGGTGAAGCAATTGTGTGCAATTATGATCTCCTTTTCTGAGGAAGGGTGTTCTTGCTCTCAAGGGAGTGCAGTGAAGGTTTACCAGGCTGATTCCTGGAACGGTGGGACTGAAGTATGAGAAGAGATTGACTAGGTTAGGATTGTTTTCACTGGAGTTCAGACGAATTTGGGGGGGAGTCTCAGAGACTTATAAAATTCGAGGAGGACTCAACAGGTGAGATGCAGGGAGGATATCCCCGATGGTGGGGGAGTCCAGAACCTGGGGCCACAGATTGAGGATTCGGGGTAGATCATTTAGGACAGGGGTGAGGAGACATTTCTTCACCCAAAGAATGGTGAGCCTGTGGAATTCATTCCCACATGAAGTAGTTGATGCCAAAATGTTGAATGTATTCAAGAGATGGCTGGATATAACACCTGGGGGGGAATGGGATCAAAGTTTATGGGGAGAGAGCAGGACCAGGTTATTGAGTTGGACAATCAGTCATGATGGTGATGAATGGCGTAGCAGGATCGAAGGGCTGAATGGCCTTCTGCTCCTATCTTCTATGTTTCCATTCTGTATTTCTATACTGTTCCAGTCAGTCACTGTCACTTTGTCACCTCTGTATCATGTTGAACATGTTGTCATGGGTGGTGGTAGTTTTGAGTTGATGCCTGCCAGAAATTGGGATGAAGGGGATTTGTGTTTTTTGAAAACAGCAACTTAAGGAGAAATACGTGAGGAACCCGTCACAGCAGCTGCTCCGAGAGCAACAGGAGGTGGAGAAACACATCCATCAGCTACAAGAACAACTCTGCAAAGCTACAGGGTCCTACATGCAGGTCAGAATACCTTGCGTGGGGTGGGGGTGGGGTGGGGGGGGTGGGGGGGGGGGTGGGCTGGGGGGGGGTGGGCTGGGGGGGTGGGGGGGTGGGGGGGGGTGGGGGGGGGGGTGGGGGTGGTGGGGGGGGGTGGGGGGGGGTGGGGGGGGGTGGGGGTGGGGGGGGGGGTGGGGGTGGGGGGGGGGAGTTGCCACACCACAGTCCCCTGTTTATGCTGCACAGTGACATTAGGGATGGAGGATATGGAGTCAGAGTCCCCTCACTAGTCTGCGTCGCAGCTCTGTATTGACCACATTGTGAGAGAGTAAATTCCACACCCTCTGTCTGACAGGACAGTCTGTGCCGTTCTCAGTCGCTGCTCCTGTTTGTATCAAAAACACCAGGTTTTCATTTTGATTGTGTTTACTGTAGGATGGCTCCAGTTCTGTTCGACTCTCTGAAACATTGACCATTGTTGAAAGATTCAGTGAAGGTAAGGATTAAGATACCGTAGAAAATTAATATCCAGCCAATAATCTCTCCTATCCTGTTCCAAAGACTTGTCACTGGGGGTATAGAGTCCACGAGAAGGTCGAGGGGGATTGGGTGTGAGTACGGGGGCCGCGATACTTGGCACAAGCTGGGGAGAATGGCAGGGACATTCAGATGAAAGTACACAACGTTACTCAACACAAGGACATAGATCAGTTGGAGACTTGGGTGGAGAGATGGCAGATGGAGTTTAATCCATACAAATGTGAGGTAATGCATTTTAGAAGGTCTAATACAGATCGGAAATATACAGTAAATGGCAGAATCTTTAAGAGTATTGATAGGCAGAGGGATCTGGGTGTACAGGTACACAGGTCACTGAAAGTGGAATGCAGGTGGAGAAGGTAGTTAAGAAGGCATACGGCATGCTTGCCTTCATCGGCCGGGGCACTGAGTTTAAAAATTGGCAAGTCATGTTGCAGCTTTATAGAACCTCAATTAAGCCGCATTTGGAATATAGTGTTCAATTCTGGACGCCACACTACCAGAAGGATGTGGAGGCTTTGGAGAGGGTACAGAAAAGAGTTACCAGGATGTTGCCTGGTATGGAGGGCATTAGCTATGGGGAGAGGTTGGAGGAACTTGCTTTGTTCTCACTGAAGCGACAGAGGTTGAAGGGGAGACCTGATAGAAGTCTACAAGATTATGAGAGGCATGGACAGAGTGGATAGGAACATAGGAGCAGGAGTAGGCCATCTAGCCCTTCGAGCCTGCCCCGCCATTCAGTAAGATCTTGGCTGATCTGAAGTGGATCAGTTCCACTTTCCTGCTTTCTCCCCATAACCCTTAATTCCCCTGTCTGTCAAAAACCTATCTACCCATGTCTTAAATATATTTAGCGAGGTAGCCTCCACCACTTCAACGGGCAGAGAATTCCAGAGATTCACCACCCTTTGAGTGAAGAAGTTCCTCCTCAACTCTGATCTAAACTGCACCCCCCTTATCTTGAGGCTGTGCCCTCTAGTCCTGCTATCCTTTCTGAGCGGGAAGAATCTCTCTACCTCTACCTCTACCCTATCCATCCCTTTCATTATCTTATACGTCTCTATAAGATCCCCCCTCATCCTTCTAAACTCCAACGAGTACAGACCCAGTCTATTTAGTCTCTCTTCATAGTCTAGCCCCCTCAACTCCGGTATCAGCTTAGTGAACCTCCTCTGCACTCCCTCCAAGGCCAACATATCCTTGCGCAAGTGCGGCGACTAAAACTGCACACTGTACTCCAGCTGCGGCCTCACCAGTGCCCTGTACAGTTGCAGCAAGACCTCCCTGCTTTTATATTTTATCCGCCTCGCTATAAAGGCCAGCATCCCATTAGCCTTCTTGATCACCTGCTGCACCTGCACACTGGGTTTTTGCGACTCATGCACAAGGACCCCCAGGTCCCTCTGCACCGTAGCATGCTGCAGCTTTCCACCCTTTAAATAGTAATCCCTCCTACGATTATTCCTGCCAAAGTGGATAACCTCACACTTGCTAACATTGTACTCCATCTGCCAGGTCCTTGCCCACTCGCTCAGCCTATCATTGGTGAGGCCGCAGCTGGAGTACTGTGTGCAGTTTTGGGCGCCGCACCTGCGCAAGGATATTTTGGCCCTGGAGGGAGTGCAGAGGAGGTTTACTAGGCTGTTACCGGAGTTGAGGGGGTTGAGCTATGAGGAGAGGCTGAATAAACTAGGCTTGTACTCGCTAGAGTTTAGAAGAATGAGGGGAGATCTCATTGAGACGTATAAGATGATGAATGGGATGGATAGGATAGAGGTGGAGAGACTCTTCCCGCTCAAAAAAGACAGTAGGACTAGGGGGCACAGCCTCAAGATAAAGGGGAGGCGGTTTAGAACGGAGTTGAGGAGGAACTTCTTCACTCAAAGGGTGGTGAATCTCTGGAATTCTCTGCCCGTTGAAGTGGTGGAGGCTGCCTCGCTAAATATTTTTAAGAAGCGGGTTGATGGGTTTTTGATAAGAGAGGGGATTAAGGGTTATGGGGAGAGGGCGGGAAAGTGGAACTGAGCCACAACAGATCAGCCATGATCTTATTGAATGGCGGGGCAGGCTCGAAGGGCTAGATGGCCTACTCCTGCTCCTATTTCCTATTTCTTATGTTCTTATCAGATCCCTCTGCAGACTTTCCACACTCTCCACACAATTTTTTTTTCCACTCATCTTCGTGTCATCAGCAAATTTCGTTACCCTACACTCAGCCCCCTCCTCCAGATCATCTATATAAATGGTAAATGGCTGAGGCCCCAGCACCGATCCCTGCGGCACTCCACTAGTTACCAACCACCAATCAGATTAGCACCCATTGATACCAACTCTCTGCTTCCTATTAGACAGCCAATCCTCTATCCACGCTAACACCCTACCCCCAACTCCATGTACCCTTACCTTCTGAAGCAACCTTTCATGCGGCACCTTATCAAACGCCTTTTGAAAATCGAGAAACACCACATCCACCGGTTCCCCTCTGTCTACCGCACTAGTCACATCCTCATAGAAATCCAATAAATTTGTCAGACACGACTGCCCCTTAACGAATCCGTGGTACGTCTGCTCTATCAAACCATTCCTTTCCAGATGCCTCACTATTTCTTCTTTGATGACAGATTCAAGCATTTTTCCAACAACAGACGTTAAACTAACCGGCCTATAATTCCCTGCCTTTTGCCTGCTACCTTTTTTAAACAGCGGCGTAACATTAGCCGTTTTCCAATCTTCCGACACTTCCCTGGAATCCAGCGAGGTTTGGTAAATAATCACTAAGGCATCCACTATCACCTCCGCCATTTCCTTCAGAACCCTGGGATGCATTCCATCTGGTCCTGGGGACTTGTCCACCATCAGTCCTGCTAGTCGATCAAGCACTACCTCTCTAGTGACAGTAATCACATTCAGGCCCTCAACTCCTACCATCCTTCTAACTTTAATATCCGGCAAACTATTCGCGTCCTCCTCTGTGAAGACCAAGGCAAAAAACTTATTTAAGGCCTCAGCCATTTCCTCATCTCCCACCACTAAATCCCCCCTCTCATCCTCTAAGGGTCCAACATTCACTCTAGCCAGAAGCTTTTTCCCAGGGTGGAAGAGTCAATTACTAGAAGGCACAGGTTTAAGGTGTGAGGGGCAAAGTTTAAACGAGATGTACGAGGCCGATTTTTTTACACTGAGGGTGGTCGGTGCCCGGAACTCGCTACAGTGGGAGGTAATGGAAGCGGATACGGTAGTGACTTTTAAGGGGCATTTTGACAAGTACATGAATAGGATGGGAATAGATGGATATGATCCCCAGAAGGGTAGGGGGTTTAATTCAGTCAGGGCAGCGTGATTGGTGTGGGCCTGTTCCTGTGCTATCATTTTCTTTGTTGTTTGAGGTGTTTGCAATATGCTGCTATCATCAAACTCTCCTGATGAATTTTGCTTAGTTTTTTGTTCGGTGTTAGTGGGTCTCGTGTGTTCTCCCTCTCCCCTCTTTCACTGTGGCCCACCCTCGGTGGCGCCCTGCTCTGCCTCTCTCCTGCTCTATTGGTGGGGGGTGTGATCCAGTAAGTGGTAAACCCATTGAAAGTCAATGTGCAAATACTGCCAGTGAGCCTGCTGTGATCTCACTCTCTGTGCCTGTGTGTGTGTGTCTGTGTGTCTGTGTCTGTGTGTGTGTGTCTGTGTCTCGTGCGCGCTCCCTGGCCCTTCCCCCTTACCTCCCCCCAAACTCTCTCCATTTCACATTCCACTATACCCCCCACCCCCTGTTTGTACAAATACAATCTCTGTGATTATTGTGAATCATTGCAAACTGTTTTACTCTGTTCCTGAGCAATGGAAACGACTGCGCACATTTCTGTTAGCTGAGAAAAACTCTTGGGCTGAAGAGGGAGAAGGTGCCCCTTGGTCTGGTGTCGAATGTTCTGGCAGGGAGTGCTTGACCAGGATGTCATTCTGCCGGAATCGATGGGTGGAAGTCTGGTGCCATCTGCTGGACTGCTGTTGAACAGCGTGTTTGCAGCTTGGGTTGGTGCTGGACTTGCTGACTTGCCCAGGCGTTGGCGAATGATGCGTAGCTTGGCACAGAATCAGTGGGCCAAATGGCCTCCTTTGTGCCTTAACGACTCTTTGTTTAAGTACAACTGCTTGTTTCTTGAATTGTTCTAAAGGTTTCCCATTTGTATGTCAGATGGAGGAGAGTGGGAACCTGAGATGCAATCCCAGAGCGAGAACATGGGAATAGATAAAAGCCGGATTTCGTTCAGTCGTACCGAGGTAAGGTTTGCTGGAGCCCCGTAAAATTGTAACCTTTAGCCATTCCTTCACAGTTCAATCAGATTGGCATTTTAAAATTCTTAATAATGGCAAAATGCTAATTTTTTAAATCTAAGCTTGTAATTTGCTGGAAGATGAATTGTTTTTCAAATGTGCAGTTTGTGCTACTTTGCAGTTACATTCACCTTAACCCAGAATGTGGCACGGGTTCCAGCCATCTTATTGTTCAGAGATATTTCACCAGGTGAAAGTTGGGTGCAGTAAGTCCTCACTGAAAGCTCGGTTACACCAAGTTTCATCTCTGCACATGGAAAAAGACACATTCCCCTGAATCCTCCTGGCCAGTGGTTATCTTTATGAATTTGTCAGAGATGCAGCCTTGTGGTTTTCTGTCCTTGGGACTCAGTATATGGAAATCCCTGCATTGGACTGGGGTGGGCACAGTAAGAAACCTCTCAACACCAGGCTAAAGTCCAACAGATTTATTTGATATCATGAGGTGATTCACCTGATGTAGGAGCAGCGCTCCGAAAGCTCGTGATGTCAGCTAACTTGTTGGACTTTAACCTGGTGTTGAGAGACTTCTTACTTTGGGAATCAGATCACTGTTTAGCTGTAGAAACTCGTGGGCAGCACGGTACCACAGTGGTTAGCACCAGGACATGGGTTTTATTCCTGGCTTGGGCCATTGTCTGTTCAGAGTTTGCACATTCTCCCCATGCCTGCGGGTTTCCTTTGGGTGCTCCAGTTTTTAGTTTATTTTGTTAGTGTCACAAGGAGGTTTACATTAATACTGCAATAAAGTTACTGTGAAAATCTCCACGTCTTTTAGACTGTGGGAGGAAACTGGAGCACCCGGAGGAAATCCACAAAGACATGAAGAGAACATGCAGACTCCGCACAGACAGTGACCCAAGCCAGGAATCGAACCCAGGTCCCTGGTGCTGTGAGGCAGCAGTGCTAACCACTGCGCCTATGTTTCCCCTCTCACTCCCAAGGTGTGCAGGATAAGTGGATTAGCCATGCTCAGTTGTACATTAGCATCTAGAGGGCTAGTGGGGTAAATGCATGTGGTTATAGGCCAGTTAATTTAATGTCTGTAGTTGGAAAAATGCTAGCATCAGTCATCGAAGAAGAAATAGCGAGGCACCTAGAAAAGAATGGTTTGATCGAGCAGACGCAGCATGGATTCGTTAAGGCGAAGTCGTGTTTGACGAATTTATTGGATTTCTATGAGGATGTGACTAGTGCGGTAGACAGAGGGGAACCGGTGGATGTGGTGTTTTTAGATTTCCAAAAGGCGTTTGATAAGGTGTCGCACAGAAGGTTAGGGTGCACGGAGTTGGGAGTAAAGTGTTAGTGTGGATAGAGGATTGGCTGTCAAATAGGAAGCAGAGAGTTGGTATCAATGGGTGCTATTCTGATTGGCAGTTGGTGACTAGTGGAGTGCCGCAGGGATCGGTGCTGGGGCCTCAACTGTTTACCATCTATATAGATGATCTGGTGGAGGGGGCTGAGTGTAGGGTGACGAAATTTGCTGATGACACGAAGGTGAGTGAAAAAGCAAATTGCGTGGAGAGTGTGGAAAGTCTGCAGAGGGATCTGGATAGGCTGAGTGAGTGGGCGAGGACCTGGCAGATGGAGTATAATGTTAGCAAGTGTGAGGTTATCCACTTCGGCAGAAATAATAGTAGGAGGGATTATTATTTAAAAGGCGAAAAGCTGCAGCATGCTACAGTGCAGAGGGACCTGGGGGTCTTTGTGCACGAGTCGCAAAAACCCAGTCTGCAGGTGATCAAGAAGGCGAATGGAATGTTGGCCTTTATAGCGAGGGGGATTGAATATAAAAGCAGGGAGGTCTTGCTGCAACTGTACAGGGCACTGGTGAGGCCGCAGCTGGAGTAATGTGTGCAGTTTTGGTCGCTGCACTTGCGCAAGGATATTTTGGCCTTGGAGGGAGTGCAGAGGAGGTTCTCTAGGCTGATACTGGAGATGAGGGGGGTTGGACTGTGAAGAGAGGCTAAATAGACTGGGTCTGTGCTCGTTGGAGATTAGAAGGCTGAGGGGGGATCTTATAGAGACGTATAAGATAATGAAGGGGATAGCTAGGGTAGAGGTAGAGAGATTCTTGCCGCTTAGAAAGGATAGCAGGACTAGAAGATAAGGGGCGGGGGTGGTTTAGAACGGAGTTGAGGAGGAACTTCTTCACTCAAAGGGTGGTGAATCTCTGGAATTCTCTGCCCGTTGAAGTGGTGGAGGCTACCTCGCTAAATATATTTAAGTCGCGGGTAGATAGGTTTTTGACAGACAAGGGAATTAAGGGTTATGGGGAGAGGGCGGGAATGTGGAACTGAGACACGACAGATCAGCCATGATCTTATTGAATGGCGGGGCAGGCTCGCAGGGCTAGATGGCCTACTCCTGCTCCTATTTCTTATGTTCTTATGTTATGGGGGTAGGGCCTGGGTGGGATTGATGTCAGCACAAGTTCGATGGGTTGATGGGCTTGATAGAATCTCTACAACAGAAAGAGACCTTTGTTTAAACAGATGAAAATGTTGGCATTGATCTTAGTTTATCTGACAATATGCCAACAGTGCCATTAATGGGCCTTTCCAAACTTCCAGGCTCTCAAAACACAAACAGTTTGAGTATAAAACCAGAAGCAGCCACTCCTTGCAGGTATCAGGGGTAGTTCAGATATTCTAAAAATTATTCATTCATGGGATGCAGACGTTGCTGGCTAGCTCAACATTCATTGCCCATCCCTGATTGCCCTTGAGAAGGTGATGATGAGCTGCCTTCTGGAACTGCCTGCAGTCCATATGGTGTGCGTACACCCACAGTGCTGTTAGAGAGGGCTCCAAGAATTTGACCCAGTGACAGTGAAGGAACGGTGATATTTCCAAATCAGGGTGGTGAGTGACTTGTGGAGGAACCTCCAGTTGGTGCTGTTCCCAGGTATCTGCTGCCCTTGTTTGGTTATGGATGAATAGCAGAAGGCTGCAGACAGGGTGACAGAAACAGAACCACTGCATCCCTAAGGACAGCAACTTGATGGCTACAGGAAGTCGAAGCTGAGATGACAGAAGTTGCAGTTTGTTCACAGTCACCAGATCAAAACCTTGAAACCCCCTCCCTAACAGCAGTGTGGATGTACCTACACCACATGCAGCCATTCAAAACCGCAGCAGATCATCACCACCTCAAGGGCCATGAGGAATGGGAATCTGCTGCTGATGCAAGTCAAAGTCCATTTGTTGCTCTGGGTTTTATTGTCTGGTGAAATGGGCTTTGTGTTCCTCTGTTTGTTGCTTATTTCTATACTGCCAACGTGCTGAATGTTCCACAGATTCTGCATTTTTTTTTCAGTCGACAATAACCAGCCCGTCTCCTCCAACTGATGCTCGCTTTCATCGAGACAGTAACAGCCCCAAGATCTTCCCGAAAGATACTGCAGGCTTCTCTGAGACTTTGGATGTTGATGAAAGCCAGGACTGGGTATAGTTTTGGATGACTGTCACTTGTCTGTATGTTCCTGTCACAGCTGGTAATGAATCCGGGAATCTCCCCACGCGCGCAACCGGGAATCTCCCCGCGCGCGCAACCGGGAATCTCCCCGCGCGCGCAACCGGGAATCTCCCCGCGCGCGCAACCGGGAATCTCCCCGCGCGCGCAACCGGGAATCTCCCCGCGCGCGCAACCGGGAATCTCCCCGCGCGCGCAACCTGATCCCGGTATTAATTGGAATTTTCCACTTTGTTTCTTAACATGAGAATCTAATGAAATTGATACTTGCTGTGGCTCGAGCATTCATACTTGGGTCTGTTCCATTCTGAGGGTCCGGGGGGGGTGCATAGCAACTGGCAGTAATCCCCTGCCCTCAGCAAGACACCCAGATCCCAGCCTTGAATGTACTGGGAATAACCTGACCGAGCGGGGGAGGGGGAGGGAGAAGAGGGAGGTGATGGGGATAGTGAGTGGGGCAGTGAGGGGAGGAGATGCAGTTACTGTCATTGGTTTCCTCTTGTTAATGTAAACAATTTTGCAGCGAGCGATTTGGGTGATTTTTGCTTCTTTCCGCTGGCAGGATTCTCTGTCTCCAGCACTGAGTAGCCCACAGATTGGAGCACAGATAATTGGAGCAGAAGATGATGATTTTGATACAGAAGCTGAACAGGTGAGTGTGTGGATTTGAGTTGTCAGTTTAATTGTAGCTGGCAGGAAGTTACTGAAAGTGAAGAGCCTTTTTCCTTGTTCCAGGTTGACGTGCAGTGTGATTGCTTCCAAACTATCGATTCAGTAAAGTCACGGCCTGCTCATCTCGTCGCTTTCTTACATCATGTTGTGTCGCAGTTTGATGCTGCACCACTGGTAAGGATTGGGGCTGGGGTGGAGTGCTTTGGTAACAGGGTTCTTTTTGGCAATATTTGGTAAATTGTATCCTTTTCTTCACAGCTCTGTTATCTCTACGCTGATCTGTACAATAACACAAACCCAAAGGACCATCGGCGAGTCTTCCAGGAGTTCTGTCATCTGTTTCTGGAGAAGGGTTCGGTGAGTTTCACAAGTGTTTTGTGTCTCAGGGTCATCGAGGGGAGGGGGCAGGTGGACGGTTCGGGGGTGGGGTGGGGTGGGGAGGGGGCAGGTGGACGGTTCGGGGGTGGGGTGGGGTGGGGAGGGGGCAGGTGGACGGTTCGGGGGGGGCAGGTGGACGGTTCGGGGGGTGTGGGGAGGGGGCAGGTGGACGGTTTTGGGGGGGTAGGGTGGGGGGGAGGGGGTAGGTGGATGGTTGGGGGGGCAGGTGGACGGTTTGGGGGGAGGGTGGGGGGGAGGGGAGGGGGCAGGTGGACGGTTCGGGGGTTGGGTTGGGTGGGGGGGAGGGGAGGGGGCAGGTGGGGGGGAGGGGAGGGGGCAGGTGGATGGTTTGGGGGTTGGGTGGAGGGGAGGGGCAGGTGGACGGTTCGGGGGTTGGGTGGGGGGGAGGGGAGGGGGCAGGTGGGGGGGAGGGGAGGGGCAGGTGGACGGTTCGGGGGTTGGGTGGGGGGGAGGGGGCAGGTGGACGGGTCACGGGTGGGGTGGGGGGGAGGGGGTCGGCGTGGGGGGGGAATTTATAATTCAAGTTGTAAATTCCACATTTTTGAAATCCTGCTTTGTTCAAACATTTATCAAAGTGAACTCTTGTGACAGCGAATATTTCTGCATCTAACTCTAACTGCCTGAACATGTGCAAAGGAATATGTGTTTGCTGCAGTTATTGGTTAGAAACCTCAATGTTGTTTGCTGTTTGCTCTTTCTTCACTTTGTAGCTGCTGCAATACTCAAAGTATCTCCTCTTTCCTAGAATCTCAAAGTTCAGGTTCCAGAATGGATCAGCACAGAGCTGGGTAAGTCACAGCTATTCCTAGAACAGTCCTCTTCAGGGCCATGTATGTCCTTGCTCTATGCAATGGTTAGATAATGAATGGGATAACATTGAAATTTAGTGGCACGTGCATTGGCAGTCCTGAATTCTCCTGCTGCAGAAGGGAATTCTCACTCGGGCATGTCTGTCAAAAGCTCTGGCACCTTGGGTAAGGCGTCTGAAATGTGGACCACCCATAAGATGCAGCAAGTCACGATTCCTTCCTTAAATAAAAGCAAAATATTGCAGAGGCTGGAAATCTGAAATAAAACGCAAAATGCTGGAAAACCTCAGCAGGTTCGACAGCATCCATGGAGACAAACAGAGTTAATGCAGTCATATAATCTACAGTACAGAGACAGGCCCTTCGGCCCAAACTGGTCCATGCTGACCGAAATACCCGTCTATACTAACCCCATTTACCTGCATCTGGCCCATATCCCTCTAAACCTTTCCTCCCCATGTATCTGTCCAAGTGCCTTTTAAATGTTGTCAATGTCCCTGCCTCAACAACTTCCTCCGGCAGCTCATTCCACACACGTACTATCCTTTGTGTAAAAAAGTTGCTCCTCAGGTTCCCATTAATTTTTTCCCCTCTTAACTTAAACCTATGCCGCCTAGTTCTCGATTCCCCAACCCTGGAAAAAGACTGAGTGCATTCACCCTATCCATGCTTCTCATGATTTTACACACCTCTATAAGATCACCCCTCAGTCTCCTACGCTCCAAAGAAAAAAGTCTTAGCCTGTCCAATCTCTCCCTATAACTCAGTCCCCTGAGTCCTGACAACATCCTTGTAAATCTCTTCTGGACTCTCTCCAGTTTATTAACATCTTTCCTATAGCAAGGCGACCAAAACTGAACTCCAGTTGCAACCTCACCAACATCCAATACAACTGCAACATAATTTCCCAACTCTGGACTCAATACCCTGACTGATGAAGGCCAGCATGCCAAAAGCCTTCACTGCCCTATCTACCTGAGATTCCACCTTTCAAGAACCACACACCTGAACTCCAAGGTCCTTCTGTTCCACGATACTCCCTAAGTTCCTACCATTCACCGAGAAAGTCTTACCTTGATTTGACTTTCCAAAATGCAACAACCCACACTGATCTGTATTGAAAACCATTTGCCATTTCTCAGCCCACTTCACCAGCTAATCAAGATCCTGCTGCAATTTTTGATAATCTTCCTCACTGTCTACAATACCATCTATTTTACAGTCACCTGCAAACTTACTGATCATGCCTTGTACATTCTCGTCCAGATTGTTGATATAGATAACAAACAGCAATGGGCCCAGCTCTGACTCTTGAGGCACACCACTAGTCACAGGTCTCCAGTCCGATAAGGATCCTTCCACCATCACCCTCTGCTTCCGACCATCAAGCCAATTGCATATCCAAATTGCCAGCTCTCCCTGGATCCCATGTGATCTAACCTTCCAACCTACCATGTGGAACTTTATCAAAGGCCTTACTGAAGCCCATATAGACCATGTCTACTGCCCTGCCCTCATCAGCCTTCTTGGTCATACCATCAAAGACTAATGTTCTTTGGAAGGTTGATGAGCTACTGTTTAGAGTTTGGATAACTTTTTACAGAGGCTTACCATTACTGTCTCAGAGGAATTCAGGATGGGCAATGGATGCCCACCTATTCAGATATACCCACTTTAATAGGTGTATCTACCCCCTAAGCTGTTGGATATGATACAATACAGCAATGTGGTTGACTCTTACCTCTTAATTGTTAGTCAAGGACTGTATTACGGTGGCAGAAAGGACATTTGATGTGGACCTGTCTATTGAGGTAGTATGAGCTGAGATTAGAAACAGGAAAGGAGAGGCCACCCTGCTGGGAGTTTTTTATAGGCCTCCAAAAAGTTCCAGAGATGTAGAGGAAAGTATTGCAAAGATGTTCCTGCATAGGTACGAGAGTAACAGGGTAGTTGTTATGGGGGACTTTAACTTTACAAATATTGATTGGAAAAGCAATAGCTCAAGTGTGTTAGAGGGGTCAGTTTCTGTCCAATGTGTGCAGGAAGGTTTCCTGACAGTATGTAGGTAGGCAGGCCAACAAGAAGTGAGGCTACATTGGATTTGGTACTGGGTAATGACCCAGACCAGGTGTTAGACTTGGAGGTAGGTGAGCACTTTGATGATAGTGACCACGATTCGGTTACGTTTACCTTAGTGATGGAAAGGAATAGGTATATACTGTGGGGCAAGAGTTATAAGAACATAAGAAATAGGAGCAGGAGTAGGCCATCTAGCCCTTCGAGCCTGCCCCGCCATTCAATAAGATCATAGCTGATCTGTCGTGGCTCAGTTCCACATTCCCGCCCTCTCCCCATAACCCTTAATCCCCTCGCTTATCAAAAACCCATCAACCTGCGTCTTAAAAATATTTAGCGAGGCAGCCTCCACCACTTCAACGGGCAGAGAATTCCAGAGATTCACCACCCTTTAGAGTGAAGAAGTTCCTCCTCAACTCCGTTCTAAACCGCCCCCCCTTTATCTTGAGGCTGTGCCCCCTAGTCCTCCTGTCCTTTCTGAGCGGGAAGAGTCTCTCCACCTCTATCCTATCCATCCCATTCATCATCTTATATGTCTCAATGAGATCTCCCCTCATTCTTCTAAACTCTAATGAGTACAAGCCTAGTTTATTCTGCCTCTCCTCATAGCTCAACCCCCTCAACTCCGGTATCAGCCTAGTAAACCTCCTCTGCACTAATATATATATCTGGGGGAAAGGTAATTATGAGGCTATTAGGCTGGAGTAGGAAACTGCAGGGGCTGGGAACATCTGAAATGTGGAACTTGTTCAAGGAGCAGCTACTGCGAGTTCTTGATAAATATGTACCTGTCAGGCAGGGAGGAAGTGGTCGAGCAAGGGAACCGTGGTGTACTAGGGAAGTTGAACCTCTGGTGAAAAGGAAGAAGGAGGCTTATATAAAGATGAGACATGAAGGCTCAGTTAGGGCACTGGAGAGTTATAAATTAGCCAGGAAGGAGCTAAAGAGAGAGTTAAGAAGAGCTAGAAGAGGACATGAGAAGACTTTGGCGGATAGGATCAAGGAAAATCCTAAAGCTTTCTATAGGTATGTCAAGAATAAAAGATTGGTTAGGGCAAGATTAGGACCAGTCAGAGACAGTAGTGGGAAGTTGTGCGTGGAGCCTGAAAAGATAGGAGAGGCTACTGAAGTCTTTTTTCATCAGTATCCATGCAGGAAAAAGTCAATGTAGTCGAGGAGAATACTGAGATACAGTCTTTTAGACTAGATGGGATTGAGGCACATGAGGAGGTGTTAGCAATTCTTGAGAGTGTGAAAATAGATAAGTCCCCTGGGCTGGATGGGATTTACCCTAGGATTTTCTGGGAGGCTAAGGAAGAGATTGCAGAACCTTTGGCTTTGATCTTCATGTCGTCATTGGCCACAGGTATAGTGCCGGAAGACTGGAGGATAGCAAATGTTGTCCCCTTGTTCAAGAAGGGGAGTAGAGACCATCCTGGGAATTATAGACCAGTGAGCCTTACTTCTGTTGTGGGCAAAGTTTTGGGAAGAATTATAAGGGATAGTATTTATAATCATCTAGAGAGAAATAAATTGATTAGGGATAGTCAACACGGTTTTGTGAAGGGTAGGTCGTGCCTCACAAACCTTATCGAGATTTTTGAAAAGGTGACCAAAGTGGTGGATAAGGGTAAGGCAGTTGACGTGGTGTATATGGATTTTAGTAAAGCATTTGATAAGGTTCCCCATGGTAGGCTACTGCAGAAAATGCAGATGCATGGGATTGAGGGTGATTTAGCAGTTTGGATCAGGAATTGGCTAGCTGATAGAAGACAGAGGGTGGTGGTTGATGGGAAATATTCAACCTGGAGTTCAGTTACAAGTGGTGTATCTCAGGGATCTGTTTTGGGGCCACTGCTGTTTGTCATTTTTATAAATGACCTAGATGAGGGTGTAGAAGGATGGGTTAGTAAATTTGCTGACGACACTAAAGTCGGACGAGTTGTAGACAGTGAGGATGGATGTTACAGTTTGCAGAGGGACATAGATAAGCTGCAGAGCTGGGCTGAGAGGTGGCAGATGGAGTTTAATACGGAAAAGTGTGAGGTGATTCACTTTGGAAAGAGGAACAGGAGTACAGAATATAGGGCTAATGGAAGAACTCTTGGTAGTGTTGACAAGCGGAGAGATCTTGGTGTCCATGTGCATAGATCCCTGAAATTTGGCACCCAGGTTGTTAAGAAGGTGTACGGTGTGTTAGCTTTTATTGGTAGAGGGATTGAATTTCGGAGCCGTGAGGTCATGTTACAACTGTACAAAACTCTGGTGCGGCCGCACTTGGAGTATTGCGTACAGTTCTGGTCACCGCATTATAAGAAAGATGTGGAGGCATTGGAAAGGGTGCAGAGGAGGTTTACCAGGATGTTGCCTGGTATGGTGGGAAGGTCTTATGAGGAAAGGCTGAGGGACTTGAGGTTGTTTTTGTTGGAGAGAAGAAGGTTAAGAGGTGACCTGGTTGAGGCATACAAGATGGTCAGAGGGTTAGATAGGGTGGAGAGTGAGAGCCTTTTACCTCGGATGGTGATGGCTAACATGAGGGGACATAGCTTTAAATTAAGGGGTGGTAATTATAGGATGGATGTCAGAGGTAGGTTCTTTACTCAGAGGGTAGTAAGGGCGTGGAATGCCCTGCCTGCAGCAGTTATGGACTTGCCAACTTTAAGGGCGTTCAAATGGTCAGTGGATAGGCATATAGAACATAGAACATTACAGCACAGAACAGGCCCTTCGGCCCACGATGTTGCGCCGACCAGTTAAAAAACAATGACCCTCTAACCTAAACCAAACCCTTTCCATCCATAAACCTATCCACGGATCTCTTAAACGCCCCCAAACTAGGCGCATTTACAACTGCAGCAGGCAGGGCATTCCAATCCCTCACCACCCTCTGGGTAAAGAACCTACCCCTGACATCCATCCTATAAACTACCACCCCTTAATTTAAAGCTATGCCCCCTCGTGCTAGCTTTCTCCATCCGAGGAAAAAGGCTATCACTATCCACCCTATCTAAACCTCTAATCATCTTGTATGTTTCAATAAGGTCCCCTCTTAGCCGCCTTCTTTCTAACGAAAACAACCTCAAATCCCTCAGTCTCTCCTCATAGGACCTCCCCTCCATACCAGGCAACATCCTGGTAAACCTCCTCTGCACCCTCTCCAAAGCCTCCACATCCTCCCTATAATGTGGGGACCAGAACTGCACACAGTACTCCAAGTGCGGCCGCACCAGAGTTTTGTACAGTTGCAACATGACGCTGCGGCTCCTAAATTCAATCCCCCTACCAATAAACGCCAAGACACCGTATGCCTTCCTAACAACTTTCTACTTTATTCCCAACTTTCAGGGATCAATGTACACATACACCTAGATCCCTCTGTTCATCCACACTATTCAGAGTCCTACCGTTAGCCCTATGCTCTACACATCCATTATTCCTGCCAAAGTGAATTACCTCACACTTTTCAGCATTAAACTCCATCCTCCACCTCTCGGCTCAGCTCTGCAACTTGTCCAAGTCTCCCTGTAGACTAAGACACCCTTCCTCACTATCAACCACACCTCCGACTTTGGTGTCATCAGCAAATTTACTAATCCACCCAACTATACCCTCATCCAGATCATTTATAAAAATTACAAACAGCAGTGGCCCCAAAACAGATCCTTGAGGCACACCACTCGTAACTGAACTCCATGACGAATACTTACCATCATCCACCACCCTCTGTCTCCTATCCGCCAGCCAATTCTTAATCCAATTTCCTAAATCACCCTCAATCCCATACATCTGCGATTTCTGCAGAAGGCTTCCATGGTGAACCTTATCAAACGCCTTACTAAAGCCCATATATACCACGTCAACTGACTTACCCCCATCCACCTCTTTGGTCACTTTCTCAAAAAACTCAATAAGGTTAGTAAGGCATGACCTACTCTCCACAAAACCATGCTGACTATCACTAATCATTTCATTACTCTCCAAATAACTATAAATCCTATCCCTAATAATTTTTTCTAAAACCTTGCCCACAACAGAAGTAAGACTCACCGGTCTATAATTCCTGGGGAAGTCTCTGTTCCCCTTCTTAAACAATGGGACAACATTCGCTAACCTCCAATCTTCTGGCACTATACCGGTGACCAACGACGACCTGAAGATCAGAGCCAGAGGCTCTGCAATCTCCTCCCTTGCCTCCCAGAGAATCCTAGGGTAAATCCCATCCGGCCCAGGGGACTTATCTATTTTCAAACCCTCAAGAATAACTAGCACATCCTCCTTATCAACTGCAGTACTGTCCAGTTTACAACCCTGTAACCCAGTGTTCTCCACAGCTACATTTATATCCCCCTACGTGAACACCGAAGAGAAATATTGGTTCAATGCTTCTCCAATCTCTTCCGGCTCCACACACAAATTCCCACTGCTGTCTCTAACTGGCCCTAATCTTGCCCTAACCAACCTTTCGTTCTTAACATATCTATAGAACGCCTTAGGATTCTCCTTAATCCTATCAGCCAAAGTCTTCTCATGTCCTCTTTTAGCCCTTCTTAACTCTCTCTTTAACTCCCTCCTAGCCGATCTAAAGCTCTCTAGTGCACTATCTGAGCCCTCAAGTCTCATCCGGACATAAGCCTCCTTTTTCTTTTTAACCAGCGAATCAACTTTCCTAGTGCACCACTGTTCCCTAGCTCGACCAATTCCTCCTTGCCTGACAGGGACATACATATCACGGACTCGCAGTAGCTGCTCCTTGGAAAAAACTCCACATTTCGGACGTTCTGAGACCCTGTAGTCTCCTAGTCCAACCTATGCTTCCTAATTCTCTCCTAATAGCCTCATAATTACCCTTCCCCCAGCTAAAACTACTGACCCGAGGTTCCTGCCTATCCCTTTCCATCACTAAGGTGAACGTAACCGAATTGTGGTCACTATCACCAAAATGCACCCCAACTTCCAAGTCTAGCACCTGGTCTGGCTCATTTCCCAGCACCAAATCCAATATAGCCTCACCTCTAGTTGGCCTGTCAACATACTGAGTCAAGAAACCCTCCTGCACGCTTTGTACAAAAACTGACCCCTCTAATGAGCTAGAGCTATAGCTATTCCAATCAATATTAGTAAAGTTAAAGTCCCCCATAACAATTACCCTATTGCTTTCACTCCTGTCCAGGATCGTCTCCGCAATCCTTTCCTCAACCTCTCTAGAACTTTTAGGAGGTCTATAAAAGACTCCCAACAGGGTGACCTCTCCTCTCCTATTTCTAATCTCAGCCCATACTACCTCAACAGACAAGTCCTCATCAAACTTCCTCTCTGACACCGTGATACAGTCCTTGACCAATAATGCCACTCCTCCCCCCCTTCTACCTCCTTCTCTACTCCTACTGAAGCATTTGAACCCCGGAACCTGCAACAACCATTCCTGACCCTGCTCTATCCATGTCTCTGAAATGGCCACAACATCAAAGTCCCAGGTACTGATCCAAAATGTTATATGGATAACATTGGAATAGTTTAGGTTAGAGGGTCATTAGATTGGTTCCACTGGTCGGCGCAACATCGAGAGCCAAAGGGCCTGTACTGCGCTGTAATGTTCTATGCTCTATGCTGTTAAAATGCCCCCATGGATGGGCGCTAAATGCTGGCCCAGCCAGCGACACCCACATCCCATAAACGAGTTTAATAAAAATCTGCCCAGGTTTTTGCAGGCTGTGTGTGGTAGTACCACTGCAGTCTGAAGGAAGTGGTGAAGTGGTTGCACGAGGAGTGAAATAATCCTCCCTTTCCCTTTGGTCCAACCTTTCAGAGCGGCGGCGAGCAGATCTGACTGAGGAACTGCAACGTTACTTTATTCAGGAAATGCAGAACAGTGTGCTGGCTGATGTGCAATCACATCTGGAAGACTTCAGGTAAACACCAACCTCCACATTGGGTGCAGTTTGAGTGAATCGTAGGCTAGCATGTTTGTGTTCATGAGAAATGAGACTGAATGTGTAAGAGGAAGGAACAGACTCCCCACTCCCCACAATTCACGTTTGTTCAGTCTGTACCACACTCCATTAATTTGTGTCTAACTTTTCCAGACAAAAACGGAACATGGGAATGACAATCGCAGAGAATGAATTGGCCAAATTAGATCGGGAGCGAATACGAGACCGTGTGACAGCAGAGCAGAAAGAGCGGCTGTGTGCGGAGCATCTCTTAGTGAAGATCGACGAGGTTCTGTGAGTCACATTTCAATCCCAGCTTGATTATTGTTGGACTTCAGTAGCTATGAACAGGTGGGAAGTGTGTGTTGTTACCATGGGTACCTGCTTACCTGTAATGCTTATAACCTACTCGCCTAACCCAATCAGCTGCTTCAAATGCTCAGCCATTCTGACTGAGACTCCAGTAACTTCCCTACACCTGACTCCCTTCCACTCTAATGGACAATTCCCAAATCTAGGGAGCTTTGGGAAATGCTGACTAAAGCATATGCAAATTCCTCCCCACTTTCTTCTAATTCGGTTTGGGCTGGAAAACCATCAGATTCTGATGAATTTTCAACTTCAAGTCCTATTATTTCTTCTTTTACAGCTTTTAGTATTCAGATTATCCATCCATGTTTCCTGTGTCCCGCAGGAATTTTGTTCTGTTCCTCTAATATGGAATTAGATACAAATTCCACACTGAATTACTTTTCAATGTCCTTCATGTCCATTCTAGTCTCACCAGCATCTTGTCCTGAACTATAGTTTCCGGAAGTTTTCCAACCATTGCAGTCAAGCTGACTGGTCTAGTTGTCAGCATTATCCTCGCACCCTGTTTTGAGCAGGGGTGTAGTGTTCGCCCTTCTCCAGTCCTCCGGCACCGCCCTGTGTCTGAGGAAGATTATCATCAAAGCCACTGTAATTTCCATTCTCCCCTCAGTATCTGTGAATGTCTCACAGCCAGTCCCTGGTGTCTTGACAACTTCAAGTAACGACAGCCTTTCTAACACCTTCTCCTCCTCGAGTGTATCAATCACCTTCTCTCTCACTTCGACCTGAATAGCTTCTTCTTGCTTTGCAAAGACAGGTGCAAAGTACTCATTTAATATCTCCACTGCTACTTCGGTCTCTACATGCAAGTCCCATTTTTTGTCCCTCTTCTGCCCAACTATTTTATTTACCATCCTTTTATTATTTATACGTTTAAAGAAGACCTTGGGATTGTCTTTAATGTTCGCTGCCAGTCTCTTTTCATGCTCTCTCCTTGCTCTTCTGATTAGCTTTTCACTTCCTCTCTTGTCTTCTGCGTTCAGCTTGATTCTCTTTTGTATCTTCTACCTGATATTGATCACTCACAAATTTCTTTCTTTTCATCTTTGCCTCTTTGCCTCTTTCTCTTTCATTACCCAGGGCACTCTGGATTTATTTGTCTGACCTTTCCCCTTCAATGGAATGTGCCTTGATGTTGCCTTCAATACATTTTTTTTTGAAGGAGGCTTTTCTTTCCTTTATAACCAATATTTGATTCCAACTCACTTGGCCCATAGCCCTGATCAGTGATCAAAGTTATTGCACCTTTTTCACATCCCTTACCTCAAGCCAGAGTGATTCTGTCCTTGCCTCCTCCAGAGCATCCACTCTCTCTCCAGCTCTGTAATACTATCACATCCCCACCACTTTTCTTCCTTTCCTGTCTCTGCTAAATATCTTGTACTCAGGAGTGTTTACTGTCCAGTTGTACCCTTCTCTGTTGTCACAATAATATAATTGTTCTATAATTGGAGTTTAATGCAGAGAAATGTGAGGTAATTCACTTTGGTAGGAATAACAGATGTGTTGAGTATAGGGCTAACGGGAATACTTTGAATAGTGTGGATGAGCAGAGGGATCTAGGTGTATGTGTACATAGATCCCTGAAAGTTGGGAATCAAGTAGATAAGGTTGTTAAGAAGGCATACAGTGTCTTGGCGTTTATTGGTAGGGGGATTGAATTTAGGAGTCGTAGCGTTATGTTGCAACTGTACACAACTCTGGTGCGGCCGCACTTGGAGTATTGTGTGCAGTTCTGGTCCCCACATTACAGGAAGGATGTGGAGGCTTTGGAGAGGGTGCAGAGGAGGTTTACCAGGATGTTGCCTGGTATGGAGGGGAAATCCTATGAGGAGAGGCTGAGGGATCTGGGGTTGTTTTCGCTGGAAAGAAGGCGGCTAAGAGGGGATCTTATTGAAACATATAAGATGATTAGAGGTTTAGATAGGGTGGATAGTGATAGCCTTTTTCCTCTAATGGAAAAATCTAGCACGAGGGGGCATGGCTTTAAACTAAGGGGGGGTAGTTATAGGACGGATGTCAGGGGTAGGTTCTTTACCCAGAGGGTGGTGAGGGATTGGAATGCCCTGCCTGCTGCAGTTGTAAATGCGCCTAGTTTGGGGGCGTTTAAGAGGTCTGTGGACAGGTTTATGGACGAAAAGGGATTGGTTTAGGTTAGTGGGTCGTTGTTGTTGTATTTTTTTAACTGGTCGGCGCAACATCGTGGGCTGAAGGGCCTGTTCTGCGCTGTAATGTTCTATGTTCTATTTGTCAGCCTGTGCCTTTTTTCCCCTCCGGTTCCCATTCCCTCCCAATCCACAACAGCCGTGACGTGGAGATGTTGGTGTTGGACTGGGGTAAACACAGTGAGAAGTCTGACAACACCAGGTTTAAGTCCAACCGATTTATTTGATAGTAAACTCACAAGCTTTCGAGGTTTTCCTCTTTGTCAGGTGAATGGAGAGTTCTGGCCTCAGACAGAGCATATAAAGCACAGACAATTTACAGATTACTGATTAGAATGTGAATCTTTACACCTAACCTGCTATTCAAGTCTTAAAGTGGCCGACAATGTGAGTGGAAGGAGCGCTGATCACAAGTTAAAGAGATGTGTATTGTCTCCGGACAGTACAGTAAGTGAGGTTTTGCAAACCCAGGCAAGTCACGGGGGTTACAGATAGAACATAGAACATTACAGCGCAGAACAGGCCCTTCGGCCCACGATGTTGCGCCAACCAGTTAAAAAGCAATGACCCTCTAACCTAAACCAAACCCTTTCCATCCATAAACCTATCCACGGATCTCTTAAACGCCCCCAAACTAGGCGCATTTACAACTGCAGCAGGCAGGGCATTCCAATCCCTCACCACCCTCTGGGTAAAGAACCTACCCCTGACATCCATCCTATAACTACCACCCCTTAATTTAAAGCTATGCCCCCTCATGCTAGCTTTCTCCATCCGAGGAAAAAGGCTATCACTGTCCACCCTATCTAAACCTCTAATCATCTTATACGTTTCAATAAGGTCCCCTCTTAGCCGCCTTCTTTCTAACGAAAACAACCTCAAATCCCTCAGTCTCTCCTCATAGGACCTCCCCTCCATACCAGGCAACATCCTGGTAAACCTCCTCTGCACCCTCTCCAAAGCCTCCACATCCTCCCTATAATGTGGGGACCAGAACTGCACACAATACTCCAAGTGCGGCCGCACCAGAGTCTTGTACAGTTGCAACATGACGCTGCGGCTCCTAAATTCAATCCCCCTACCAATAAACGCCAAGACACCGTATGCCTTCCTAACAACCCTATCTACTTTATTCCCAACTTTCAGGGATCAATGTACACATACACCTAGATCCCTCTGTTCATCCACACTATTCAGAGTCCTACCTTTAGCCCTATACTCCACACATCCATTATTCCTGCCAAAGTGAATTACCTCACACTTTTCCACATTAAACTCCATCCGCCACCTCTCGGCCCAGCTCTGCAACTTGTCCAAGTCCCCCTGTAAACTAAGACACCCTTCCTCACTATCTACCACACCTCCAACTTTGGTGTCATCAGCAAATTTACTAATCCACCCAACTATACCCTCATCCAGATCATTTATAAAAATTACAAACAGCGGTGGCCCCAAAACAGATCCCTGAGGCACACCACTCGTAACTGAACTCCATGACGAATACTTACCATCAACCACCACCCTCTGTCTCCTGTCCGCCAGCCAATTCCTGATCCAATTTCCTAGATCACCCTCAATCCCATACATCTGCATTTTCTGCAGAAGCCTTCCATGGTGAACCTTATCAAACGCCTTACTAAAGTCCATATATACCACGTCAACTGCCTTACCCCCATCCACCTCTTTGGTCACTTTCTCAAAAAACTCAATTAGGTTAGTAAGGCACGACCTACCCTCCACAAAACCATGCTGACTATCTCCAATCATTTCATTACTCTCCAAATAACTATAGTGCGACATGAACCCAAGATCCCTGTTGAGACCGTCCTCGTGTGCGGAACTTGGCTATCAGTCTCTGTTCAGCGACTCTGCGCTGTCGTGTGTCGTGAAAGCCGCCTTGGAGAATGCTTACCCGAAGGTCAGAGGCTGAATGCCCGTGACCGTTGTAGTGTTCGCCAACAGGAAAGGAACCGTCTTGCCTGGTGATTGTCAAGTGATGTTCATTCACCCGTTGTCGTAGCGTTTGCATGGTCTCCCCAATGTACCATGCTTCAGGACATCCTTTCTTGCAACGTATCGGGTAGACAACGTTGACCAAGTTGCAAGAGTATTTACTGTGTACCTGGTGGATGGTGTTCTCACATGAGATGATGTCATCCATGTCGATGATCCGGCACGTCTTGCAGAGGTTGCTGTGACAGGGTTGTGTGGTATTGTGGTCACTGTTCTCCTGAAGGCTGGGTAGTTTGCTGCGAACAATTGTCTGTTTGAGGTTGCGTGGTTGTCTGAAAGCAAGAAGTGGGGGTGTGGGGATGGACCTGGCGAGATATTCGTCTTCATCAATGATATGTTGAAGACTCCGGAGAAGATGTCGTAGCTTCTCTGGACGACGAAGGGTACTCTGTCCACCGTGTCCCGTGTTTGTCTTCTGAGGAGGTCGGTGCGGTTTTTTGCTGTGGCGCATCAAAACTGTCGATCTATGAGTCGAGCGCCATATTCTTATGAGGGCATCTTTCAGCGTCTGGAGGTGTCTCACAATCCTCCTCATCTGAACAGATCCTGTGTATACGGAGGGCTTGCCCATAGGGGATGGCTTCTTTAACATGTTTAGGGTGGAAGCTGGAGAAGTGGAGCATTATGAGGTTATCTGTGGGCTTGCGGTACAGTGAGGTGCTGAGGTGACCGTCCTTGATGGAGATGTATGTGCCCAAGAATGTAACCGATTCTGGAGAATAGTCCGTGGTGAGTCTGGTGGGATGGAACTTGCTGATATCATCATATTGTTGTTTCAGTGATTGTTCACCATGAGGCCAAAGGAGGAAAATGTATCTAGTGTATAGCATCGGTTGAAGCTCCTGTGCGGTGAAGAGGTCTTATTCGAACCTGTGCATGAAGATGTTGGCATATTGAATTGCGAATTTGGTCCCCATGGCTGTTCTGTGTGTCTCGATGAAAAACTGGCTGTTGAAGGTGAAGACATTCTGGTCCAGGATGAAGCGGATGAGTTATAAAATTGCATCTGGAAACTGGCAATTGTCGGCATTGAGTACTGAGGCAGTCGCAGCAATGCCATCGTTGTGGAGGATGTTGGTGTAGAGCGCCAAGACATCCATTGTGACGAGAAGTGTCCCTGGTTCAACTGCTCCATGTGCAACCTCTGCAAGACATGCTGGATCATCAACATGGATGACATCATCTCACGTGAGAACACCATCCACCAGGTACACGGTACATACTCTTGCAACTCGGCCAACGTTGTCTACCTGATACGCCGCAGGAAAGGATATCCCGAAGCATGGTACATTGGGGAGACCATGAAGACGCTACGACAACGGATGAATGAACGTCGCTCGACAATCACCAGGCAAGACTGTTCCCTTCCTGTTGGGGAACACTTCAGCGGTCACGGGCATTCAGCCTCTGACCTTCGGGTAAGCATTCTCCAAGGCGGCCTTCATGACACATGACAGCGCAGAGTCGCTGAGCAGAGACTGATAGCCAAGTTCCCCACACATGAGGACGGTCTCAACAGGGATCTTGGGTTCATGTCACACTATCTGTAACCCCCGTGACTTGCCTGGGTTTGCAAAACCTCACTCACTGTGCTGTCTGGAGACAATACACATCTCTTTAACCTGTGATCAGTGCTCCTTCCACTCACATTGTCGGCCACTTCAGGACTTGAACAGCAGGTTAGGTGTAAAGATTCGCATTCTAATCAGTAATCTGTAAACTGTCTGTGCTTTATACGCTCTGCCTGAGGCCAGAACTCTCCATTCACCTGAAGAAGAGGGAAACCTTGAAAGCTTGTGAGTTTACTATCAAATAAATCGGTTGGACTTAAACCTGGTGTTGTCAGACTTCTTACTGAATCTGCAACAGCACCAGTAAACCTCTGTGCCAGGACATTAGTCCCAGTCGGATTCAGATGTAAACCGTGCTCCTTGTACAGGCCCCATCTGCCCCGGAACATGCCCCTGTGCCTCAGAAATCTAAAGCTCTCTCTCCTCCTCAGTTTCCTCAACCGCCTATTAAAAGCTCAGTCATCCTCTTCCTCTACTCACTGGCACTTGCACTGGGAGTAATTGTGGCATTTACTGCTTTTGCTTTTTGATTTCCTTCCTAGCTCCTTAAAATCTGCTTTCAGGACCTCTTCCCTTTTCTGACCTGTCATTGGTTCCATTGTGGACCATGATCTGCAGCTGTCCATCTGCCCCAAAACAATGTCCTGCAGCTCCTTCCTCCTGCCACCAGGGCGGCAACATCCTGGAGTCATGTCTATAGCCTAAAGAAATGTCTATCTGCTCCAGTAACCAAGAAATCCCCACCACTTTAGCACTTTGACTCTTCCTCTTCTCCTGTGCATCTGAGTGGGTGGCACAGTGGTTAGCACTGCTGCCTCACAGTGCTAGGGTCCTGGGTTCAACTCCTGGCTTGGGTCACTGGCTGTGTGGAGTTTGTATGTTCTCCTCATGTCTGCATGGGTTCCCTCCCACACTCCAAAGATGTGTAGATTAGATGGATTGGCCATGCTAAATTGCCGTTTGGCATTGAGGGATTAGAGGGTAAAATACTTGGGGTGACGGAGATAGGGCCTGAGTGGGATTGTTGTCAGTGCCGACTCAATGGGCTGAATGGTCCCCTGCACTGATTCTATTCTATGATGACTGTTTGGACCTGCAGAACTTTGGATATTTGTTTTTGATGTTGGGTTATTCTCTGCTTTTCAGGATGAACTTGTCTCCTTCTGAGGAAGAGAGAAGGTGAGTTTGGTAGATTCCTGCTTGATAATATCTCCCTTTGCTATTTAGCAGCTGCATCCATTTCTGCTTGATTTTTATATCCCAAAATTTCAGTATTTGCAGTGTGTTAGAATCACTAAAATCGATAGCATTCAAATCAAGCTCATGTTGAATGTTATCCAGAATGTTGTTTTGCTCAAAATAATGATTTTGTCCAGCTCCCTAACCCTGCAGCTAATCCTTGATTGCAGAGCTGTGAGCTCGATGTTGCAATTTTCTGACAATTCCTAAAGACTCTTGTTTCTGCCTCTTTCTTTGTAGTAATTCTGTCACTGATGTCATCATCATCTACATGAAACAGCTTGGTGTGAAAGTGAAGGATTCGCGAAATCTGGACAGAGATCGCAGGATACGAGTGGCATTCTTCCCAAAGAAGAAGGTTCGTTTCTGTGTATTTAACACTTCGTTTGCATTTTGAGGCTAAGGGAACGCCCCCAGTGATTCACAAGACAAAATCTAGGGATCCTCAGCACTGAGGCATAATGGCTGCCACAAAGCTCTGGCTGTGATCCTTTTAAAATCCCCGTTCCAGCGTGGTCTGACTGTCCATTCAATCCCTGTGCTGGGGTGGTCCGACTGTCCATTCAATCCCTGTGCTGGGGTGGTCCGACTGTCCATTCAATCCCTGTGCTGGGGTGGTCTGACTGATGTGGGTATGCCGGCGTTGGACTGGCGTAAACACAGTAAAAAGTCTGACAACACCAGGTTTTAGTCCAACCTATTTATTTGATAATATACTCACTAGCTTTCGGGGTTACCCGAACCTGACGAAGGGGGTAACCCCGAAAGCTAGTGAGTATATTATCAAATAAATAGGTTGGACTAAAACCTGGCGTTGTCAGACTTTTTACTGTGGTCTGACTGTCCAGTCTTTGTGGCCCGATTTCTGCTCCCCAGTGGATAGGTGGGTAAATGTTTTCGGTTTCTAAATGCTGTAGTTTAAGCAGCTGCACTGTGCCAGTCACCCTGCCCAGCCCACTGCAGGCCAATGGGTCAAACTCCCAGATCGTGCTCATTTTCACAGGGGGAATTTGGAGAGCTCTGTCTACAGGAAGATCGTGTTTCATTGGCTCTGGTCCAGAGTTTACAATCTCATTCTCCATTCTATGTTTCTGCACAAACAGCCAAGTATAAAGAAAGAAAAGGAATCTGTGAAGGATGATGAGAAAAAGAAGCGATTCCAGAGTATTCTGGACCCTATTCGCCGTACAAGCAAGCAAGACCGTAGCGCCAGTAAGTGTGACTGACTTGAATAGAATGATTTTTGATTGTAGGGATGGAACATCTTCGTACTGACCTGTAATGTCTTTCTGCAGTTGAAAAGGCCAAGTTATTGTACCAAAAGCAGATGGGACCATACAGTCGGTCCATTTCCCACTCAGAGCACAATGAGAGAGTCAAACCAATTCCGTCTTTTAGTGAAGGAAATGACGCAAGCTCTCAGTCTGTGGTAACTGGATCACCTGGATCAGCACTGACCATCTGTGCCCACGATGGGCTCTTGGAGAGCGATACAGGTACTAATGCAAATACTGTATCATCCATTGCTGTGGATCACACAGCACATCCACAGAGTCACGAGACTTGTCCCACACCCTGCTGTTCATTGCTGTCTCTGTAACCATCCTTCTTTCTCTCCTTCCTCTCTGTTATATTTTCTCTCTCCTCATCTCCCCCCCACCTTCCAAGTTCACTCAGTCTTTCTGTCCCTTGTGTCCCTTTCTACTTCATTCTCTTTGTTGCTACCCCCTCCCACTCTCGTTCCCACCCTTGCTTGTTCTATCTGTAAGTCTACTTCTCCCTCTGTCCTTCATTTTTCTCTCCCCACCCCAGCTTGCTCTCTCTCTCCGAGTTGGTGGCCAGAACAATTATTGTTTAGGGTGGCACGGTGGATTAGCACTGCTGCCTCACAGCGCCAGGAACCCGGGTTTGATTCCTGCCTCAGGTCGCTGTCTGTATGGGGTCTGCATGTTCTCCCCGTGTCTGTGTGGGTTTCCTCTGGGTGCTCCGGTTTCCTCCCACAGTCCAAAGATGTGCGGGTTAGGGTGGATTGGCCATGCTAAATTCTCCTTCAATGTCTGGGGGATCAGCTAGGGTAAATGTGTGTGGTTACAGGGATAGGGCCTGGGTAGGATTGCTGTTGGTGCAGGCTCAATTGCCTGAATGACCTTCTGCCCTGGAGGAATTCTATGGATTCCATATTTATTACACAATGGGTTCAAGACTTGGATCCTGCTTTTTGGTGCTAGATGCCAGTATGGGCTGGATAGGCTGAATGGCCTGATTCTGTGCTGTAATCTCTGTTCTCACTCTGATCAATTCTATCCCTCAGACCCAGTGGCCACAGCAGTTGCCGTACTGAAGCACACCGGAGACGGTTTGTTAACTGGGGATTCCAGCTGTCCCACACCAAAGACAACCTTTGAGTTTCCATCCACCCTGGATCAGGTGATGGAGGAGGACAGGGAGTCGGAAAGGTGAGTGACACGGACACTCCCGGCAAAGCAGCTGCAGCAGAGAATTCACCAAGTAATCGGGGTGTGGCCGGGGGGATTGGTTTCATGTTCAGGGCCCATGGCTCAGGGGATTGGGGAGGAAGTGGGTGTGGAGCTTGGGATCATGGTTAGGGTCCTCGGGTTTGCGGTGGGGGTCAGGGTGTTGGGGGGAGGGTGTGCGAAGCACGGGGTGACGGTTACAGTTCTTGGGGTTGCAGCCGGAAGGCTGAGTGGGGGGATCTGGCTGTATTTTAATAACTTGTTGAATTTGGCGTTGTGTTTTCAGGAGTCTGGAGACTGCCACACCCCCGTGTACCCCAAAACCAGGCCGCAGGTGAGTAACTGAGAGGCAAATCCAGGATATACTGGGGAAAAAAAATATACTGGACGTTGTGGCTGCACGGTGGCACAGTGGGTTAGCACTGCTTTCTGACAGTGCAAGGGGCCCGGGCTCGATTCCCGGCTTGGGTCATTGTCTGTGTGGAGTTTGCACATTCTCCTCATGTCTGTGTGGGTTTCCTTCGTATCTGAAAGATGTGCGGGTTAGGTGGATTAGACATGTTAAATGTGTGGTGTTATGGGGATAGGGTGGGAGAGAGGGCCTGGGTAGGATGCTCTGTCAGAGAGTTGGTGCAAATTCAATGGGCTGAATGGCCTCCTGCACTGTAGGGATTCTGTGGACTTGAATGTAGCAATGGAACAAAAATATACAAAGTTAGGTAGCTGGTGGGGAATGAGGGTGATGTGGTAAAAATTGGGAGTAATCTCTTTGTCGCCAGTTTCTGTGTACAGCTAGTATCTGACAGCACCCATGGCGCCTGTGATGGCTCTCAAAGTGCTGTTCAATGAATCCCTCTCTTCCTTCTCCTTGCTGGTTGTTGTGTAACATTATCCTTTTCAAATAATGTCCATTTTAATCTGGCCAGCACCGATGGTGAGGTCATGCCGAGTTCACACTGCCACCTTTGGGTAATGTTTGTTTTCTGCTTTCTCAGAGTGGATGGCCATGGATATGGAGCGTGGACGGAGCTGGGATCTCAGAGCCAGTGTGCGGTGCAGACAGAGGAAGATCAAACACACCAATCTGATGTGGAACAGGACCCAACCAATTGGCAGCAGCTGGTGAGCCAGGACACCCTGTCTGGCCTGAAACCACATGAGATCAAGAGGCAGGAAGTCATCAACGGTAACACAGCTATCTGGCTTACGGTGGTCTCACGGCTGTGGATTTTTTGCAGGGGTGGGGGGATGAAAAGATGGGGGAGAACTTTTTTGGGGCTCATGGGAGGGTGCTCTGGAGAGGTACAGGAAGCCTTTTGCAGCTGAATAGGATAGGGAGTGTCTCTGGACATGGGAATGCAGGGAGCATTGGGTGGGGTCAGTGGGGCCAGTTCTGGCGTTCTGGGACTGATCTGTCCTGGAGAGGATGTAGAAGTGAGGTGAAGGAAATATGATGGACAGGACATGGAGATCACACAGCTTTAGATGAGGTGGTGCATTACCAGGGGACCGCACTGCACGGTAAATTCTGTTAATGCCAAATGTGAGCGATTACTGTGTGCGCTGATTCTCACCTACAGTTTATGTTGAATCACAAAATTCCGTTTGCCTTTGGTTATTTGGTAGAACTTTTCCACACGGAGAGAGCTCACATCCGAATGCTGAAAGTCCTGGACGTGATCTTCTACCAGAAGATGTTGCGAGATGGCAATTTGCCTGCAGCTGATGTGAGGAGTATATTTTCCAACCTTGAGGAAATCCTGCAGCTTCATGGTAACTAAGAACTTCTGTGGTTGTAAAGAGCAAGTGCAGGTGATCCAGAAACATCTGAAATAGAAGCAGGAGTTGGCCGTGTGGCCCTTCCAGCCTTCTGTCCATTGAGACTCATCCTCGATCTCAATCTCACTTCCTCCCCCGCCCCCGACTTCTGTATTCCTCTATCGATCCCAACCTTGAATCTGCTCAATAACTGAATTCACAACCCTCGGGGTGAAGATATTTCCCTTCATTTCTGTCCTAAATGGCTAACTCTTTAAAGAGAGGGATTAACAGAGCTGTTGACTGCAACAATTACTGGCAATTAAAATGACTTTGGAATTTCAATCTCGTTTGATAGGGCCTAGTTACTGACTTCTGTGCAGCTCTGATTCGATACTCCCTTGCTCAGTGCATCTGAACATTCAGACTGTTGATTGAGAGATGGTTCTGAGGTTGCAGAATGAGCATCTTTGGACCAGCAAGGCAACAAAGAGTTACTGATGTCCTGCGGGCTGTCAACCTGCTACCCATCAAAGTCTTTAGCTAGTGCCACCCAGTGAGGCAGCAGAGATGCCTCTAGTGAGTGTCCCTGTTCAGGTTTGAGGGGATAAAGTGCAAAGAAGCGTGCAGAATGCATGCTTCATGCTGCTGCCCTCAGGTGGTGGGTGGGTTGTGCCACATTCTCTGTGTAGTGTGACCCAAGTCGGAGTAGAGCAAAAAGTTCATGTTCCCTTCAAAAATTCACTCACCACCTTTTAGAAGCTGATTAGTTTACACACAGGCCAGGGGGAGACAGTATAAACCAAATGGTTCCGTTTTAAATAGGTTTCAGGAATAGAGAAATCCAAGAGAAATATACACAAATCATTGAAGGTGGCTGGACAGGTTTAAAGATCTTTTCATATAAAAAAAAAATCATTGGTTTTATGAATTGAGTATGTGGAGAGACCAGGAGAAGCTGGGATTGGTCTTGGAGCAGAGGCGGTTAAGGAGATTTAATAGAAATGTTCAAAATAGGTTTGAGAGTCCGTAACCAAAGGATATAAATTTAAATTTATTGGAAAAAGAACTAAAGGCAACTGAGACTTTTTTTTTGAAATGCATTGTGATCTGGAACATTCTGCCTGAAAAGATGGTGGAAGCAAATTCATAGAATATCGTAGAATCCCTACAGTACAGAAGGAGGCCAGTCGGCTTATCGAGTCTGTACCAACCACAATTCCAGAGTTTATTCCCGTAATCCCACATATTTACTCTGCTAATCCCCCTGATACTAAGTGGCAATTTAGCATGGCCAGTCCACCTAACCTGCACATCTTTGGAGTGTGGGAGCACCCAGAGGAAACCCACGCAGACATGGAGAGAATGTGCAAACTCCACACACAGTTTTCAAAAGGGAGAATTTGCAGGACTGTGGGAGAAGGGCAGAGAGGCGAGATTAGCTTCTGTCAAAGAGCGCGGGCAGGGTGAGCTGGGTGGCTTCACTTTATGCTGTATGTGTGCGATCCTGTGAGCAGATTATTGCCCCAAACCACCTTGCATTGGGTGGGATTGATCAAATGTTGTGACTATCAGAGTTCTGTTTATTTTTCCAGTTTCATTAAATGAACAGATGAGGAAAGTCTGGAAAAGGAATGAGAACTTTGTGGTTGATCAGATTGGCGAAGAGTTGCTGAGCTGGGTGAGTGTGTATCTGTGAACCATTGCAAACAGCTGGCATGGGATCGGAATCTGAGGAGGGAGGCAGTGTGGCTGAATCAACTCCCGTATCCTGACTGCAATCTCTGAACTCGGTTACTGAACATTAATACATTTGTATTAAGATGTGCCATGTGGGCCAAACAGTCTTTTAACTGATGATAAAATTATTTAACAAAGGTTTGGTATCACCAGCCCAGTCTAACAAAGTAGTTGAATGAGGTCAGTGGCCCAAGAGAAACACTCTGATGTTGGAGTCATGTGTAGCACGAAGAAAGATGCCAATCCTCTCAGTTACAGGACATTGCTGTAGGAATTCCTCAGCGTAGCATCCTAGATCCAGCTATCTGGTAACTGCTTCATCAATAATCTTCCTTCCATCATGCCAGGAGTCACTGAATCTTTACAGTGCAGAAGGAGGCCATTCAGTCCATTGAGCCTGCACTGGCTCTCTGAAAGAACATTCAACCCAGTTCCACTTCCCTGCCTTATCCCCGTAACCTTGCACGTTCTTTCCTTTCAAATAACAATCCAATTCCATTTTGAATGCCTCAACCAAACCTTTCATGAGTTCTTTCTGAACTCCCTCTGGGTGAAAACATTTTTTTCTTCACATCACTTTTACTCCTTTTTAAGTTTATTTATCAGTGTCACAAGTATGCGTGCATTAACACTGCAGTGAAGTTATTGCCACACCCCAGCATCTGTTCGGGTACACTGAGGAAAAATTTAGCATGGCCAATGCACCTAACCAGCACATCTTTTGGACTATAGGATGAAACAGGAGCACTCGGAAAAAACCCACACAAACATGGGGAGAACATGCAGACTCTGCACAGACAGTGACCCAAGCTGGGAATCGAACCCGCGTCCCTGGTGCTGTGAGAACATAAGAACATAAGAAATAGGAGCAGGAGTAGGCCATCTAGCCCTTCAAGCCTGCCCCGCCATTCAATAAGATCATGGCTGATCTGTCGTGGCTCAGTTCCACTTTCCCGCCCTCTCCCCATAACCCTTAATCCCCTCTCTTATCAAAAACCCATCAACCCGCGTCTTAAAAATATTTAGCGAGGCAGCCTCCACCACTTCAACGGGCAGAGAATTCCAGAGATTCACCACCCTTTGAGTGAAGAAGTTCCTCCTCAACTCCGTTCTAAACCGCCTCCCCTTTATCTTGAGGCTGTGCCCCCTAGTCCTACTGTCTTTTTTGAGCGGGAAGAGTCTTTCCACCTCTACCCTATCCATCCCATTCATCATCTTATACGTCTCAATGAGATCTCCCCTCATTCTTCTAAACTCTAACGAGTACAAGCCTAGTTTATTCAGCCTCTCCTCATAGCTCAACCCCCTCAACTCTGGTATCAGCCTAGTAAACCTCCTCTGCACTCCCTCCAAGGCCAAAATATCTTTGCGCAGGTGCGGCACCCAAAACTGCACACAGTACTCCAGCTGCGGCCTCACCAATGCCCTATACAGCTGCAGCAAGACCTCCCTACTTTTATATTCAATCCCCCTCGCTATGAAGGCCAGCATCCCATTCGCCTTCCTGACCACCTGCTGCACCTGCAAGCTGGGTTTTTGCGACTCATGCACAAGGACCCCGAGGTCCCTCTGCACTGTCGCGTCCTGCAGTTTTTCGCCCTGTAAGTAATAGTCCTTCCTACCATTATTCCTACCAAAGTGGACCACCTCACACTTGCCAACATTAAATTCCATTTGCCATTTCCTGGCCCATTCGCCCAGCCTATCTAGATCCTTCTGCAGACTCTCCACACCCTCCGCACAATTTGCCGTTCCCCCAATCTTGGTGTCATCAGCAAATTTTGACACCCTACACTCGGTTCCCTCCTCCAGATCATCTATATAAATGGTAAAAAGCTGAGGCCCCAGCACCGACCCCTGAGGCACTCCACTAGTCACCATCCGCCAATCCGAATAGCACCCATTGACCCCCACTCTCTGCCTCCTATTTGACAACCAATCCTCTGTCCACACTAACACCCTACCCCCAACTCCATGTCCCTCGACCTTCTGCAATGACCTCTTGTGAGGTACTTTGTCAAACGCCTTCTGAAAATCCAGAAACACCACATCCACCGGCTCTCCTCTATCCACCGCCCTAGACACATCCTCATAGAACTCCAGTAAATTTGTCAGACACGACTTCCCTCTAATGAAACCGTGCTGCGTCTGCTCTATCAAGCAATTCCCTTCAAGATGCCTCGCAATTTCCTCCTTAATGACGGATTCTAACATTTTACCTACCACAAACGTTAAACTAACCGGCCTATAATTCCCCGCCTTTTGCCTGCCACCCTTCTTAAACAACGGCGTAACATTAGCCGTTTTCCAATCCTCCGGCACTTCCCGGGAATCCAGCGACGTCTGGAAAATAACCACCAAGGCATCCACTATCACCTCCGCCATTTCTTTCAGAACCCTCGGATGCATTCCATCCGGTCCTGGGGACTTGTCCACAATCAGCCCCTCCAGTCTGTCGAGCACCGCCTCTCTAGTAACAGTAATGTCATTAAGACCCTCCAGTCCTACCACCTTTCCATCACTAACACCCGGCAAATTATTCACGTCCTCCTCCGTGAAGACAGAAACAAAAAAGTTATTCAAGACCTTAGCCATATCCCCATCCCCTACCACTAGGTCCCCTTTCTCATCCTCTAAAGGACCAACATTCACCCTAGCCAGCCTCTTCCTTTTTATATATTTATAAAAACTCTTGCTATCCTTTTTTATATTAAGTGCTAGCCCAGCTTCATAGTTTCTCCTACCCTTCTTTATCAACTTCTTTGTCAATCTTTGTTGACATTTAAACCTCTCCCAATCCTCTTCTCGCCCACTACTCTTAGCTACTCTAAATTCCTCCGCTTTTAATTTAACACTTTCCTTCACCTCCTTCGTTATCCACGGCTTATTACCTCTCCTCCTACTATCCTTTTTGACCATCGGAATAAATTTCCTCTGAGCACCAAGAAAGATCTCCTTAAAGATCCTCCACTGCTCCTCAGCAGACCCTCCCTCCAACGCGCTCCCCCAGTCAACATTCGCCAATTCTTCTCTCATCCTACCGTATTCCCCTCTATTCAAACAAAGGACGCGTGTCCGGGAACCCACTTTCTCCTCCTCCATCTGCACCAGAAACTCCATCATACAATGATCACTCTCCCCAAGAGGATCCTTCACTGCAAGGTCCCTGATTCTACCCGCCTCATTACATAGCACGAGATCCAAGATAGCTCTCTCCCTCGTCGGCTCCAACACGCACTGTTCCAGGAAACTATCCCGGCAGCTTTCCAAGATCTCCTCCTCGAGCCCACCGCGTCCAACATGGGTCGACCAATCAATATGCAGATTGAAATCCCCCATAACTACAGCCGTCCCATTCCTGCACGCCGCACTTATTTGCGCGTTAACAGCCCACCCCACCTCCAGATCATTATTTGGGGGTCTATAGACGACACCCACCAGCGTCTTCCTCCCTTTGCTGTTCCTAATCTCTACCCACAACAATTCCACTTTCTGCTCCTTGGCTCCAATATCATCCCTTGCTACCACCTTGATGCTATCCTTAATCAGCAGAGCTACACCCCCCCCTTTTCCCTCCTGCCTATCCTTCCTAAACACTTGATACCCCTGGACATTCAGCTCCCAGTCCCTGTCACCTTGCAGCCACGTCTCTGTAATGGCCACCAGATCGTATCCATTTGTGTCGATCTGCGCCACCAGCTCATCCACTTTATTCCGAATGCTTCGTGCATTCAGGTAAAGTGCCTTCATCCCAGCCTTCACCTGGACCCTATTTGCCGTAACGCCACCAACCATACTCACGCCCCCTACTCCCTTTATTATTGGGACATCCTTGGCCTCTTCCCTTACCTGTACCCTATCCTTAACTTTAGCCCCCGTAATGTCACCTACCCTCATACCCTGCACCCCCCCCCCCCCAATTAGTTTAAAGCCCTGTCTACAGTCCTCTTTACTCTATTCGCCAGCACTCTGGTCCCAGCACGGTTCAGACCAACCCCATCCCGCCCGAACAGGTCCCACCTATCCCAATACTGGTGCCAATGCCCCATAAATTCAAACCCATTCCTCCCACACCAATCCCTGAGCCACCCATTCACTTCCTTAATCCTGTCAACCTTATGCCCGTCTGCACTCGGTTCAGGCAGTAGCCCAGAGATGACCACCTTTTCGGTTCTACTTTTTAACTCCATTCCCAGCTTTTCATACTCCCTCCCCAGATCCTCAGTCCGCATTTTGCTTACGTCTCCGGCACCCACATGTACCACAATGACCGGATTCTCACCCTCCCACTCCAGGTTCCTCTGCAGCCCAGCTGCGACATCCCGGACCCGAGCACCAGGCAGACAACACACCCTTCTGTGCACTTTGTCATTGTGACAAAGGACAGTGTCAATACCCTTCACCCCACTATCCCCAATTACGACTACGTTCCTTTTCCCCTTCTCTTTGCCTATGTCCTGCTGCATCACTGTACCATGTGCAGTTTGCTCACCAACCTCACCTGCCTTGTCCTCTTCCAGACTGGAAGCAAGAACCTCAAACCTGTTATGCAGATTAAGAGGCTGAGGCCTCCACTCCCCACCCTCCTTCCTCCTCTCCCCACCCTCCTTCCTCCTCTCCCCACTCTCCTTCCTCCTCTCCCCACTCTCCTTCCTCCGCTCCTCACCCCCCTTCCTCCTCCCAGCAGCCCCCTCTTGTCCCTGACCCTTAAAGTTAGCCAGTCTAGGGGGGGTGGATGTCACTTGCACCCCATTGACAATGGCACCCTCTCTCCCCCTGATGAGCCTCAGTGTCTGTAGCTCAGAGGCCAGCTCATCTACCTTGAGCTGGAGCTCCTCCAGCAACCTGCACCGTGCCATCCCATTATTTTGCCTATTACTTTGAATCTGTGCCCTTTAACTCTTGATGCCCTCTTGAAAGGGAACAATTCCTCACTGTTTACCCTAACTATACTCAGGATCTTGGATACATTTATCAAGTCTCCTCTCAGCTGCCTTTTCTCCAAGGGAAACAGTCCTAACCACTTCAGTCTATCCTCAGATTGCTGTTTATCCTTGGACTCATTCTTGTGACTCTCCAGTGCCTTTACATCCTTCCTCGAGTATGGGCCAAAACTGGACGCAGTCTCTTGATGAGGCCAAATTAGCCTCTTATACAGTTCAATATGATCTCCTTTCTCTTGTATTCAATGCTTCTATTAATAAAACTGAAGATACCACATGCTTCATTAACTATTCTCTCAACATTCCCTGCCACCTTCAATGATTTGCATCTTCATTGAGGTCCTTGTGTTTCCGCAACTCCTTTAGAGTTTCTCCTTCATTGTGTACTGTCCATCCATATTCTTCCTGACAAAATAAATCATCTCACTCTTGTACTTTGTCTTCCTGTTGTCTGTTCCATCCACCAATATGTCTTTGTCCTTTTGGGGTTCAAGATTATCTTGATCACGGTTGACAACATTTCAATCTTTCTATCATCTGCAAATTTGGAAATTGCCCAGAACACTGCTGTTTAAGTCAGTGATGGATGTCAGGCAGAACAAGAGTCCAAAGACTGACCCCTGGGGAACTCCCACTACAAACCTATCCCGAATCTGAAAAACAATTATTTATCGCTACTGTTTTCTGTCGTCCACCAATTTCTTATCCAAGTGCCAACTTTCCCTGTTATCCCGTGAGCTAGAATTTTAGGTTGTTTCCTGATGATTGCAAAATGTTTTGTTCCTTTCCCAATTTCCTCCAATAGCATCACATCCCAGCCTGTAGCACAATCCTGGTGATTTCCAGGCTGAAAACGGCAAGCAGAGAGAACCATGTGATTTCCATGGGCACCAACCAGCAAGTCCCTGTTATGAAGCTGCTTGGGGTCATCATTGAGCAGAAGCAGGGGAACAACCCTTTCCATTGATTGGCTGAGGATCAGGTCAGAGGCTGCTAACTCTGACAAACGGCTCATTTCCTAATCCCTTCAAAACCTCCCCGTCATCTCCAGGATTCAAGTCTGGACTGTAAGAGAACACTCAGCACTCACCTGGACAACTGCAACAACAGCACTCAGAGCTTAAAATCATCAGCCATGATTGTTATGAATGAAGGAACAGAGTTGAAGGGCCAAATGGCCGCCTCCTGCTCCTATCTTTTACGTTTCCATCCAGGACAGAGGCATTTGGAGCTTTTGCTATTGGACTCAATATTCATTCTCTCCAGCACTGACTTGGTGTAGGTGCAGTATATAATTTCAATACTGCACGTCCTAAACCCATGCCCTACATCAAGAAGAAATATTGTATGAACATCTTCAAGTCTGATTTCCTTTATGCACCAATCTGACTTGAGCATCTGAAAATGACAGAACGTGCTGGGTAAACTCCGGGGTTCTGGCAGCATCTGTGGAGAGAGAAACAGAGTAAACATTTTGATTCCAATGTGACTCTACAAATATGTAAAACAAAAACGAGTGGCTAGAGTAAACATCGGTTCTTTAGAGGATGTAATAATTGGAAATGAGAAAATGGCTGAGGCATTAAACAGATATTTTGTGTCGGTCTTCACAGTGGAAAACACAAATAACGTGGCAGAAATTGATGACAGGAAGGTCTATGGCAAGTGAGAACCTAGAAACTACCATTATCCCGACAGAGGTAGTGTTGGGCAAATTAATGGGGGCTAAAGGTAGACAAGTCTCCTGGTCCTGATGGAATGCACCCCAGGGTACTAAAAGAGATGGTGGGAAAAATAGCAAATGCACTAGTGGTAATTTACCAAAATTCACTGGAATCTGGAGTGGTTCCCACAGATTGGAAAATAGCAAATATGATGCCACTGTTTAAAAAATGAGGTAGATGAAAGGCGGGTAACTATAGGCCGATTAGCTTAACTTCTGTAGTAGGGAAAATGCTGGAATCTATCATCAAGGAAGAAATAGTGAGACATCTGGATGTAAATTGTGCCATTGGTAAGACGCAGCATGGGTTCATGAAGGGCAGGTCACGTTTGATTAATTTGGTGGAATTCTTTGAGAACATTACATGTGCAGTGGACAATGGGGAACCTGTGGATGTGGTGTATCTGGATTTCCAGAAGGCATGTGACAATGTGCCACACCAAAGACTGCTACATAAGATAAAGCGTTATGGGCAATGTATTAGCATGGATAGAGGATTGGTTAACTAACAGAAAGCAAAGAGTTGGGGGGGTAAATGGGTGTTTTTCTGGTTGGCAGTCAGTGGCTAATGGTGTGCCTCAGGGATCAGTGTTGGGACTGCAATTGTTTATGATTTAGATAGATGATTTGGAGTTGGGGACCAAGTGTAGTGTGTCAAAATTCGCAGATGACACTAAGATGAGTGGCAGAGCAAAGTGTGCAGTGGATGCTGAAAGTCTGCAAAGGGATATAGATAATCTAAATGAGTGGGTGAGGGTCTGGCAGATGGAGTACAATGTTGGTAAATGTGAGGTCATCCATTTTGGTAGGAATAACAACAGAATGGACTATTATTTAAATGGTAAAAAATTGCAGCATGCTACTGTGCAGAGGGATCTGGGTGTCCTTGTGCAGGAATGTCAAGGAGTTAGTCTGCAGGTGCAGCAGGTAATTAAGAAGCAAATGGAATTTTGTCCTTCATTGCCAGAGGGATGGAGTTTAAAAACAGCGAGGTTATGTTGCAGCTGTATAAGGTGCTGGTGAGGCCACACCTGGAGTACTGTGTACAGTTTTGGTCTCCCTACTTGAGAAAGGATATACTGGCACTGGAGGGGGTGCAGAGAAGATTCACTAGGTTGATTCTGGAGTTGAGAGGGTTGACTGGGGAGTAACTTGAGTAGACTGGGGCTATACTTGTTGGAATTCAGAAGAATGAGGGGAGATCTTATAGAAACATAAGAGTATGAAGAGAATAGAGAAGATAGAAACAGGAAAATTGTTTCCGCTGGAGGGTGAAACTAGAACTAGGGGGCATAACTTCAAAATAAGGGGAAGCAGATTTAGGACTGAGTTGAGGAGGAACTTCTTCACATAAAGGGTTGTGAATCTGTGGAATTCCCTGCCCAGTGAAGCAGTTGAGGCTCCCTCATTGAATGTTTTTAAGGCAAGGATAGATAAATTTTTGAACAGTAAAGAAATCAAGGGTTACGGTGAGCAGTAGGATAAGTGGAGCTGAGTCCACAAAAAGATCAGCCATGATCTTATTGAATGGCGGAGCAGGCTCAAGGGGCCAAATGGCCTACTCCTGCTCCTAGTTCTTATGTTCTTATCTTATGACTCTTCCTCAGGACTGAAGAGGGGTAGATATGTGATGGATGATATAATGGGAGAGGGAATGGAGAAGGTGGAAGAGAATAGTAGGTTTGGGATATGTCGGAGTTAGGGAGAGGTTTGCAGAGACACCGTGGACACAAGACAAAGGAAGGTGCTGAGAACAACATAAAATAGCAGAACATGTTAACAGGAGAACTTTGTGAAAACAAAATGAAAGAATAATTCTCATGTGGCCCTGTGGTGGGGGTCATGATGGAGGGGAAAGGTCACACTCTAAATTTGTTGAACTCACTGTTGAATCCAGAAGGCTGTAACGTGCCCAATCGGAAATTGAGATGTTGTCCCTCCAGTTTGTGTTGGGCTTTACTGGAGCATTGCAATAGACTGAGGATGGATATGTGGGCAAGATGCTGAGTTAAAATGGTGACAGGGGGTTGGGGTCAGGCTTGCGGACTGGATGAAGGTGTTCTGCAACATTTTTCCCCTGTCTATGTTTAGTCGCCCCAGTGTAAATAAATCCACATTGGGAACAGCAAATACAGCAGACCTGATTGATGGAGGTGCAAGTGAAACATGGCTTCACCTGGAAGGAGTGTTTAGGCCCTTGGACAGGAAGGAGGGAAAGGGGTGAGTGTTGCTCCTTCTGCAATTGATGGGTAAGTGCTGTGGGAATAGGATGAAGAGTTGGGGGCGATTCAGTAATGGACCAGAGTGTCAGAGGGACTGGTCCCTGCAGAATGCTGATAGGGGAGTCAGGGGGTATGGTGGGCAGATGAGGGGAAGATGTTCTTGCTTGTGGCATCATGCTGGAGTTGGCAGAAGTAGCGGAGGATGTTACTTTGAAAGCGAAGGCTGGTGGGATAAAAAGTGAAGACAAGGGGGACCCTATCATCCTTCTGGGAGGGAAAGGAAGGGGTGAGGGCAGAGGTATGGGAGATGGAACAGATATGACGGAGGTGGAGAAACTGAGAGAATGGGCTGGAATCCTTATAGGAAACGGCATGTGAGGAGCTTTAGTTTAGATTGTTGTGGGTTTCTGATGAGTATTGGTGATCAGTCTATTGCCAGAAATGGAGACAGAGAAAGAAAAGTAGATTGAGGAGATGGAGATTCTCTGAATGAAAATTGTAATCAAAAGGTTTTCCCAGGTCCAGCTGAGTGTGAGTTGGTACTGAAATATTACATTCATTGATATGGACAAAGATGTGGGATACATCCTGATTAGGACTGGAACAAGGAATGTTCCACACATCCCACAAGACAGGCATAATTTGTGGCTACATGAGCCCCAGTTATATTTGCAGCAAGTGAGACACGTTAAAGGAGAAATTATAGAGTAAGTGAACAAGTTCAGCGAGGTGGAGGAGAGTACTGGTGAATGGAGATTGTTCGGACCTCTGCTCAAGGAAGAAGCAGAGAGGATGGAAGTGTGGACTCCTCCCCATTGGGCACCCTGTTACTTGGTCTTTAGTTTTGCTTTCACTGAGCGCTGACCTTTCTTCTCTTATTCACACATTCTGCTCTCTTACCATTCTGCCGCTGTCAGCTCCTTCTTTAGTCCTTAATGCCACCATCAACACTCCCTTTGTCTTGTGTCCATGGTATCTCTGTCAATCTCTCCCTGCCCTATCCCTGACCTCCTATTCCACTTTACGTCCTCCACCTCTGTCTCCAACTATAAAACCATCACATTTTCTATCTCTGCAGTTCTGTAGAAGAGTCCTTTGGATTCAAAGCTTTAACCCTGTTTCTCTGCCAGACATGCTGAGTTTATCCAGCATTTTCTGTTTTTTTTTCAGGTTTTGAGCATCCAAAGTGTTTTATTTTTGTGACTTGGACATCTGTTGCCCATTCTTATTGTCACTGAGTCTCAGCTTCCTACCAAACACCACAAGACTTGGTTCAGAAAGAAGGCCCTCTACTCCCCGGGCAACTAGGAATCGGCAATGTGTTGATTATTGGCAGTCTGACTGTCATTGTCCCAATTCCAAAATCCTATTGAAGCTCCCCCTATAGGTTCAAAGGGGAGAGCAGCCTATGGTCACCTGGGACTATGGTGCCATTACCCTTACCCAGATTTACAATCTGACCTTGTGTAGCACTGTCATTTGTTGTTGTGCAGTTGACAATTGGCTCCAGCCTGAGTAAATCCCGTTTTCTTTTCTAGTTCAGCGGTTCTGAAGAGGAGAAGTTTAAACGAGCAGCTGCAACTTTCTGCAGTAATCAGCCCTTTGCCCTGGAACTCATCAAATCAAAGCAAAAGAAAGACTCACGATTCCAGGCCATCATTCAGGTGAGAGTCTCCAAGTCCAGACTGCAAGACCAGATCAATCTGAGCAAAGGCTTGAAATGTTAGATATTAATTGGACGCCAGTGCCAAAGTACTCCAAGAACTGGTACCTCATGGAATTTGATATAGGGTAAAGCTCCCTCTACACTGTCTCCATCAAACACTCCCAGGACGGGTACAACACGGGGTTAGATACAGAGTAAAGCTCCCTCTACACTGTCCCCATCAAACACTCCCAGGACAGGTACAGCACAGGGTTAGATACAGAGTAAAGCTCCCTCTACACTGTCCCCATCAAACACTCCCAGGACAGGTACAGCACGGGGTTAGATGCAGAGTAAAGCTCCCTCTACACTGTCCCCATCAAACACTCCCAGGACAGGTACAGCACGGGGTTAGATACAGAGTAAAGCTCCCTCTACACTGTCCCCATCAAACACTCCCAGGACAGATACAGCACGGGGTTAGATACAGAGTAAAGCTCCCTCTACACTGTCCCCCATCAAACTCTCCCAGGACGGGTACAGCACGAGGTTAGATACAAAGTAAAGCTCCCTCTACACTGTCCCCCATCAAACACTCCCAGGACAGGTACAGCACGGGGTTAGACTCTATGTAATAGATATTGTCCTAGTCAGTGACGTTCACACCTTGTGAATGGAGGAATAAGTAACGTTACAATGTGATCTTGCAGGAGGCACAAAGTAATCCGCAATGTCGGAGGCTGCAACTGAAGGACATCATCCCAACTGAGATGCAGCGCCTGACCAAATATCCGCTCCTCCTGGAGAATATCGCCAAGAACACCGGTAAGGATCTTTCTGGAGTCAAATAGGAAAGTGCCAGATCGCACATGAATAAGTCACGAAAAGGTCAGAATGGTGTGAGTGATGGGGTCATACAGTAAGAGTTAGCACCAACAACAAAGAAGAAAAATGAGAGGCAGGGAAGCCAATTGAATCATTAAATTACAAATAAGAATTGGATTCATTGTACTCACCATATTCAAGTGGGTACAAACTGGTTGAGGTGAAGAAAGCTGAGGGAATGTTGCAGTAATGGTAAGTCACAGAGTCTGATCTGTAGCCACACTGCCTGACGGGATTTAATTAATCTCGTAATCAGTGTGTTACCAATAAAATGTTAGTGCAAGCAAAGCCTGTGCATTCTCGTTCAGGTTTAGAGGACATTTGCTCTGTTAATTTACATTTCCCAAGTACATTCTAATAAACTGCAGAGAATAAATCTTTATTCTGTTGTTATTGTGACCTCATCCTGCAGGTAGTTACAATTAAATCTGGGGTGTGTAACTCTGTGGAGGAGGGTAAAAATCTTTTCAGTAATGGGCCAGATCTCCTTATTCTTAGATCCTGAACAACATGAAGAAAAGAAGAAGGTGAAGAAAGCAGCAGAATGTTGTCGGCAGATTCTGAACTTTGTGAATCAGGCTGTGAAGGAAGCTGAGAATAAACAGGTAAGCATTTGCGCGGGGGTTCGGGTCCGCGGCACGCGGGGGATCTGATGATGAGTTTGCAGATTGCTTTCTACGCGACCCTGAGAGGAGTGAGTTGGCCAAAACTGAAAACGTTTTTCACCTAATGAGTGGCAAAATGTTTATTAGATAGGATTAAGCAAGAAAATCTTTCTTTGAGAAACCAACAGGAACAGCTGCACTAATTACTTGCATATTGTGATGGATTGTAATTATTAAAGTTTATTTTTCGGACAGATAATGCACTTTATTGAATAAATAAATACTGCCATGATAGAAAATAAGTTCAGTGACTTTATATATTACTCATTAACCTCACTGGCTTTACCCAGTGTTAACACAGCAGCTTTGTGACTAGCTCCAACTTACAGACAATGCTCAGGATCAAAGATGAAAATAATTTCATAGCCAGTGGAGACTTGGCCTCATACCAGTGGCAGTTTCAGGAGATCCCTGATATCATCCCTAGTTTCAAATGTTTTTCTATTTCGAACATTTATTTTCCTTGCCTTCAGTCCCACTGGCGATTGAGTTCCTGATTTTATATAAAACACCCCAGGTATCTGAGTGTAGCAACATGCTGAGGCCAAGCACCGGAGGAATCCAGAAAGGGGGTCTGAAATTTATGGAGTAATGTCGTGTTTGTCAAAGAACCAGTGACCTGCTCACTGAAGGGTGAATGTATGATTGGGACAGGCAGCAAGGTGGAAGGGCCATTATACTGTGATTGTTAGAGTTTGTCCAACTTTGCTTTGTGAAAGTTAATAGATTGTTTCCTTGTGTCAGCGGTTGGAAGATTACCAGCGCCGCTTGGACCTGTCCAGCCTGAAGCAGTCAGATTACCCACTGATTGAGGAATTTCGGGTGAGTGACTGGAACAAAAACAAAAGCCATTCAGTAGTAAAAGATACTTGGGGGGTGGGGGGGACTCTCCCGTCCTGTCCGTCACAGGAATCGGGGCTGGGGGGCAGAGAGCAGGCGGACCAAGCAAAGGTCCATTGACCTTTGCGAGACTTTCTGGTTTTGGGTGAGCAAATGCTGGAGAATCTCACCTCAGGTTCACAGGTTATTACAGTGAGCCTGAGAGAGCCATAAACATGTTAAGAAGTGACTGACGATACTTTGTGAAGATTCTCTTGGCATTTAATTTAATAACTTGTGCTTCTCTTGTTTAAGAATCTGGATCTTACAAAGCGGAACATGATTCATGAAGGGCCTCTTACTTGGCGGGTGAATAAAGACAAGACAATCGGTGAGTAAAAAGCAACATCAGAATGTGAGAGATTAGACATTGATCCTTGGGGGGAGACAGAACAAACACACACACTCAATTTAATTTGGAATTTGGACAGCAGTCCTGCTGTATATTTTACTTTCTGCACACTTTACCCCTCTCCCATGCAAATGTATTTTTTGAATGTGGGCATCACTGGTTAGGCCAGAATTTATTGCCCGTCCCTAATTGCCCTTGTTCAGAGTGCATTTTAAGAGTCAACTATGTGAATGGTGGGTCTGATTCCACAAGTAAGCCAGACAAGGTATGGTTCCTCCCTTTATAGGAATAATGTGCAGAGATACATGGAAAAGGCAGGGAATTAGCACCAAAGCATGATGCTTATTTGAAGTGCTGGTGCAGACATGTTGGGCCAAATGACCTCATTCTGCACCACAACATTTCTGTGATTCTTTGATAAAGGGTGTTAGTGAACCAGAGAGGTTTTTATGACAAGTGGCAGTGATGACCGTGAAACCATTGCTGATAGTTCTATTGAGTGGCGGAGCTACACTTGTTGCTATGTTTGTGGAGCATCTCTGCCCTTTCCTCACTGTTTTGGACATGCCAGCATCAGACTGGGGTAAACACAGTAAGAAGTCTCACTGCAGTGTGTAGCTTCAAAAGCTATTGGCTTTTGGTACCAAATAAACCTGTTGGACTTTAACCTGGTGTTGTGAGACAACTTACTGTCTTTCCTCATTGTCACAGTCTTCAAGGGGATTTTTTCCAAAAGACATTCAGTCTTTGTGTTACCAGCTAGTTTACTCTCATTCTATTTTTCTCCCTAATATACCTCCTTTCTTTTGCCATTCTGTCTGCTTTTAAATATTTTCTAACCTGGAATATTTACTTCCTCACCTTTTATCTCTTGTAATCATGTCTCCAGAATGGCAGTTAGATCTAAAGTATTTAGCTTCTTTTGGGCTGCTAGTTCTTCAATCTTATGCTTCATGCATTTCAATGAAGAGTATAATTTTATTTTTTCTCGACTATTTGCAAAAACCTCATTTGCTGGTGCGTTCAGAGTTAAACTTTGTCCTTTCCTGTCTCACTCCACTTTGCTTGTTTTTACTGGAATCACAACATTGCTCTGTTGCCTCTTGAAATTATCTTCACCTGACTCCTCCCCCTTCTCTTGTTTAAACCTCTATCCACAGCCCCAGTTATACGATTTACTGGGAAACAGATCCCAACCAGGTTTGTGTTATCGCAGTGATACAGCTCCCTCTCTATTGAATACTGCTACCAGTGCCCCAAGAATCAAAACCCCTTCATCAGCACCACTCTGAGCCCCATTAATCCTCTAATCTGCCTGATTTGCCAATTTGCACACAGCTTAGGGAACAAGCTAGAAATAATTATCCTCCAGGTTCTGATCATTAATTTAACATCCTATTCCTCAAGTTCTCTCTGCAGACCTTAGGTTCTACATAGAAGATAGGAGCAAGAGGAGGCCATTCAGCCCTTTGAGCCTGTTGTGCCATTTATTATGATCCTGGCTGATCATCCAACTCAATAGCTTAATCCTGCTTTTTCCCATAACCTTTGATCCCATTCATCCCAAGTGCTATATCCAGCCACCTCTTGAATACATTCAAGGTTTTGACATTGACTACTTCCTGTGGTAATGAATTCCACAGGCTGACCACTGTTTGGGTGAAGAAATGTCTCCTCATCTCCGTCCTAAATGGTCTACCCTGAATCCTCAGACTGTGACCCCTGGTTCTGGACTCCCCCCACCATCGGGAATGTCCTCCCTGCATCTACCCTGTCTGGTCCTGAGATCTCCTCTCATTCATCTGAACTCCAGTGAAAACAATCCTAATTTAGTCAATCTCTTCTCATACATCAGTGCCGCCATCCCCGGAATCAGCCTGGTAAACCTTCATTGCACTCCCTCGAGAGCAAGAACATTCTTCCTAAAAACAGGAAACCAAAACTGTACACAATGCTCTAGGTGTGGCCTCACCAAGGCCCTGTGTAATTGCAACAACACATCCCTGCTCCTGTACTCAAAACCTCTTGCAGTGAAGGCCAATTTACTATTTGTCTTCTTTACCACCTGCTGCACCTGCATGCTTACCTTCAGTGACTGGTGCACAAGGACACCCAGGTCCCTCTGCACACTCCCCTCTCCCAATTTACACCCATTCAGGTAGTAATCTGCTGCCTTGTTTTTGCTTCCAAAGTGAATAACCTCACACTTATCCAAATTATGCTGCATTTGCCATTGATTAACCCAC
>NC_137352.1:2500-20000 GCF_965287045.1 Carcharhinus amblyrhynchos | reverse complement strand
TGGAATGTGTTGCCTGGGAGGGGGGGGGTAGAGGCAAGTTGTCTCACACCCTTTAAAAAGTCCCTGGATGATCACTGGGCCCATCATCACATTCAGGGCTGTGGGCCAAGTGCTGGGGAATGGGGTTGGGTGGGGATGTTAGGTGGTTCTGACGGGTCAGTACAGACTCGATGGGCCGAGGGGTCTCTCCTGCACTGTGGGAATCTGGGATTGTGTGATGGGGAAATGCTGGGATCTGGAATGTTGTGTCTGAGCCGGAGGGGGAAGGAGATTCCATCAGGAAGAGATTGAATGGGAAGCTGAGGGGAAAATATTGACAGGGTTACGGGGACTGGGAATAGTCAAACTGCTCTTGCAGGCTCTCCATCCTGGATTGACGGGCTGAATGGCCTCCTGTGCTGTCCCCATTCTATGATTCACACACAAGTGACCCTCTGGGTGTCTATTAGAGCCCACTCATTCCTCCAGGATCAGTTCCAGCATTTCAAGCTCAGATCCCAGTACGTTATAGCTGGGGGCAGTGAGGAGTAAAACAGAAATAGGAATGAGTGTGTGTGAGTGTCGGTGTGGTTATGTTTCTGTGTTTCTGTGTGTGTGAGGGGGAGATTCTAAGTGTCTGCACGTATTTCTGTGTGTGTGTGTGTGTGTGTGAGCTTGTGTGTCTCCCTGTGTGTGAGCTTATGTGTCTGTGAGTGGTTGTGTGTTTCTGTATGTGTGTGTGTATGTCAACATGTGTTTCTGTGTGCCTGTGAGTGTGTGTGTGTCTCTGTGTCTGTGAGTGAATGTGTGTGTGTGTGTGTGTGTATGTCTGTCTCTCTGTGTCTGGGTGTGTGAGTGTGTATCTGTGTCTGTGTCTCTCTGTGAATATGTGTGTGTCTCTCTGTCTCTATATGAGTGCCTCTGTGTTTGTGTCTGTGTGTGTGTATGTGTGTGTGCATCTGTCTCTGTGTCAATGAGTGTGTGTGTGTGTGTGTGCATCTGTCTGTGTCAGAGTGTGTGTGTGTGTGTGTGCATCTGTCTCTGTGTCAATGTGTGTGTGTGTGTGTATCTGTCTCTGTGTCAATGTGTGTGTGTGTGCATCTGTCTGTGTCAATGAGTGTGTGTGTTTATGCATCTGTGTTTGTGTCTGTGTGTGTGCATCTGTCTCTGTCAATAAGTGTGTGTCTGTGCATGTGTGTGTGTGTGTGTGTCAGCATATATGAGTGTTTAAATCTCAATTATGTGCAGTTTCAGGCCAAATGCCCCATTGAGCCTGCTCCCCCACTCAAACAGATCATGGTAAACACACACAGAGAAATATACAGGTAGTTTGGATGTATTTATTGACCTGTTAATGTGACTGAATGCTTCACATCCTGGTTTGCCATAGACACAAAAAATGAGACAGCATTGTAAGCAGTGTAGCTGGAAATATCAAATTGCAAAGAGTTTTTCATGTTTAGTAAATGGACAAAACTGGTGGTGATGTTTCAGAGCAGGGAAATGTAAATTGACACAACTTAGATTGAAAAGGGATAGAACAACATACTTTAATAAATGATGAAAAGACAGAAACCGTGGAAGCTCCAAATGTCCCGATATTTCACAGCTGGATTCACACAATACACACAGCAATGTCTCTGATATAGTGGAACTGTTGGAAATGTGGTTCATCTCAGTCCGGAGGCTGCCTTCATGTTCCAGAGTTAATCTGATCACTCTCATCAAAACAGGATCCACATTTCTGTACAATGTGAGTGAATTGTAAACTCAGTGAGTTCAGGTTCAATGTTTAAAATAACCAGGCCCTTTTCTGTGGCTGCTTTGGGGAATGTCAGTGGGATGTAGTTTCCAGGCAAGTGTGAACAATTGTATTGGGGAATCATTGGAAGCAGTTTCCATTGAGAGCTTCCTGCATTCTGGAAATGTGTGGGATCTATTCAGAGATAGGAAATGGATGGATGAATAAAGATGCAGTTTGATGTTAATTACATGAGACTGTCGGCTTTGAAGATTCCCCAGTTCCATGTGCTGAGAGACAGGAATGATTAAACAATGTCTACAATTCAAAGCCTTCAGGCAAGTGAAAAAGCAGGAGAACAACTGAATCCACAAACGCTGCCACAGACAGTATTCCAAGCTTCAACTTCATGTTTGAATGTGAAATAAACCCCAGGCCACACTGGGATGCTGAACTATTTGATTCCTGTTTTTTTTAAATAAAAATCTGTGCTGAAACATTCCTTGGACAGAGCAGAGGGAATTTGACTCTGGATTTAGCCCATTCCAGGATTTGTGTTGGGAACATTTGAGGAAGGGTGCAGATTAAACATTATTCCTAACCGCTGGAATTGAAGTTGGGGGCTGATTGAATCAAACATTGAAAACAATGAGGGAAAGGGAGAGGCTGATAAAGAACAAGTTTTTTCCTGCTGGTTGGGGATTCCAGGATTTGGGAATATTTGGGGGTTAGCCTCAGTTTGGAATTTGAGAATTGTAGGAATGAAAACATTGCCAGATGTGGTGTGGGGTTAGTTTGAAACAATCTTCTGCAAATGGCTATTGATACTCAGACACTTGTTATTATTTTCAATCTGGGGTTTGATAGATTTCCCTTAGTCCAAAGGGGTAAAGAGAAAGAGAGTTCGATCACAGATCAGCCAGGATCTTATTGAATATCGGAACAGGCTTTCAGGAAGATTGTTCCAGATTCCAAACACCCTCTCGGTGAAGTGACTTTCCACATTTCACTTCCCCATCATTTCCAATCTGGGCCCTCTAGTTCATCACCATCTCTTGAGAGGGAAGAGTTTCTCACTCTTTAACCTGTCCATAACTCTGAGGATCTTCAATTTCCTTGTCTGTATCTGCGTGTCTCTCTGTGTCTCTCTATTTTTCTGTATCTGTGTCTCTTTGTGTTTCCTTGTCTGTATCTGTGTACCTGTGTCTCTGTATTTCTCTGTATCTGTATCTCTTTCTGTTTCCTTGTCTGTATCTGTGTATCTCTCTGTGTCTCTGTATTTCTCTGTATCTGTGCCTCTTTCTGTTTCTTTGTCTGTATCTGTGTATCTCTCTGTGTCTCTGTATTTCTCTGTGTCTGTGTCTCTTTCTGTCTCTTTGTCTGTATCTGTGTATCTCTGTCTCTCTATTTCTCAGTATCTGTGTCTCTTTCTGTTTCCTTGTCTGTATCTGTGTGTCTCTGTGTCTCTGTATTTCTCTGTATCTGTGTCTCTTTCTGTTTCCTTGTCTGTATCTGTGTGTCTCTCTGTGTCTCTGTATTTCTCTGTATCTATGACTCTCTATCTCTATGTATCTGTGTCTCTCTGTCTCTATCGCTCTGCCTCTCTATCTCTCTATTTCTCTGTATCCATATCTGTGTATCCGTGTCTCTCTTGGTTTCTATCTGTCTGCGTGTCTCTAGTCTCTGTGTTTCTCTGTCTCTCTGTGTTTTTCTCTGTGTGTCTCTGTGTTTCTCTGCGTCTCTGTCTCCCTGTGTTTTTCTCTCTGTGTTTCTCTTGTCTCTGTGTCTCTGTCTCTGTGTTTTTCTGTGTCTCTGCCTCTCTGTGTTTTTCTCTGTGTGTCTGTGTGTCTCTGTGTCTCTGTCTCTCTGTGTTTCTCTCTCTGTGTGTCTGTGTGTTTTGATGCTAAGGGCCTAGTATTTTCAGCTCTGAGCTGAACCCACAATCTCCGGAGCGAAGATCGCTGTATTGAAGGCAGGAGGCCCAATCACTCTCTGTCTGGTTCAGTTTTGTAATCTTTACATTTTTAAACACTGAAACCTCTTGCCCTTGTTGGGAGTCTCACTGCGGTTTGGGAAAAGCAAACACTGATCCCACACTAAACCCCCCCCAACACAGGACTGATCAGAGAGTGTGAAATGGAACTGCTGTCAGAGTGGGTTATTAAACTGACAGAAGGGATTTGAAAAATCTCTCAACGTTTCACTGATTAAAAACTCGAATGTCCCACATCATAAATATCTGATCATTGGTGTATCTCTCTTTTACAGATCAAGTGATGGGTTGAATTTTGGACGCTGTAGATTTCCCTCAGCTGATTATGAAGATCTCTGAGTGACACAAACACAATATCTGCTCTCGGTGACTGTAACAGTCAAATTGTCTCTGCTTATCATTCTGAATCTGGAACTGAGACAATCGTGGACAGGATTGCAGTTTTCAGTGTGAAATGTATACGGTGATTTTTGTTGTAATGTAATTGTAGTTAATAGTTTTCTTGGAGTTTAAGTTTCATGTATAAATAAAGAACTTTTCTTGTTCCTTATTTACAATTGTTCATTTCCCGTGATGTTGAGCTGTTTTTTTCTCTTTCTGGTCTCTGTTACAGTTGTACAGATACCGGGCAGCTCAGATCGCATGGGTTCTGATCGCAGTGTGAAGCTGAAAAGGATATATGTACTTTAGTTAACTTTAAAATCAATTTTCCTGTAAAATACTCTCTGAATTTTTAAATAAACATTGAATGCAAAACTAGACCTGACTTTGCCTAATTCTGTCTCTCTTTTTGTATTTCTTGATTAGTGTATTTATGTGTGTGTCTCTCTATCTCTATCTTTATGTGGTTTTGTACATCTCTCTGCCTCTATTTATCTGTATCTCTCTCTGTCTGTATATCTCTCTGTTTATCTGTGTGTCTCTCCCTCTGTCTCTGTATTTCTCTCTATTTGTGTCTCTCTCTGTCTCTCTGTATATATCTCTCTGTTTATCTGTGTGCCTCTCTCTGTCTCTGTATTCCTCACTATTTGTGTCTCTCCCTGTCTCTCTGTATATATCTCTCTGTTTATCTGTGTGTGTCTCTCTCTGTCTCTGTATTTCTCTCTATTTGTGTCTCTCTCTGTATCTCTGTGTATCTTTCTCTGTGTTTCTCTCTCTGTCTCTGTGTCTATACCTCTCTGGGTATCTGTGTGTGTTTGTGTCTTTGCATTTCTCTATATCTGTCTCTGTCTCTGTGTCTCGATGCTAAGGGCCTAGTATTTTAGGCTCTGTGCTGAACCCACAATCTCTCTGATTCTGAGGGAAGATCAACATTGAAGGTGTGAGGCCTCATCACTCTCTGTCTGGTTTTGTAATCTTTACATTTTTAAACCCTGTCTCTTAAAAGTCTGTTAGAAGTCCTCCATTTTCAAATCTTTACCCTGCTTCTGCTGTGTCTCAGACTCCACCTGGTCTGCACATCTTTGGACTGTGGAAGGAAACCAGGAAGAAACCCACGCAGACATGGGGAGAATGTGCAAACTCCATTCCCAAGCCGAGAATTGAACCCGGGTCCCTGGTGCTGTGAGGCGGCAATGCTAACCATCGTGTCCCCGTGCTGTCCTATCCCATGTACTGGGATGCAGTGAAAGGTTTGGTTTCTTGCACACTGCACAGACAAAAGGCCAATCAACCTAACCCGCACTTCTTTGTACTGTGGGAGGAAACGAGAATTTCTTTAATCTGACCTTAAAGAATTATTGACTAATCTTTAAACGTCCACATGAACCCTGACAGAACAAGGCCAACATGGGGGAATCTAGTATCAGGTTTGAAAATGGATTCATTAGTGTCAGAAGTAGAGTTATATTAACACTGCAATGAAGTTACTGTGAAAAGCCTGTAGTCACCAAGCTCTGGGACCTGATTGGGTTACACTGAGGGAGAATTTAGCACGGCTGATCCACCTTTCAAACTGTGAGAGTAAACCGGAGGAAACCCACGCAGACACGGGGAGAATGTGCGAGCTTCACACAGACAGCGACCCCAGCACTGTCTCAGAGTAAGGGGAGGGGGTAGGATGTTTAGGACTGAGATGAGGAGGAATTTCTTCCCTCAGAGTCATAGAGTCACACAGTGAAGAACAGGCCCTTTGGCCCATCGACTCTGCACCAACAGGAACTCCCACTAAAGCTGTGCTAGCCCAGTTTTCCATCTCTTGTCCCGTATCTGGGAATGTCGGGATGTTTTGAGCGCTCATCCAAATGTTTTTGAAAGATTGGAAGGTTTCCAGCCTCCATTCCCTTCCCAGGCAGCGTGTCCCCGATTCTCCCCACCCTCTGAGTGAACGTTCCTCACAACTCCCCTCCGACTCGCTCCGACTAAAACCCTGTCCCCTCGTGACTGACCCCCCCCCCTCAACCCAGGGGAACGACTGCTCCCTCTTCACTCTGTCCCCATAATCTTCTCCCCCTCCATCCTGTCCCCCCTCAGCCTTCTCTGCCCCAGTGAAAACAGTCTAAGCCTACCCGGTCTGTCCTTATCGCTCAGACCCTCCACCCCAGGTAACGTCCTGTTGAATCTCCTCTGTACCCCCTCTAGTGCACTCACATCCTTCCTATAGTGAGGTGAGCAGAGCTGCACACAGTGTTCCAGCCTCCCCATCGCTCTGTATAACTCCAACCTGAACTCTTTACTCTTATTCTCTACACCATGACTGATAAAGGCAAGTGTTTCATCTGCCTTCTTTACCCCCTGATTCACCTACTCTGCTGCCTTCACGGATCTGGGAATCATTTCCCGAGATCCGTATGTTCCTCTGAGCTTCCCAGTGTCCCGCCACTCATTAAATACTCCCTCACCTTGTTACTTCTTCCAAATGGCATCAGCTCCCACTTATCAGGGTTAAATCCCATCTGCTCTGCCTATCTGACCCAACCCAGTTCTATCTCCCTGTAACCTCCAACCTTCTCCCCGATTAACCATCCCACCAATCTTGGTCTCATCTGGACACCTTGCTGATCATTGCCCCCAGATTATCCTCTGTAACATTGATATAGAACAATAATAAACCCCCCCAGCACTGAGCCTTGTGGGACCCCACAACTGGACACAGGCCTCCAGTCACTCAAACAGCTTTCTACCACCCACCCTCAGTGTCCAAACCCTAAACCAGTTTCCAATCCATCTCCCCAACTTTCCCAGAATTCCGGGATGGGAAATCTTTGGAATTCTCTATCCCGGAGGGCTGTGGAGGCTCCGTCATCATTCACAGATTGAGATACCAGAGGAAACCACATCCCTGTGTTCAGATTCCTGATACAAAGCCCAGATTGTAATAACTGAGAGAGGTTTAGGGCAGAGATTACTGATACAAGACCCAGATTGTAATAACTGAGAGAGGTCTAGGGCACAGATTACTGATACAAGGCCCAGATTGTAATAACTGAGAGAGGTTTAGGGCAGAGATTACTGATACAAGGCCCAGATTGTAATAACTGAGAGAGGTTTAGGGCAGAGATTACTGATACAAGGCCCAGATTGTAATAACAGAGAGGTTTAGGGCAGAGATTACTGATACAAGGCCCAGATTGTAATAACTGAGAGAGGTTTAGGGCAGAGATTACTGATACAAGGCCCAGATTGTAATAACTGAGAGAGGTTTAGGGCAGAGATTACTGCTACAAGGCCCAGATTGTAATAACTGAGAGAGGTTTAGGGCAGAGATTACTGATACAAGGCCCAGATTGTAATAACTGAGAGAGGTTTAGGGCACAGATTACTGATACAAGGCCCAGATTGTAATAACTGAGAGAGGTTTAGAGCACAGATTACTGATACAAGGCCCAGATTGTAATAACTGAGAGAGGTTGAGGACAGAGATTACTGCTACAAGGCCCAGATTGTATTAACTGAGAGAGGTTTAGGGCAGAGATTACTGATACAAGGCCCAGATTGTAATAACTGCGAGAGATTTACGGCAGAGGTTACTGATACAAGGCACAGATTGTCATAACTGAGTGAGGTTTAGGGCAAAGATTACTGATACAAAGCCCAGGTTGTAATAATGGGAAAGGTTTAGGACAGAGGTTACTGATACAAGGCCAAGATTGTAATAACTGAGAGGTTAGGATAGAGATTACTGATACAAGGCCCAGATTGTCATAACTGAGAGAGGTTTACAACAAAGATTACTGATACAAGGCCCTGATTGTCATAACCAAGAAAGTTTTATGGCAGTATTTCCTGATACAAGGCCCAGATTGTAATAATGGGAAAGGTTTAGGGCAGAGGTTACTGATACAAGGCCCAGATTGTAATAACAGAGTGTCTATTAATTGTAGTTAATAGTTTTCTTACAGTTTAAATTTCATGTATAAATAAAGAACTTTTCTTGTTCCTTATTCACAATTGTTCATTTCCCGTGATGTTGAGCTCCTGTTGCTTCTCTTTGTGGTCTCTGTTACAGTTGTACAGATACCGGGCAGCTCAGGTCGCATGGGTTCTGATCTCAGTGTGAACTCAAAGATCAGATTCACTTTTGTTAACTTTAAAATCAATTTTCCTGTGAAATATTCTCTGAATTTTTAAATAAACATTGAATGCAAAATTAACTAATTCTGACTTTGTCTAACTCCATCTCTCTTTCTCTATATCTCTGTTAGTGTGAATTTGTGTGCGTGTCTCTCTAAATATCTCTCTACATATCTGTGTGTCTCTGCCTCTGTATTTCTCTGTATCTGTTTCTCTTTGTTTCCTTGTCTGTATCTGTGTATCTCTGTGTCTCTGTATTTCTCTGTATCTGTGTCTCTTTCTGTCTCCTTGCCTGTATCTATGTGTCTCTGTGTCTCTGTATTTCTCTGTATCTGTGTCTCTTTCTATCTCCTTGTCTGTATCTGTGCATCTCTCTGTGTCTCTGTATTTCTCTGTATCTGTGTCTCTTTCTGTTTCCTTGTCTGTATCTGTGTATCTCTGTGTCTCTGTATTTCTCTGTATCTGTGTCTCTTTCTGTCTCTTTGTCTGTATCTGTGTATCTCTCTGTCTCTGTATTTCTCTGTATCTGTGTCTCTTTCTGTTTCCTTGTCTGCATCTGTGTGTCTCTCTGTGTCTCTGTATTTCTCCGTATCTATGACTCTCTATCTCTATGTATCTGTGTCTCTCTGTCTCTATCGCTCTGCCTCTCTATCTCTCTATTTCTCTGTATCCATATCTGTCTGTCTGTATCCCCTCTGTGTATCTGTGTCTCTCTTGGTTTCTATCTCTGTGTGTCTCTTGTCTCTGTGTTTCTCTGTGTCTCTGTCTCTCAGTGTTTTTCTCTGTGTTTTCTCTCTGTGTGTCTGTGTGTTTCTTGTCTGTGTTTCTCTGTCTCTGTGTTTTTCTCTCTGTGTGTCTCTGTGTTTCTCTGTGTCTCTGTCTCTCTGTGTTTTTCTCTCTGTGTGTCTGTGTGTTTTGATGCTAAGGGCCTAGTATTTTCAGCTCTGAGCTGAACCCACAATCTCTGGAGCGAAGATCGCTGTATTGAAGGCAGGAGGCCCAATCACTCTCTGTCTGGTTTAGTTTTGTAATGTTTAAGTTTTTAAACGTCTGTTACCCTTGTTGGGGATCTCACTGCAGTTTGAGAAAAGCAAACACTGATCCCACACTACCCCCCCCACCCCCAACACAGGACTGAGCAGAGAGTGTGAAATGGAACTGCTGTCAGACTGGGTTATTAAACTGACAGAAGGGATTTGAAAAATCTCTCAATGTTTCACTGATTAAAAACTCGAATGTCCCACATCATAAATATCTGATCATTGGTGTATCTCTCTTTTACAGATCAAGTGATGGGTTGAATTTTGGACGCTGTAGATTTCCCTCAGCTGATTATGAAGATCTCTGAGTGACACAAACACAATATCTGCTCTCGGTGACTGTAACAGTCAAATTGTCTCTGATTGTCATTCTGAATCTGGAACTGAGACAATCGTGGACAGGATTGCAGTTTTCAGTGTGAAAAGTATAAGGGGATTTTTGTTGTAATGCAATTGTAGTTAATAGTTTTCTTGGAGTTTAAGTTTCATGTATAAATAAAGAACTTTTCTTGTACCTTATTCACAATTGTTCATTTCCCGTGATGTTGACCTCTGTTTTTTCTCTTTCTGGTCTCTGTTACAGTTGTACAGATACCGGGCAGCTCAGATCACATGGGTTCTGATCTCAGTGTGAAGCTGAAAAGGACAGATGTACTTTTGTTAACTTTAAAATCAATTTTCCTGTAAAATACTCTCTGAATTTTTAAATAAACACTGAATGCAAAGCTAGATCTGACTTTGCCTAATTCCATGTCTCTTTTTGAATTTCTCGATTCTTGTATTTATGTGTGTGTCTCTCTATTTCATCTTTCTTACTTGTACATCTCTCTGTCTCTATCTGTATCTGTCTCTCTCTCTCTCTCTCTCTCTCCCCCTCTCTGTCTCTCTGTATATATCTCACTATCTGTGTGTTTCTCTCTCTGTCTCTGTATTGCTATATGTGTCTGTCTCTGTCTCTCTGTATATATCTCTGTATCTGTGTGTCTCTCTCTGTCTCTCTATTTCATACAGATGGAGGCAGGGTGGGCTCTGGGTGCATTGAGATGGCATCACCAGCAGATGGAGGCAGGGTGATCTCTGGGTGCATTGAGACAGCATCACCAGCAGATGGAGGCAGGGTGATCTCTGGGTGCATTGAGACAGCATCACCAGCAGATGGAGGCAGGGTGGTCTCTGGGTGCATTGAGACGGCATCACCAGCAGATGGAGGCAGGGTGGGCTCTGGGTGCATTGAGACGGCATCACCAGCAGATGGAGGCAGGGTGGGCTCTGGGTGCATTGAGACAGCATCACCAGCAGATGGAGGCAGGGTGATCTCTGGGTGCATTGAGACGGCATCACCAGCAGATGGAGGCAGGGTGATCTCTGGGTGCATTGACACGGCATCACCAGCAGATGGAGGCAGGGTGGGCTCTGGGTGCATTGAGACGGCATCACCAGCAGATGGAGGCAGGGTGATCTCTGGGTGCATTGACACAGCATCACCAGCAGATGGAGGCAGGGTGATCTCTGGGTGCATTGAGACAGCATCACCAGCAGATGGAGGCAGGGTGATCTCTGGGTGCATTGACACGGCATCACCAGCAGATGGAGGCAGGGTGATCTCTGGGTGCATTGAGACGGCATCACCAGCAGATGGAGGCAGGGTGATCTCTGGGTGCATTGAGACGGCATCACCAGCAGATGGAGGCAGGGTGATCTCTGGGTGCATTGACACAGCATCACCAGCAGATGGAGGCAGGGTGATCTCTGGGTGCATTGAGACCTTTTGTGACCTTCATAATTGAATATTGTAAACAATCTTCTGATCGATAGATTCAAAAATGGCACGTTCCATTTACAACAACACCTATTTGCACTTAGTATCTTTAACATAGTAAAGCATGCTATAGCTTACAGTTTGACTCCATAGTTGAAACCTTACCACATTGTCAGAACGTTAATGGTTCAAACCTAACTCAAGAATTTGAACATGTAATCCAGCCAGTGTACACTCTCATTTTTGTCAACGTGCATGGCTTATTTACAGATTACAACCAATGTCCCGGACTGCTGTATCACCGTACCTGGGTACGTCCAGCCCCACTAGCAGGACAGATCCATCAGAGTTGACGGTACATTGTTATGCACTCAGGAATGACCACGGGAGTCCTGAATATTGACTCCGGATCCCATTAAGTTTTGTGGTTTCATGTCAAACGTGGAGTAGGAAACCTCCTGCTGACTACCACCTACCTGCTGAAGGCACTGACAAAATCTCAATAGTAGTACTGAAGACTTGCGGTCTGGAACTAACTGCTCCGAGATGAGCTGTTCTAGTATAGCTACAACGCTGACACGAATGTCATACTTTGCCTGGGTATCTCTTGTCCATAAAAGGCAGGACAAATCCAATCTAGCCAACTATATTTCCATCAATTTGCTTTTCAGCAAATAGCGAAATATTTACACGACTTCACCTTGCAAAATGACAAAACCATTAGAAAGGAATTACGCTGTCTGAAAGTAGCCCACCCAGAAAATTGATTTATTCAAGAGTGGTCTATCCCCTGAACTATTCACAGACATCCAGATACAATGGGCGGACTTCTCCGACCGCACCGGTTTAAAAACCTGAAATTCCCACCCGACCGTCAACTGGGTTTCACATTCGCTGCAACCCACCCGCTAAAATTCCAGCAGCAGGCGGGATGGGACAACTCTGGCCAATGTGTTTGTCCAGGTGGGTGTGGACTGTGCTATTAAACTCAATCACTTTGGACAATGGACCCTGGCTGAGAAGAGGGCTTCACAGACCATTTAATTCAGTCATTATAAACAATGCACCTCGAATGAGCCTTCCTCAGCTTCTGTGACCATATTCAGTAATTGGGCAGTTAATCACATGATAGCAAACTAACTATTTCAATTAGAGAAGAAACTGCAGTATGGTTGGAATCAGATAGATAATGAGTGGGTAACAACGAGAAGATAATTTGAGGTCTCTCTTGCATTCTCTCCTGCTCTATCCATTCTGCAAATACGTGTCCTGCCTGTATCTGACTGGCCAGATCGGTAGTGTCTTCAAAGTAAAGCGCACAGTGGCCGGCTTCAGAGGAAACAGAGATTATCCCTTAGGAGCTTAAACCATCTTGGCTGAGAATTGAGAAAACTCCACCCGGTGGTCCTTTGTTGCTATGATTCTATGATAATATGTTTGTATAATCAAGAAAAACTATACTGGTTTTATCCACTTTGTGATGCCTGGACATGAAAAACACCATATATTTATACATTTTTTCTTTCTCAAATGTCACCGATATTTATATCATGTTACATGGGATTGCAGTGATGCGAGTGACTGTACAGGAGATTTTCCTTCAGATTAAAGATAGAATTCTATTTGAGTGACGGCCTTCTGATTTTCTTGACGATCTGACACAGATACAAGTTGGAAGCTGTGAAAACCTGATTTCCAATCACTTGAATAAATTTACATCTAATTAAAGACGCCCAAAAAAACAAGATTTTCATACCTCACCAACGTAGGCACCCACGACATAGGTAGGAAAAGGGACGGGGATATAAAACAGAATTTCAGGGAGTTAGGGTGGAAGCTTAGAGCTAAAACAGAGTGGTTATCTCTGGTTTGTTACCTGTGCCTCGGGATAGCATGGAGAAGAATAGAGAGAGAACATTTGAAGTCGTGGCTAAAGGGATGGTGCAGGAGGGAAGGGTTCAGATACTTGGACAATCGGGGCTCATTCTGGGGTAGGTGGGACCTCTACAAGAGGGATGGTCTGCACCTGAACCAGAGGGGAACTAATACCTTGGGGGGAAAATTTGCCAATGCTTTTCAGGGGGTTTAAACTGATTCAGAGGGGGGTGGGAACCTGAATTGTAGCTCCAGCGTACAGGAGGTTGAGAGTAGGAAGGTCACGGATAAGGTTTCTAGGTCACAGCAGTGTATCGGCAGGCGGGAGGGTGGTTTGAAGCGTGTATACTTTAATGCGAGGAGCATACGCAATAAAGGTGGATGAACTTGCAGCCTGAATTGATGCCTGGGACAGGAATGGTTGTTGCAGGTTCCGGGGTTCAGATGTTTCAGTCAGAGTAGAGAAGATGGTAGAAGAGGGGGAGGCGTAGCATTGTCGGTCAAGGACTGTATTACGGTGGCAGAAAGGACGTTTGATGTGGACCTGTCTACTGAGGTAGTAGAGGCTGAGATTAGAAACAGGAAAGGAGAGGTCACCCTGCTGGGAATTGCTTATAGGCCTCCAAAAAGTTGCAGAGATGTCGAGGAAAGGTTTCGTGACACAGTATGTAGATAGGCCAACAAGAGGTGAAGCTACATTGGATTCGGTACTGGGTAATGAACCAGACCAGGAGGTAGGTGAGCACTTTGGTGATAGTGACCACAGTTCGGTTACGTTTACCTTAGTGATGGAAAGGGATAGGCGTATACCGAAGGGCAGAAGTTATAGCTGGGGGAAGGTAATTATGAGGCTATTAGGTGAGATTTAGGATACATAAGGTGGAGTAGGAAATTGCAGGGGCTGGGAACATCTGAAATGTGGAGCTTATTCAAGGAGCAGCTACTGCGAGTTCTCGGTAAATATGTACCTGTCAGGCAGGGAGGAAGCGGTCGAGCGAGGGAACCGTGGCGTACTAAGGAAGTCGAATCTCTGGTGAAGAGGAACAAGGAGGCTTATGTAAAGTTGAGACGTGGAGGCTCAGTTAGGACACCGGAGAGTTATAAATTAGCCGGGTTACCCACTTGCCTTCTTCCCGTTGCCCCGGTGTGACCACTTGCCGGTAGCTCCTGGCAATTACCTCCTCGTTCTCTCTAATGAGATGAAGGTCCTCGAGCTGCAGTTCCAGTTCCTTAACCTGGTCCCTTAGGGACTGCAGCTCCACACACCCAGCACAGATACGGATGTCTGGGAGACCAGAAGCTTCCAGGACCTCCCACATATTACATTGGTAACCACATACTTGCCTCACACCCATACTTGCCCTTTTTAGAAATACAGAGAAAAAAGTAATAGGAACTTATAAACTTACATTGCCACACCCTGTGAGCCAAAGCCCTTACAGATCACAAAAACCAACTTATCTGTTCTCACTCCAAGCCCCTCTCTCTCTTTTTTAGGTTAGAGGAGGTGGGAGGGTGGGATAATCTACCTGTGTAGAGTATCGGGATGCCTCAGCAGACCAATTTATGGTAAGGAAAAAAAACTACCCAAGTCCCTTTGCAAACTGCTTCCTGTTTCTGCTATAAAATTTAAATAAAAACTAGGAAAGTTAGCTTTAACTCACCTTCAAGCTCTCCTCTTACAAATTGCTGCCTCTCTTCAGTGCTCCCAAGGAACAATGAGGTCGATTCCCTGAGGTGAGTAACTTTTAAATGGGCAGGGCGGGGCTGGGCTGGAACTACCCAAGTCCCTTTGCAAACTGCTTCCTGTTTCTGCTATAAAATTTTTTAAAGAACTAGCAAAGTTTGCTTTAACTCACCCTCAAGCGCTCCTCTTACAAATCGCTGCCTCTCTGTAGTGCTCCCAAGGAACAATGAGGTCAATTCCTTAAGGTGAGTAACTTTTAAATGGGCAGGGCAGGGCTGGAACTACCCCATTCCCTTTGCAAACTGCTTCCTGTTTCTGCTATAAAATTTAAATAAAAACTAGCAAAGTTAGCTTTAACTCACCTTCAAGCTCTCCTCTTACAAATTGCTGCCTCTCTTCAGTGCTCCCAAGGAACAATGAGGTTGATTCCCTGAGGTGAGTAACTTTTAAATGGGCGGGGCGGGGCTGGAACTACCCAAGTCCCTTTGCGAACTGCTTCCTGTTTCTGGTATAAAAGTCAGAAGAAACTAGCACAGTTAGCTTTAACTCACCCTCAAGCTCTCCTCCTACAAATCGCTGCCTCTCTTCAGTGCTCCCAAAGAACAATGAGGTTGATTCCTTGAGGTGAGTAACTTTTAAACGGGAGATGATAGTGAGATGATTTTGGTACAGGAGCAGGGAGGGCCAGCTGCATTATGGTTTGTCTGAAGGATTAGGGTTTGGTTTCACCTTAGGGTTACTCTACGTTAGGGTGAGGGTGGGGGTTAGGGTTAGGGTATTAGGGGGTTAGGGTATTAGGGGGTTAGGGTATTAGGGGGTTAGGGTATTAGGGGGTTAGGGTATTAGGGGGTTAGGGTATTAGGGTGTTAGGGGGTAGGGTTAGGGTTAGGGTGTTAGGGGGTAGGGTTAGGGTTAGGGTATTAGGGGGTAGGGGTAGGGTTAGGGTATTAGGGGGTAGGGTTAGGGTTAGGGTGTTAGGGGTTAGGGGTTAGGGGTTAGGGTTAGGGTTAGGGTTAGGGTTAGGGTTAGGGTTAGGGTTAGGGTTAGGGTTAGGGTTAGGGTTAGGGTTAGGGTTAGGGTTAGGGTTAGGGTTAGGGTTAGGGTTAGGGTTAGGGTTAGGGTTAGGGTTAGGGTTAGGGTTAGGGTTAGGGTTAGGGTTAGGGTTAGGGTTAGGGTGCATTAGGGTTAGGGTTAGGGTTAGGGTTAGGGTGCATTAGGGTTAGGGTTAGGGTTAGGGTTAGGGTTAGGGTTAGGGTTAGGGTTAGGGTTAGGGTTAGGGTTAGGGTTAGGGTTAGGGTTAGGGTTAGGGTTAGGGTTAGGGTTAGGGTTAGGGTTAGGGTTAGGGTTAGGGTTAGGTTAGGGTTAGGGTTAGGGTTAGGGTTAGGGTTAGGGTTAGGGTTAGGGTTAGGGTTAGGGTTAGGGTTAGGGTGCATTAGGGTTAGGGTTAGGGTTAGGGTTAGGGTTAGGGTGCATTAGGGTTAGGGTTAGGGTTAGGGTTAGGGTGCATTAGGGTTAGGGTTAGGGTTAGGGTTAGGGTTAGGGTTAGGGTTAGGGTTAGGGTTAGGGTTAGGGTTAGGGTTAGGGTTAGGGTTAGGGTTAGGGTTAGGGTTAGGGTTAGGGTTAGGGTTAGGGTTAGGGTTAGGGTTAGGGTTAGGGTTAGGGTTAGGGTTAGGGTTAGGGTTAGGGTTAGGGTTAGGGTTAGGGTTAGGGTTAGGGTTAGGGTTAGGGTTAGGGTTAGGGTTAGGGTTAGGGTTAGGGTTAGGGTTAGGGTTAGGGTTAGGGTTAGGGTTAGGGTTAGGGTTAGGGTTAGGGTTAGGGTTAGGGTTAGGGTTAGGGTTAGGGTTAGGGTTAGGGTTAGGGTTAGGGTTAGGGTTAGGGTTAGGGTTAGGGTTAGGGTTAGGGTTAGGTTAGGGTTAGGGTTAGGGTTAGGGTTAGGGTTAGGGTTAGGGTTAGGGTTAGGGTTAGGGTTAGGGTTAGGGTTAGGGTTAGGGTTAGGGTTAGGGTTAGGGTTAGGGTTAGGGTTAGGGTTAGGGTTAGGGTTAGGGTTAGGGTTAGGGTTAGGGTTAGGGTTAGGGTTAGGGTTAGGGTTAGGGTTAGGGTTAGGGTTAGGGTTAGGGTTAGGGTTAGGGTTAGGGTTAGGGTTAGGGTTAGGGTTAGGGTTAGGGTTAGGGTTAGGGTTAGGGTTAGGGTTAGGGTTAGGGTTAGGGTTAGGGTTAGGGTTAGGGTTAGGGTTAGGGTTAGGGTTAGGGTTAGGGTTAGGGTTAGGGTTAGGGTTAGGGTTAGGGTTAGGGTTAGGGTTAGGGTTAGGGTTAGGGTTAGGGTTAGGGTTAGGGTTAGGGTTAGGGTTAGGGTTAGGGTTAGGGTTAGGTTAGGGTTAGGGTTAGGGTTAGGGTTAGGGTTAGGGTTAGGGTTAGGGTTAGGGTTAGGGTTAGGGTTAGGGTTAGGGTTAGGGTTAGGGTTAGGGTTAGGGTTAGGGTTAGGGTTAGGGTTAGGGTTAGGGTTAGGGTTAGGGTTAGGGTTAGGGTTAGGGTTAGGGTTAGGGTTAGGGTTAGGGTTAGGGTTAGGGTTAGGGTTAGGGTTAGGGTTAGGGTTAGGGTTAGGGTTAGGGTTAGGGTTAGGTTAGGGTTAGGGTTAGGGTTAGGGTTAGGGTTAGGGTTAGGGTTAGGGTTAGGGTTAGGGTTAGGGTTAGGGTTAGGGTTAGGGTTAGGGTTAGGGTTAGGGTTAGGGTTAGGGTTAGGGTTAGGGTTAGGGTTAGGGTTAGGGTTAGGGTTAGGGTTAGGGTTAGGGTTAGGGTTAGGGTTAGGTTAGGGTTAGGGTTAGGGTTAGGGTTAGGGTTAGGGTTAGGGTTAGGGTTAGGGTTAGGGTTAGGGTTAGGGTTAGGGTTAGGGTTAGGGTTAGGGTTAGGGTTAGGGTT